>NW_020664369.1:5123807-5149238 GCF_002925995.2 Terrapene triunguis
ATTCACCACCAGATGTCAGGGTAGAGCTCATCCTGACTCTGCTTACATCCTCCCCCCAGCCGAGAATTTGTCGTCCCGACAAATCACACTCCCTATTATACCAACTCACTGGTTCCCTCCAAAGGGCCTCAGATAGCCCACTTTAGCTTCCACAAGCCTGTGTGCTAAACATATTGGTTCCTCACTAGTCACCCCAGGTGCATCATAAGTCAACCGTTTTACTGGCCTTATTACCCTGTCTCGTCTATGGAGAATCTCTGTTGCCGTGATAGGGGGGACAGCCTCTTGAACGATGGATGGAGAGGTTTCCTTTGAGGGCCCCTCAGCTATTGGTATAGGCTCCTGCATTTCTAGTTCTAACAGTGGAGGGTCCAAGGTGCCCAGGACATCCTCCACCTGTATGTCTCCACTGTCCAATAACCTGGGTGTGTCATCACATGGGGGTCCCACCAGTGGCTCAGGGGTGTCAGGAATGGGCCTAAATACTTCTGCCATGGGGTTTAGGGCGGAAGAGGAGGAGCTCTCTTTTGATTCAGCTGATCGAGACTGAAATCTTGTCTCCATCCCAGGATACACCATGGTTGTGTCTTCCTCCTCAGACTCACTCTCGGATGTGCTGCATGGGGGTAGGTTAGCTGCAGGGGGCTGGCTGTCCACGTTGGTGGGCGGCTTTGGTCCAGCACCTTCATTCTGCCCAGTTGCCCTGTTGTGGCCCATCTCATACGGGGTGCCTACCAATTCCCCCACCGGGAGCAAAAGGTTTCTATGCACTGTCTTTGTCTGCCCTGGACCTTCTTCAGGTTTGATCTTGTAGACCGGCAGGTCCCCTAGCTTTTCCATCACCAAGTAAGGTATTGCCTTCCATCTGTCAGCTATCTTGTGTTTGCCAGCAATACCCAAATTTCGCAGCAGGACTCTGTCCCCCGGCTGGAGTTCTTGCAGACGTACTCTAGCATCATATCGATGTTTGTTGCGGTCTGCGTTCTTCCGAGCCGCAGATGTAGCTAAGTGATAAGCATCCCGCAGCTTTTCTCTCAGTCGGGATACATATTGCTGATGAGTTTCATAGCTATCTCCATCCTCTGATACACCAAAGCACAGGTCTATGGGTAATCTTGGTTCTCGCCCAAACATTAAGAGATATGGGGTGACCCCCGTAGCATCGTTCTTTGTGGCGTTGTAGGCGTGCACCAGATATGCAACATGTTGGCTCCAGGTTGCTTTCTGCTCTGGTCGCAAAGTCCCCAACATATCTAATAGGGTTCGGTTGAACCTCTCTGGCTGAGGATCACCTTGCGGGTGATAAGGCGTTGTTCTAGACTTCTTAATTCCCGCTATCCTCAGCACCTCCTTCAGAAGGTGACTCTCAAAGTCCCGCCCCTGATCCGAGTGTATCCGGGCTGGGAATCCATAAACTGAAAAATATTTTTCCCACAGTACTCGAGCGACAGTGGTGGCCCTCTGATCACGCGTGGGATATGCCTGCGCATATCGCGTATAATGGTCAGTCACTACTAGAATGTTCCCAATATTCCTCTTGTCTACTTCTAAAGACAAGAAATCGATGCATACTAGTTCCAAAGGTTTGGTGCTGGTGATGTTCTTGAGATATGCAGCCCTCGTGGGCAGAGTCTTCCTTTGAACACATCGAGCGCAAGTCTCACATTTCCTACGAACATCTTCAGCCATCCGGGGCCAATAGAATCTACTACGAAGAAGTTCCAGGGTCCTCTCCATCCCTAAATGTCCGAAGTCATCATGCAGGGCCCTCATGGCCAGGGCTCTGTACTCTTTTGGCAGCACTAGTTGTGCTCGTTGCTTTTGTAAAGGGTCGGTGGTCATTCGATGTAACACTCCCTGGATCAGTTTTAGTTTGGGCCATTCTCTCAATAGTAGTTTACCCTCCGGGTTAGGGGGGACAACCGCAGCTGGGCTTCGCCCCTCCCTTTTGGCAAGTAGTGTATCACGAATGTCAATATCTTGCAGCTGGGCTTCTTGCCAGTCAGCCGCATTGAGCACGGGCAAGGGAGATTGGTCCAATGCAATATAGTTCACAGACGCAGAAGGCACGCAGTCAGGTGGCAGGCCCAAAGCTTCAGCAACACATCCATGAAGACTCTCGTGGGCCTCTGGCTCTCGGCGACTCACACTGCAAATAGCCCTCACTCCATCCATGGGTATCATAGCCACTTCAGGTGCCTGCGGACGCCTGGACAATGCATCTGCATCTACATTGCTTCTCCCTGATCGGTATTGAATGCTGAATTCATAGCTAGCCAAGGCGGCCACCCATCTCTGCCCGGTAGCATCCAACTTAGCACTTGTTAACACGTAAGTCAATGGGTTGTTGTCTGTCCACACCTGGAACTGAGCACCATACAAGTAGTCTCGAAATTTCTCAGTGATGGCCCATTTCAAGGCCAAGAACTCCAGCTTGTGGATGGGATAGCGAGTTTCACTGTCAGACAGTCCTCGGCTGGCAAAGGCTACGGGTTTATGTTTGCCTTCCACTTCCTGGTACAGTACTGCTCCCAGACCCTCCAAACTGGCATCAGTATGTAGGATAAACGGTTTGCTCGGATCAGCAAAGACTAGGACGGGGGCATGAGTTAGGCGAGTAATGATTTCCTGAAAAGCCCTCTCACATCTCTCGTCCCACCTTGGCCCAAACGGTTCGAAGGGGCCATAGTGTCTCTGCACAGGAGGCTTTGGAGGCCTCCTCTTATTCTTGGTCTTAGATTTGTTCTTGTTGGACTGGTATCCCCTGGTAAGATCATTCAGGGGTTTTACAATCGTAGCGTAGTTCTTCACAAATCTACGGTAGTAGCCACTAAATCCAAGAAAGGTCTTGAGTTCTCTGTAGTTACTTGGATGTGGCCAGGTAGTGAGTGCTTCTATTTTGTCAGGATCAGTACTCACACCCTCCTGGGACACGATGTGACCCACATACTTCACTGAGGTTCGGCAGAACTGGCATTTGTCAATTGAAAGCTTCAAACCATACGCCTCCAACCTATTAAGCACTTTAAGAAGTCTTTCTTCATGTTCCTCCAAGGTTCTTCCAAACACAATCAGGTCATCCAAGTAAACTAACACTTGCAGTAAGTTCATGTCTCCCACGACTTTCTCCATAAGACGTTGAAATGTGGCAGGTGCCCCAGAAATCCCTTGGGGCATGCGTTCGAACTGGTAGAACCCTAACGGGCAGATGAAGGCTGTCTTCTCCTTATCTTCTTCTCCCAGAGGGATCTGGTAGTATCCACTCCGAAGATCCAACACAGAGAACCACTGGCTACCCAGCAAACAGTCCAAGGCATCTTGTACTCGAGGCATGGTGTATTGGTCAACTGTAGTGCGCCTGTTTAGGGTGCGGTAGTCAATACACATCCGGATTTTCCCACTCTTCTTACGAACCACCACAATGGGAGAGGCGTAGGGACTTCGGGACTCTGTAATGATACCATTCGCGATCAGCTCTTGAAGATGATGGCGTACGTCTTCCATCTCAGAGAGAGCAATCCTCCTAGATCTCTCCCGGAAGGGTCGGGGATCTTGTAGCCTGATGTGGTGTTCCACTCCTTTGGCACATCCCACGTCCCACTCATGCAGTGAGAATACCTTGGATCTCTCACAAAGCTTCTTCCGCAGGCGATCCTTCCACTCCTCAGGCAATGGGGAGTCCCCAAAGTCAAACTTTGCGGGGTCCATCACTGGAACTTCAGCTTCACACTGGGGTCTCACAATGGTTTCAGGCTCAAAGATGTCTGCAATCTTCTGCCCTGGTTTTACAAACACGTCACGGCGTGTTTCATTAGCAATCAGTATAGTCACCTCTTCCTGGGCTTCAGCAGGTAGGGTTATGACTCCACTGAGAACCAGCACTCCTTCTGGGAGCCCTCCCTCGGTCGGCTGCTCTACCATTGCTAATGTTCCCTTACTGTCTTTTAGGCAGGTACTCATGACAATCACTTCCTTTTCTGTCATTGCAGGAACCACTAAGGGGACCGGGCCCGCATACCTCAATGCTCCCACTGGCAAATCAGGCATCACTTTTCTTGTGTCCTCAATTTTTCTGTAGGCTGCGGCACAGTGTGTGTGTATCACCAAGGTGTTCAGATATTGGTCCCCTGCTCGCTGTCTGCAGTAATCGGCAAGTACCTTAAAGAGGCTGGAGTTGGTCCCTATTAGCACGGACACATCAGAGGCTCCTTTAGGGTCAGGGCATATTAAAGCAGCAGTGTCCACCTCCTGTCTTACCCCAGCAATCTCTTCTGGGAATTCCAGGTGTACTATGACATACCCCTGATAGGGGTATTCATCCATGCTGAGGCCACACAGGCCGAGCCCTGTCAGGGGCCGTATAGGCAGATGCCTAAGCATCTGCTGGTAGAAAGACTGGAATATGATAGTCACTTGGGATCCTGTGTCAAGCACTGCTCTACATTCTGTCCCTTCAACCTTTATAGTTACCTCCGCTCGGGGTCCTATCAATCCTGGTGGGATTCGGGCTGCATGGTTCTTTCCAGGGGAGCCTCCACACCCTGTAGGCCTAGGCGGCTCCCTTCCCAGGCCCTGGGGCCGTTTCCCGACTTTCCCCAGGTGGTCCTCAGCTTTTGATATACTAGCGTGGGATTCTCTGCATTCTGACACCTTGCAGCAATGTGCCCTCCCTGGCCACACCGGTAGCAGAAGAAGGATTGTCCTTTCCCTTGTTGCCTCAGTGGGGCAGAGGTTCTAAATGTAGTCTTCTGGACCGTGGTAGCGGAGGGTTCCTTGTACCTTGAAGTATTTGCTGAATCAATGATATTCTCTAATTCAGCCACTTTCTGTGTCAGGACCTGCACTCGTTGGGTAAGTTCCTCTTGAGGATTCACCATCAGTGCCTTGGGCGTTCGGATGGATGTTGTGCCAGTCGCCTGCTGTGGCTGCACCTCCCAAACCTCACCAGCTGCCTGCCTCTCTTCTTCCTCTCGGACCTCTTTTATCCGCTGAGAGTAACTCGGTGGATTATCTTGCCGTTCTCTTAATCGGAGGTGGAGAAGGATTGGGTTCTGATATTGAATTCCTCTCACAATCTGAGCCAATCTAGTCCGGTCCATTTGCCCAACTGCCACTGCTCCCCTCATGATGGCTCTCTGCAATAGTTTCTCCAACCTCTGGATATAGGCAGAAACCTTCTCTCCCTTTTGTTGCCTGGCATTGAGGAACTTGCAATAGACATCATCTGAGCCCTCGGTTCTCCCGAAGGCATGATCAAGGGCCTCTAGGCAGTCCTTCACCTTGACTCCAGGGTTACTGAGCTTCAGGGTGCGAATCACATCTAGGGCTGGCCCCCTGAGGCACTCTACTAGTCGCCTTCTCTTTTCAGCATCCGGCACCGCCCACTCCTGCAACATTTCAGTGGTGTGTTCCAGCCAGGGTTCAAATGCTTCCTCCCCAGGTATTGGGGTGGGACCCCCAGAAAACAACCTCAGTTTACGATAGGGGCTTGACTCAGGGTGGGGTGGCATAACCTTCTCTAATGCTTGCCCCAAAGCCTTCACCCACTCGTCAGGTGAAGGAGCACTCTCCCGCTGTGGGACTCCTGGGTCAAGGCCCAACAGACCTGGCATATCGGCCAAAGTCTTTCCCTCTTTCCCCAAAAAGGCCGACATTTTCTTTAAAAACGCTACATCCGAGGCAGGGACTGGTGAGGGCTGGCTCCCAGTGGTTATTACCGTCCACTCACCATCTTCCACTGCTATCGTGCCTGGAACCTGTAGGGGTTCCACAGCCGATGGCAGCTCGCACAGTACAGCAAAAGCCCCCTCCTCCCTCACAAACATGCGCCCACGCATTTTGCACTTACTCAGGTACTCAGTGGATACCCTTAAGATAGGTTCTATTGCACCCTCATCAAACGCCTCCGGCACTCCCGTTACCAAGATACAGTTCCTAGGGTTAATATTCATCCCCTTGCACCAGTCCTCTAGCAAGTGTAGGGCCATTATACAAACTGTAGTTTTTTTTACAAATATATCAGATCAAAACAACAACAAGAAGATTTTTAGGTTTTCCCAAGTTAATGAATCACCCAAGATGTGCTTGCGAGGGGTACTGACCCAGATATCCCGGACGAGCCCCCAAAAATGTAACCCTTCTGCCAGGCCAAGTGATAGCAGCAAGGGCCGGGTTCAGTACATAGGGGTCCCTTCCCAACAGCGTGACACAGAACCAGCTCGAGCCCCCACCCAGTGACCTGGGAAAATCTTACACACACCCCTGGGCGCCTCGAAGAGGCAATACTTCCCCTCTCGCAAGCACAGAGCCTCGGTGTAGCAGAAAAATGTTTAATAACATGAGGTAAACGACATAGCATTAAATTGGGAAAACACCACAACTAGAGTTCATAGACCAAACCATGAGCGAAGACCCTCCCCAGCAAATTGGGCCGTGTCCTTTCCCGTTGGTTCTTGAAACCCGCAACCAAAGTCCCAAAAGTCCAACAACCCCAAAGTCTCTCGGGTCCAGCAACCCAAGAATCACCAAAGTCCCAAAAGTCCAACAACCCCCCAAAGTCTCTGTCCCTGGTCAGTGCAGCCCCAGAGTTCAGGGGGGAGGGGCGCAGGGTGTTAAGGGGCACCTTACGTGATCCGAGACCAACCGGCCGCCTCTCCGTGGGGTTCCGCCGCAGCCTTCACCACGAGCCGCTCCACTCCACCTGCTGTCCCGTGAGCCGCTCCTGCCGTCCCACGAACTGCTCTGCTCCGCTCCGCTCACCGACCTGTGAGCCGCCGGGCTCCACTCCGCTCCGACCGTCCCCGCAAGGCTCCGCTCTGCCAGCTGCTCCTCCAGCTGCTCTGCTCCGCTCCGCTCACCGACCTGTGAGCCGCTCAGCTCCGCTCTGCTCTGCTCCAACCGTCCCGCGAGGCTCCACTCGGCTAGCTGCTCCTCCAGCCGTCCCCGCAAACTGCTCCGCCAGCCGCTTAGCAATTCAGGCTCCCCCACTAGTTAACACAGCCTCAGTGATCTCAGCTCTTAGTAACTTTAGCTCTTTTGTGATTTCAGCTCATAGTGATTTCAGCTCATAGTAGGGGAGCCCCAGTGCTGGTGCACTAGTGGCCCAAAGTGAACTCAGCTCAGCAGCCTGTAACTAGACTCCTAAGGGAATCAAAGTTAGCTCTGACATTCAACAGTGGAGAGAGGAGGAGGTGCAATTGGTGTTTCAGGCTCACGCAGGGGCCCCACACCACCAGGTACCAATACCTGCCCCCAACCTCTCTCAATTCACTGGGTTTTGTAACCCATGCCCCTTGACAAGCAAATGCTACTTAGGTAATGGTGACGGATTCACTCAGTCCTTCTGTCATACAACAGTTCCACTGGCCTTGATTCACAGAATCAGGGTAACAAAACTTTATTCTTCCTGCCCCAATAACAGAGAAACTGGGGATCCCACACCAGCCAAAGTAACCACTTTTGGTTGCTGTGGGCTCATGCTAGGCGTGTGGGTGTGCCTATGCAAACGAGATCCGCCCCTGGAGTTCTTTTCCACACTCGCCATAATTCACCACCAGATGTCAGGGTAGAGCTCATCCTGACTCTGCTTACAACAGCAAGCTGCAGGTTTCAGTTCCATACTCCTTCCCCCTCCCTTTCCTGTTACTAATGGCCAAGGGAATGCTGGGAAATGTAGTTCTTTCCCTGCTCCAGGGCTGGCTCTATAGGCAGGGAGCTAACCAAGGAACTACAGCTCCCAGGGCTCCCTCTTGGTTCTCAGCTCCCATGCTGGATTCTTGCGCCCCTGCAAATATGCTGCCCCAAGCAACTGCTTGCTTTGCTGGTGCCTAGAGCCGGCCCTGTTCTCATCCCTGGGTCTAACCTCCTCACTGGGGCAATATTGGGACTAGGAGGGAGCAGCGTGCTGAGATCCCAGC
The DNA here is from genome assembly GCF_002925995.2 of Terrapene triunguis. NCBI lineage: Eukaryota > Metazoa > Chordata > Testudines > Emydidae > Terrapene > Terrapene triunguis. The sequence continues at coordinate 5,131,724 of NW_020664369.1, forward strand.
CCTTGCATCTCGTGCCTGGGGACAGTGGTGGGATGGAGCCTGAGGATGGGGGGGTGGCCCATAAGGCGAAGAAGTCAAACAGGATCCAGCTACTGCCTGCCCATCCTTGGCCTGCTCTCCCGGTTTGGGCAGGGGTGGGGGACGAGGAAGAAGGAAGCAGCGAGCTGGGATCCTGAGGAGTGGAGAAGGATGATCCTTGCCCCCCACGCCTGTCTCATTTTCCTGGGTGTGGGGGGGAAGGAGCGGGGGCCCGTGAGGCCCTTCCCCTCGCAGGGGCTGTGAGACAAAGAGCCAGGCACCCAGTGGCAGCAGGTGAGACAAAGGCAGCCCTTTCTGAAGAGCCCTGTGGAGAAATGCCTGATCCCCATTGAGAAAGCTCCTCTCCGCAGCTCCAAGTTGAAAGCAAAGCGCCCCCTCCCCATTATATCCCCCTGGGGTGGGTGTGGGGGTGAATGGCAGCAGGAGCCGGAGCAGAGAAAGCCAGGTTAGAGCAGATAAACCACCACTCTCGATCAGCAGGGACCTGGGCCTGGGGCTGCCCACTGGAGTTGGCCAGTTCCCCTCTCCTGTTCAGCTAGCATGAGTGCCATGGGAAAGGGCCACTGCACAAGCTTGGCCACCCTATACGCTGCGCCGCGAGGCAGCCCTCCCCTGGCCCCTTCTCTCTCCAGCCGCCCTTGATTGGGTAGCCTGGCTCCACCAACCCTGGAGACCTGGGATTATTGCGACCAATGTAAAATGATTCCTGCCAGAGCTTCCCAGGGTGTCTCCGGGGTTTTAGAGAGGGCCAGCCACTAGCTACCATCTCGAGGGTGCACACTTAGCCTTTCCAGACACTTCTCCGAGGCTCTGGGGCATAAGGTTTAACAGTATAATTCCAGCTGGAAAAGTCTTTGGATTAATTCCTCCCCCTCCTTTTTTTACAAGCTTCCAGGAAAAGAAATCAACACCAACCACAAAACTCCTTTGTTGCAGGGTGGCTTCCCACACCAGAGAGGAGACGGGCCTGTTCTCGGTCAGCTGACAAAGTATTAACCATTAGACTGATCCCCTAGGATAGTGATAGTGACCCCGAGCTGGCTGTGTCTTTGGGGGGCTCAGTTCATTCCTGTACCTAAGGCACTGTGGCGTCCGCTCAGGGAAGGGCCCCTTGTGCGAGCAATGGTGCGTTATGAAAGGGGCTATTAATGCCAGGGCAGTGATGATCAGTTATTTCTAGATGGTTCACAGCTGATGGCACGATTAGCCGGTGTAACTGCAATGCCTCAAGAAATGGGGCCATGTGAAACCAGCCTCTCCTTCCAGAGACTGAGGTGAAACTCCGTCGTTCAGTGCAAGCTCTGGCAGCACTGAGCAGCGTCCTGAGGGGGTGATGGAAATAGACTAAATCCTCCATTTCCCTACTAAATAACACGGGAAGCAAATGCACATTTCTCTGAGCACACGGTTAGCAAGACTTTTTTTGCTGCAGGTGCATGGGGAGATCTGAACGACATCAGCTCTAAAGTATTTATGGCGCTGAAAGGGGGATAAAATGGATGCTAGGTGAAGGGCCAGAAAAGCAATCCATTCACTGCGGACGACGGTGATGTTGTTATTTTGATAGTGATCATTTTATGTTTCTGTGTCTCATTTGTGCAGCTCACCTTGATCGCTCTGGGCCAAATCTGCAGGTCTCCCTCAGGCAAAACTGGCATTAAAGTCAAGGTACTGAACAAAAACTTTCAGATTCATCCCTAACACTAACAGAGATGGGACGACTAAAGCATCAGGATCAGAGAGACGCTGGGTATTCTGAAGGGCATAGCAGACAATGCATTGCATGAGCTGGGAGGGAAGTGGAATCTAGGACCTAGGAAATGATTGATATGAACCAGAAAAGTTTTTCTTCCTCAGTTCTGCAGTTCATCTCTCAGGCTGTCCCTGGCTCTGCTTTGCTCCTGCCCCAGGACTCTTCTGCAGGAGTCTCGTCAGGCTCCATTTCCTCTCACACAGCCTGGGGTTCCCTCACCATCCACTCCAATTCACACCGCTGCGCTCCCCTAGGGAGTTGAAGGGGCGTGAAGGAGATTTCAGGCCGGGTTAGTGCAAATCTTAGTGAGCGATGACTGATAGGCAAAGTGGGGGGAGGAAGGGGCACCACATTTTCAGCTCCAGTTCCTTGCAGGGTTGTTGTGAGTTTCATTTGGGTGGTGGGGTGGTCCTGCCACCAACATGGCTACAAATTGCCATGAATCCTATTCCGATGTAAACCATTGAGGTTTTGGGGGTTTCTCTTTCCGCTAGGTTGATCCAGTGACCTTCGGGAGAATTGTGCAGCAGAGAGAGCGCTGAAGCGAAAATGGGACAAAAGTGGTCAATGCTAATGCTGCTGTTGGGAGATTGTGTGTGTGCATCTCCCTGGGTTTGTATGTGAGGAGGGGGCAGAGCTGAAATCCTTTACAACTTCAAGACACAGACCCTCTTAAATCATCATTGAAAAGTCATTAGAAATCTGCCGGAGGAGCAGGGCACAGATTGCCAAGGGATGACTCAAACCTCCCTTTGCTTTCCACAATACCTGTAATGAACTGGAAGGGATGGGGTGGCGCTGGGAAACAGATTTCCTGCCATAACTAAAGTGTCCTTTCAGCCTGCTTTGCAACAGTTTTACGATGTGTTAGAATTTACATTCCCGTGTTGTTAACCATTCTTCAGCGCAATGAAACGTTTTATCTGTCTGACCTCCACCTTTGCCATATGGTGGTGCAAACTGTTCAGTTTAAGCCCAGACAAGTAAAAAAGGAGGGTCCAAGAAGATCATTTCTCTGCTCTCAGTCCTGATGGCTGCCTCCTTGTGTATCTTCCACGGAGACATTTGGAAAGCCAATTAAAAAAAGAGCCAAATAGATAAACTAATAGCAGCTCAGAACACGCATCTTTCCCACTGTTTAGCCAATTTGCATATGCTGCTACACGGCTGCCATTTCCTTTTATGGTGTGCAGAGGTACTGATGAAACTCCATTATATATGTTAGGGCTAAGAGTATAGAATGGATTTAATACTGATCAAAATCTATTTTATATTGTCATTATTGCTTTATCCTAATTCCCCTAACCTTGATAACTTTTCCAGCCAGGATCACTTGAAAAAAGAGGATTAGTAAATCACTGCTCTAATTTTGTAAAATAACCCGGTAATTCAGAATATAAAAGACCCAATTCTGCTCTTTTGAAGCTATGGCTTGTTAACTTGCAAATGTCACTAGATCTCTCCTAGTGCCCTGGGCAGTGGAACTTACCCCAGTTGCAGCTATATGATTTCCCTGAAAGGATAGTTGTGGATCTGGCAGTGGGTGAGGTTTCCAGATCTAATCTCTGCCAAATGTGGTTACTGTTTAACCCATGCCAATGTCCATGTATGGTCTGTGTTTAAGTGTTAGTCTATCCAACTTCTGCCTTGCCATGGTTGTCCAATCCAGAGCAGGCTTCCTAATCATTAGGGCCCTACCAAATTCAATTTCACGGTCATAGAATTAAAAAAATTGTAAATGCCATAATTTCAGCTATTTAAATCTGAAATTTCACTGTTGTAATTATAGGGGTCCTGACCCAAAAGGAGTTGTGGGGTGGTTGCAAGGTTATTGTGTGTGTGTTGGGGGGGCGGGGGGGGAGAGGGTTGTGGTACTGCTATCCTTCTGCGCTGCTGCTGGTAGCAGCACTGCCTTCAGAGCTGGGCAGCTGGAGAGTGGCAGCTGCCGGCTGGGAGCCCAGCTCTGAAGGCAGAGCCGCCAGCAGCAGTGCAGAAGTAAGGATGGCCTGGTATGGCATTGCCACCCTCACTTCTGCACTACTCCTGGTGGATGCTGCCTTCAGAGCTGGGCCCCTGGCCAACAGCTGCCGCTTTCCACCACCCAGCTCTGAAGGCAGTGCAGAAGCAAGGGTGGCAATATCATGACCCCTCTATAATAACCTTGTGACCCCCCTGAAACTCCCTTTTGGGTCAGGACCCCCAGTTTGAGAAACACTGGTCCCCCCTGTGAAATCTGTATAGTATAGGGTAAAAGCACACAAAAGACCAGATTTCACAGTCTGCGACCCATTTTTCATGGCTGTGACTTTGGTAGGGTCCTACTAATGATTTATTTGCTGGAGATCATGTAGAACAGCCTAGTGATTGTGATTAGTTTTATACGGCGAAAAGGCAATGCGTGTTGGAAACAGCAGTATTCACGAAGCCTACATATACTCAAGAGATATAATGAGGATGGACTTACAGCTAAAGCACAGGACTGGCCCTCAGGAATCTGGCTTCAATTCCTGGTTCTGCCACAGATTTCCTAGGGACCCTGGTCAAGTGGTTTAGGGCCAGATTTATAAAGGTATTTAGTCCTCATTTTCCTATCTGTAAAATGAAGATATTAATACTTCAATATCATTGTGGGGTGTTCAGTTACAATGGTTATGGGGTCCAGATAAGTAAATAGATCATATACAGGTAGCATAATTGTCAATGAATTGTGACTTACAATTCAAACTACATATAGCCCATCAATACTATAAACTGGACCAACATATATTGCAGCATCTTGCAGTCCATATTGCTGCATTTCATGGTAGCATGTCTCTCAGTGAAGTGAAAATCACGGTTGCTCACACTGAAATCCTGCCATCCACTCTCACATTTTAATAAGCAATTTCCATTCTGTTATGGTCTATTACACAATGTGTTTTGGAAGGGTTAAGCAAAATGAAGACCACTATCAATATTTTATTTGTCACACATGAAAAACTACATTTTAGGGTCAGTTCAGTGTAAGCCATTCATTGGTTTCGGTACCCAGAGCCCTTCAGGGAGTGTTGCCAATCCAAAGGATGTTTCTGAGTGTTTAGATTTTGCATTGAGATTTTTGATAAAGTGTAAGAACTCCTGTAAGACTATGGACGTGATTCACTGCTGCATTATTCCAGTTTTAAGTTGGTGTTAATGCTAGTGATTTTCATTGTCTGGCACTTAGACATAGTTCTTGCTTTTGTTCCCTTTGTCTTTAGTAAGTGCATGGTCAGGCTCATAATTGGAAATTATTATGGGTACGTCTACACTACCCGCCAGATCGGCGGGTAGTGATCGATTGATTTATCGCGTCTAGTGTAGACGCGATAAAATCGATCCCCGATCGCTCTGCCGTCGACTCTGGAACTCCACTGCGGCGAGAGGTGGAAGCGGAGTCGACGGGGGAGCGGCAGCGGTCGACTCGCCGCCGTCCTCATGGCCAGGTAAATCGACCTAAAATACGCCGGCTTCAGCTATGCTATTCGCGTAGCTGAAGTTGCGTATCTTAGGTCGACCCCCCCCCCCCCAGTGTAGACCTAGCCTATGATGTGTATCAGGAAGGTGGTAAACATACACCTAACTTTAAACAGCTGAGTAGTCATATTAATGTCATTAGGGCTATTTTGGTGCTTAAAGTGCTTAAGTCCCTTGCTGAACAGAGGGCAAATGGATGTGGCCCAGAGAGGTTGTCGTGCCCAGCTCAAAGGGGCAATTCCACTGAAGTCAATAGGAGTCTTTCAATTCACTTTAGTGGACTTTGGATCCAGGCCTTAAGGAGATCTGAGAAGACTCAAGAACTCGATGGTATTTTCTGCTCTGAGTTACACGTATGCAATTCCATTTGCTTCAATGAGGTTGCATGCATGTAACTGTGGGCAGAATTTGAGAAAGGTCACTTGTAATTTACATTCACTGACCCATATCCCATGCCTTTCAGAAAGCAGAGGGATATATTTGTTTTGTAATAGTTTTGCCCAACCTGGCTGCGTTTAAGAGATCTGCCACCTCAAATGGGCACTGAAGGTTCACCTCTTTTGGTGCAGTCCGTCCTTCAGACCACAAACTTTCCAAATTGACATGGTTTTTAGAAGACAATTTGGCTCAATGGTAAGTATACGGAAAACAAAGAGGACACAAAAGTGAGCAAAATCTGTGACAGTTACGTACATCTGATTAGAACATTAGTTGAAAGTGGGATAAAAAAAGCAAAACAGTCATGTCACTGTGTGTGGCATGGGTCACAACTGAGGGCCAGTGTCAGGTCAGACTGTTAAAAAACTGGGCCAACATTCCCACACTGGTGGTATATCCTCTAATACAGTGGTGGGCAAACTGCGCCCCATCAGGGTAATCTGCTGGCGGGCCATGAGACAGTTTGTTTACGTTGATCGTCTACAGGCATGGCCCCCTGCAGCTCCCAGTGGCCGTGGTTTGCCGTTCCTGGCCAATGGGAGCTGCGGAAAGCGGTGGCTAGCACGTCCTGCGGCCTGTGCCGCTTCCCACAGCTCCAGTTGGCCAGGAACGGCGAACTGCGGTCACCGGGAGCAGCGGGGGGCCGTGCCTGTGGACGATCAATGTAAACAAACTGTCTCGCGTCCCGCCAGCGGATTACCCTGACAGGCCGCGTGCGGCCCGTGGGCTGCAGGTTGCCCACCACTGCTTTAATAGATTTAACCAAACCAGCAACAAAAGTGTGTTCCTGGATCATTATACTAGCTTACCGTGGAGCCACAGACAGTCCCCTTAGATCAGTGGTTCCCAACCTGTGGCCCAGTCAGCATAGAGTTGTGGCCCATGTGACATCCTCAGGGCCAGACAGGTAGTATTGGATGTGGCCCACATAATACCATTGTCGGCCACATTGTGAATAGCTTAAGAACCACTGCTTTAGACACTCCAGCCTATATTACCACTCAGACAAACTGGACTTCTATGATGAAAGGTTATTAAAACAAAAAATCACCAGCCCCAAAGGGCCAGGCATTTACTCCAGATTAATGGATGCTCGGGATCTCACACCAAAGACAAAGCTGACAGCCAATTTCTTTGGTAAACTAACTAAATATTTATTAGCTAAGAGAAAGAAATTAGAGTTATTCAGAGGTTAAAGCAGGTAAAACATGTTACAGGTGAATTAGAGCTTGTAAGTCCAAAACGATAGCAGGGATGTTAAATCTGCTAGTTTTCTACAAGTCTCTCTGGGTTGCCCAAATAGTTTCTTGGGGACCTCAGTCCTTTTCTTCAAAACTTCCCCTCTCAGAATTCATTAGTCCTGACATAGGGTAGGAAAGAAGTGGCCAGGGGCCTTAGTTCTCCCTTTTTAATATATTGACCCTTCCTGCTGGAAAAATCCTTGATGTGTCCTGGGGTCAAGCAGTTCCAGGGCGCACATTCTTTGCCATCAGTTCTTCATATGGATTGCAAATTTTTGCTTGCACCTTCTGCGTATGTGCCGTTTGAGATGTCTTCGGGAATGACATGGGGAAGCTCATTTACAGTTCCTTTGTTATTCCTGAAGAGCTAACATGTGGGTGCTTCTTAGACTCACAACATGTCTGAGTTACAAATATAGCAAAATTTCATAACCTCACACACAATGTTGATACATACATTATAACAAAACAACAATACTCAGCAGATTATAACTTTTCCAATGATACCGCACAAGGCATACTTTGTACAAGATTTATCACAATTTTGTAAAAGTGTAGACAGTAACCTTCTCCTTTAGACAGCATCACAAGTCAACACATCAGAGGGGGAAGCAAGTCTAAGGGGAAAAACAGTTCAAGAGAATTGGCAGTTTTTCAGAAAGACATTATTAAGGGCACAAGAGCAAACTATCGCACTGCATAGGAAAGAAAGGAAGTATGGCTTAACTGGGAGATCATCAATGATCTGAAACTGAAAAAAAAGAGTCCTACAAAAAGTGGAAACTAGGTCAAGTTACAAAGGATGAATATAAACAAATAACACAAGTACATAGGGACAAAATTAGAAAGGACAAGGCACAAAAGGAGATTAAACTAGCTAGAGGCATAAAGGGTAGCAAGAAAACATTCTACAAATACCCTTAGAAGTAAGAGGAAGACCAAGGACAGGGTAGTCCTGTTACTCAATGCAGGAGATGGGGTGGACAACAGAAAATATGCCCTTTTTGTTTCAGTTTTCACCAAAAAGGTTAGTAGCAATTGGATGTCTAACATAGTGAATGCCTGTGAAAATGAGTTAGGATCAGAGGCTAAAATAGGGAAAGAACAAGTTAAAAATTACTTAGACAAGTTAGATGCCTTCAAGTCACCAGAGTCTGATGAAATACAGCCTAGAATACTCAAGGAGCTGACTGAGGAGATCTCTGAGCCATTAGCGATCATCATCAAAAAGTCATGGAAGACAGTTTAACTTCTGTACCTGGAAAGATAATGGAGCAAATAATCAAGAAATCAATTTGCAAACACCTAGAAGATAATAAGGTGATAAGTAACAGTCAGCATGGATTTGTCAAGAAAAAATCATATCAAAGCAACCTAATAGATTTTTTTGACAGGATAACAAGCCTTGTGGATGGGGGAGAAGCGGTAGATGAGGTATATCTTGACTTTAGTAAGGTTTTTGATACTGTCTTGTGTAGGAATATACAACCTACATTCAGCTACTAGAAGGTGGGGGCATAACTGGTTGGAAAACCATTCCCAGAGAGTACTTATGAGTGGTTCACAGTCAAGCTGGAAGGGCATATCAAGTGGGGTCCCACAGGGATCAGTTCTGGGTCTGGTTCTGTTCAATATCTTCATTAATGATTTAGATAATGACAGAGTACACTTAAAGTTTGTGGATGATACCAAGCTGGGAAGGGTTACAAGTACTTTGGAGGACAGGATTAAAATTAAAAATGAACTGGACAAACTGGAGAAATGGTCTGAAGTAAATAGGATGAAATTGAATAAGGACAAATGCAAAGTACTCCACTTAGGCAGGAATAATCAGTTGAAAACATACAAAATGGGAAATGACTGCTTAGGAAGAAGTGCTTCAGAAAGAGATCTGGTGGGTCATAGTGGATCCTAAGCTAAATATGAATCAGTGTAACACTGTTGCAAAAAAAGCAATCATCATTCTGGGATGTATTAGCAGGAATGTTGTAAGCAAGACACAAGAAGTAATTCTTCCACTCTACTCTGCGCTGATTAGGCCTCAACTGGAGTATTGTGTCCAATTCTGGGCATCACATTTCAGGAAAGATGTAGACAAATTGGAGAAAGTCCAGAGAAGAGCAATAAAAATGATTAAAGGTCTAGAAAACATGACCTCTGAGGGAAGATTGAAAAAACTGGGTTTATTTGGTCTAGAGAAGAGAAGACTGAGGGGGGACATGATAACAGAATTCAAGAACATAAAAGGTTGTTACAAGGAGGAGGGAGGTAAATTGTTCTCCTTAACCTCTCAGGATAGGACAAGAAGCAATGGGTTTCAATTGCAGCAAGGGTGGTTTGGGTTGGACATTAGGAAAAACTTTCCAACTGTTAGGATGGTTAAGCACTGGAATAAATTGCCTAGGGAGGTTGTGGAATCTCCATCATTGGAGATTTTTAAGAGCAACTAAAATAAACATATAAAGTGCCCACAAGAATAACCTGCATTTGTGTGAGTGTTAATCTTTCATTTGAAAATGCCTCAGCCTAATTTTTAAAATATTTTTGTTCCCAAAGTCTTTGCAAGACAAAGTAAGGGGGAAAAAAGTTAGGGAAGGTAGTGATAGGTCAGAAGTAAAAAACAGACAAAGGAATCTTTGGGATTTTTGTCTGTAATGTGATGTAGCAAGTGTCAAAATGCTTTTTTGCAGTAAAATTTTCAAAAGCACCTCAGAGACTTAGAAATCTAAATCCCATTGAAAGTTAATGGGACTTAGATGCTTTTGAAAACTGTAACTAGGTCACTAGGATAATGGCAGAAAAGTGTATGGGGCTCTTTCATGTAGAGATGGGCAAAAAACTAACATTCTTGCATCTAAAATCTACTGATTCACTTAGCTGTTTTTTGTGACCCCTTTCATTCACTTATTTATAAGAATATTCATAAAAAGCAAAAGAATACTACAGTAGTGCAAATATTTCGCCACAGTATTTGCATTGGAAGCACTTTCATGGCCATTTTGATAAAGCTCTTTTTATTATTTGCACTTAGATTTACTGACCTATTCAGAATGTTCACCATAAAAAGGATGTCACCTGTTTATGAAATGTAGGGCATCCAATCAGGGAACAGAAACAATATCATGTGACTCAGATGACCAATTATATGTTGTGAAGCACAAATGATACATAACAAATGGTGAGCATGATTGGTTTGTGAACAAATTACAAACTAACATTTGTTTGCATGAACTATTTTTTAAACAATTACAAATAAAGAACAAATCTGTAAAAACAACAATGGATAATTTATAACCAGAAAATGAACTAAATTCCTCACATTTTGAGGAACAATGAACAATTTGACCAGCTCTGTGTGAATCAGTCATAACAGTCAGACCCTTTTGACTTCTCCTGGACACCTTTCACATGAAAAGGCCCATATCCAGTGGTGAGCTGGAGCCGGTTCCCACCGGTTCACAAGAACCGGTTGTTAAATTTAGAAGCCGATGTAGAACCGGCTGTTAAAGGGGTGGGCAGGTGGACAAACAACTCCGGTCTGCGGGCCACATCCGGCCCGCGGGACCATCCTGTCCCCCGCCTGAACTCCCAGCTGGGGAGGCCGAGGCTCCCCCGGCCACTTCCCACGCCCCCACCCCCGCAGAGCCGCAGCGTGCTGAGCTGCTGGCGCCAGTGCTCTGGGCAACTCAGCTCCTGCCACTTTGAGTGGCAAGCTAAGGGGGGGGGCTGTGAGCTCCAGCGGGCCGCGCGGCATGACCCGGCCTCCTTACACACTGCCCCGAGCAGCATGGTATGGGGGCCGGGCCGGGGCTGGTAGGAGGGTTTGAATAAGGCAGGGACCGGGCAGGGAACGGTTGGAGGGGGGCAGATGTTCTGGGGGGGGGAGTCAGGGGCCGGGGGACGGGGGGGGTGGGGAGGGGGGGAGTTCCGGGGGTCTGTCGGGGTGGTGGTGGATGGAGTTAGGCAGAGGTGAAGCCGGTACGCCCCAGTTTGGCATACCGGCAAGAGCCGGTGTGTCGTACCAGGGTGGCCCAGCTTCCCCAGGGGGCAATTTAAAGGGCCTGGGGCTCCCAGCAGGGGCTGGAGCCCCAGGCCCTTTAAATTGCCACCAGAGCCCCACTGCTGGAGCCCTGGGGTAGGGCTGCGGGGCTCTGGGGGCTATTTAAAAAGTCCGGGGCTCCCGCTGCTTCTACCACCCCGGCCCTTTAAATAGCCACCAGAGCCCCGCCACTTCCCCAGGGCTCCAACGGCTATTTAAAGGACCGGGGTGGTAGAAGCAGGGGAGCCCTGGCCCTTTAAATAGCCCTGTAGCACTCTCGGCCGAGGTTCAGCCCTCAGCGGGGCTGTGGGGTATCCCACCGCCTCGCTCTGGTCCGCCATCAGTCCTGGTCCAGCGGCAGTCTGGGACAGCAAACACACGGTTAGGGGCTCAGGCCCTTAAGCAGGGGCTGAGCCAATAGGTCAGAAAAAGCCTTGGGCCCTCAATCAGGGCGGGGCAGCAACCACGCAGTCTGGAGCTCAGGCCCTCAAGCAGGGGCTGAGCCAATGGGTTTGTAGCAGCCCAGGCCCTAGGTCAGGGCAGCACTCAAATAGTCAGGAACCCAGGCCCTTAAACAGGGGCTGAGTCAATGAGCAACAGGTCCCAGCCTCGCTAGGCCAGGAAAAAGGGGGAGACTGCCACCCAAGGAGTGGGTGGCAGGGGTGACGCAGGCCCTCCCACTCCACTGCGTCCCAGCCTGGGGCCCTAGCAGCGGCAGAAGGCCCGCTGCTTAGTCAGTGGTGATCCTGGCCGGAACACACTAACATAGGCTCTGGCAGTGCTGCAGCCAGACTGGGGTCGGCTGTCCCCGGGCTACTTCCACACTCCCCCTCGTAGGGTACCTGGGCCGGACTAGTGTCCTCGGTGGTCTCCACCAGCATCGGTTCCTCCGGGTAGGTAGCGAAGGGTAGGTTCGGCTCCTCCTCGGGATAGCGGGAAAGGGGCAGGCTCGGCTCCTCCTCGGGGTAGCGGGAAAGGGGCAGGCTTGGCCAGCCCTCCTCGGGGTAGCTGGAAAGGGGCAGGCTTGGCCAGCCCTCCTCGGGGTAGCTGGAAAGGGGCAGGCTCGGCTCCTCCTCGGGGTAGCTGGAAAGGGGCAGGTTCGGCGGCGGCTCCTCGGGATAGCGGGAAAGGGGCAGGCTTGGCCAGTCCTCCTCAGGGTAACGGGCGAGGGGTAGGCTTGGCTGGCCTGGTGAGTCAGCAGGCCGGTCGCGGCCTGCTGCTGTCTCCCAAGCGGGAGCTTGGCCACAGACGTCTGCTCTCTCCGCCGGCTTGTTCTCCACTGAGCTCTGCAGGCGGGCTTTTATACTTCCGGGTCGGCGCCGTGACCTCTGAGGGGCAGGCGCCGGACCCGGTGGCGCCGCCCACTTTGGTGTTAGGGGAGGTTCGGCCCTCAGCGGGGCTGTGGGGTATCCCACTGCCTCGCTACAAGCCCCCAGAACCCTGGGGTAGCGGGGGGCTCCAGTGGCTATTTAAAGGGACAGGGCTCCAGCTGCCTCTGCCGCCCCGGTCCTTTAAATAGCCACCGGAGCCCCGCCGCTTCCCCAGGGCTCCAGCGGCTATTTAAAGGGCCGGGGCGGTAGAAGCAGGGGAGCCCCCGCCCTTTAAATAGCCCCCGGAGCCCGGAGCTGCTGCTGCTACCCTGGTAGTGGAGGGGCGGGGGAGGAGAAACTTGCTGGTTCTGAGGGGGGCAGTCGGGGGCAGGACGTGGGTTGGGGTCGGATGGGTGGGTGCGGGGGAGACAGGCACATGACGCTTGTACTCACCGAACGGTTCCCTACCAGGTCTTCGGCGGCACGTCCTTCATTCGCTCCGGGTGAAGCACCTGCTGCTGAAATGCCGCGGAAAACCCAGAGCGAGTGGACCCGGTAGGGAACCGGTTCTTAGGATTTTGGGAGCTCATCACTGCCCATATCCTGCAAACATTTAATATGTGGATAATTTAACTCAAGTTACTAGCCTCTGAACCCTTGAACCCACTGAAGTCAATGGAAGTTTTGTCATTGACTTCAATGGGGACATGATTTCAACCACTTACATGCGGACTACTTACATGAATAAACTTATGCACACTGTTAAATGTTTGCAGGAGCTGGGCTAGAGTTATTTCTATGGCTAGTTCTGGCTCTATATAATGAAAGCCTCTGTTGACTTTGACTAACTTATTAAGATCCCAACTCTAGCATATTTAAATCTTTAATTTATTCTCTTGTTTACTAGGTGGGTTTTGTAGCTCAAGAATATTGCTGCCTCACCATATTTCTTGGTGTGCTGCTTACTGTATCCGTTGGGAACAAAAAGATAAAAAATAGTTGCAAACATAGAAAATAATGAATTTTCTGGATAATTTTGGTGGAGTGGATAGAGGGGGATGTGATTTGACTTCAGATCAGAGCCCACAAAAGTGTTTGGCAAAGTGCAAAATGAAATGCTTTCCCTTTCTTCTGTGAAATGAAATTAAAAGGAAATATAGAAGCAGTTTTGCACTATTTACTTTGCTTCCATCACTGTCCCTTTAGTGGAGGGTAGCAGAATGCAAAGCAAAAAATAAATGATTTCAAGATTTCTCAGTTTGGAGGCACTCAATAACTGTAGCGTTTTCGCCCTTCTCTTGCGTCTCATTCACCTTCTATTGAAATGCTTCAGGGAGTGCAGTGAAATTAACCCATTCACGGTGTGTCAGCTCGTAATTAGAATTCCTATTCAGCCTTATTAGCCATTGATATTAGTCATGGGCCTGATTTTCAGGTCCACTGCATAGTGCACTGGAGAGGAAAAGAGTTTAAGTTGTATAAAATGCTATGCAAAACAGTAAAAAGTAAGCTGAATGGGAGTGTTGTTATGCTCCTTTTGAGAGCAGGGATGAGTATTCCCTGTTACACATGGCATGCACTGAGGTTTTGTGCCCTCTCGGGAAGTTGGGCATAGTTATGAAAAACAGAGGCATAGTCAGGGGGAGAGGGGCTGTCGTGCATTTTGCTCTCTTAGGTCTGGTCTAACTAAAACTGGATTTAGTTAAAAGTTGGTGCTGCCCTGTATGGACACACTTAAATCGGTTTATATCAATTCAGTTAGCTATGAGGGGAAGCTAAATTGATATAAGGTCATTTGTAAACTGACGTAAGGCTGCACAATCGTAGAGCTAAATCAACTTAAAAACAATGTTAGTTATGTCACATGCTGCTGGGGATACCCAGAATTGTGAGTCACTGTGTTACCTTAGCCTTAGCAAGAGTGAGCTTCAATGGAGATTCGACTGTGTGTCAGCTCCCAGCCACACCAGTCTGCCTTCCTCACCAGCAAACTCTGAGATTCTATTAGTGATCTGCATCCTCCTAGCTCCTCAGAGATGTTTCTCTGCAATGCACAGCACTTATCACTGTACGTTCACAGGAGATACTAAATTTGTTGCTCTTTTAAAAAGTCAGCACATTGCAGCCTATTTACTTAACTGGGATAAACACACCCTTCCCTGAGTGCTTTAGAGTAACACTAAAGCCAGTTTATTAACAAAAGGAGATAGGATAAGTGATACCAAGTAGAAGGAATAAAGATAGAAATGGTTACAAACTCACAAAAGTATAAATATGCTTTCTAATGGCTAAGACCTAAGTTAACAAGCTATTGTCTTTGTTCAAAGGTAGCTTCCTCACCAAGCTTCCTTTCCCAGCATTAGCTGGCTAACTCTTAGCCAGGATCCTCACAGAGTTCAAGGCAAACTGGTTTTCATTGTCTCCTCAGGTGAAGGATCATCCAAAGTCTGTGTGTGTGTCCTTATATCTCAAGTCTACCATTGTTTCAAGGTAGAAATTGAATCACTGGTTTCAGTCTCCTGTCTCCTTTGGGGGGAGGGAGGTCGGAGGGGACTGACTCCATCATGATTAAGGTGTTCACTTGTGTATTCCAATGTGATGCTTCCTGCTTCAAATTTTACAATGTAAATGTTCTCTTCCTGCAGCCTCCAATATCAATGAATATCCCATTGAATTTGACTGCATCTGGTTTGAGGTGTTGGCCTCTTTCCTTAGTCTTGAGAAAACCAGTTTGCCATCCCCCTTTGATGTGCCTGGTTTAACCACCCTGACAGTGAGGAACTTTTTCCTAATGTCCAACCTAAACCTTCCTTGCTGCAGTTTAAGCCCATTGCTTCTTGTTCTATCCTTAGAGGCTAAGGTGAACAAGTTTTCTCCCTCCTCCTTATGACACCCTTTTAGATACCTGAAAACTGCTATCATGTCCCCTCTCAGTCTTCTCTTTTCCAAACTAAACAAACCCAATTCTTTCAGCCTTCCTTCATAGGTCATATTCTCAAGACCTTTAATCATTCTTGTTGCTCTTCTCTGGACCCTCTCCAATTTCTCCACATCTTTCTTGAAATGCAGTGCCCAGAACTGGACACAATACTCCAGTTGAGGCCTAACCAGCGCAGAGTAGAGCGGAAGAATGACTTCTCGTGTCTTGCTCACAACACACCTGTTAATACATCCCAGAACCACATTTGCTTTTTTTGCAACAGCATCACACTGTTGACTCATATTTAGCTTGTGGTCAACTATAACCCCTAGATCCCTTTCTGCCGTACTCCTTCCTAGACAGTCTCTTCCCATTCTGTATGTGTGAAACTGATTGTTCCTTCCTAAGTGGAGCACTTTGCATTTGTCTTTGTTAAACTTCATCCTGTTTACCTCAGACCATTTCTCCAATTTGTCCAGATCATTTTGAATTATGACCCTGTCCTCCAAAGCAGTTGCAATCCCTCCCAGTTTGGTATCATCTGCAAACTTAATAAGCGTACTTTCTATGCCAATATCTAAGTCGTTAATGAAGATATTGAACAGAGACGGTCCCAAAACAGACCCCCGCGGAACCCCACTCATTATGCCTTTCCAGCAGGATTGGGAACCATTAACACAACTCTGAGTACGGTTATCCAGCCAGTTATGCACCCACCTTATAGTAGCCCCATCTAAATTGTATTTGCCTAGTTTATCGATAAGAATATCATGCGAGACCGTATCAAATGCCTTATTAAAGTCTAGGTATACCACATCCACAGCTTCTCCCTTATCCACAAGGCTCGTTATCCTATCAAAGAAAGCTATCAGATTGGTTTGACACGATTTGTTCTTTACAAATCCATGCTGGCTATTCACTATCACCTTACCACCTTCCAAGTGTTTGCAGATGATTTCCTTAATTACTTGCTCCATTATCTTCCCTGGCACAGAAGTTAAACTAACTCGTCTGTAGTTTCCTGGGTTGTTTTTATTTCCCTTTTTATAGATGGGCACTATATTTGCCCTTTTCCAGTCTTCTGGAATCTCTCCCGTCTCCCAGGATTTTCCAAAGATAATAGCTAGAGGCTCAGATACCTCCTCTATTAGCTCCTTGAGTATTCTAGGATGCATTTCATCAGGCCCTGGTGATTTGCAGGCATCTAACTTTTCTAAATGATTTTTAACTTGTTCTTTTTTTATTTTATCTGCTAAACCTACCCCCTTCCCATTAGCATTCACTAGGTTAGGCATTCCTTCAGACTTCTCGGTGAAGACTGAAACAAAGAAGTCATTAAGCATCTCTGCCATTTCCAAGTTTCCTGTTACTGTTTCTCCCTCTTCACTGAGCAATGGGCCTACCCTGTCTTTGGTCTTCCTCTTGCTTCTAATGTATTGATAAAAAGTCTTCTTGTTTCCCTTTATTCCCGTAGCTAGTTTGAGCTCATTTTGTGCCTTTGCCTTTCTAATCTTGCCCCTGCATTCCTGTGTTGTTTGCCTATATTCATCCTTTGTAATCTGTCCTAGTTTCCATTTTTTATATGACTCCTTTTTATTTTTTAGATCATGCAAGATCTCGTGGTTAAGCCAAGGTGGTCTTTTGCCACATTTTCTATCTTTCCTAACCAGCGGAATAGCTTGCTTTTGGGCCCTTAATAGTGTCCCTTTGAAAAACTGCCAACTCTCCTCAGTTGTTTTTCCCCTCAGTCTTGATTCCCATGGGACCTTACCTATCAGCTCTCTGAGCTTACCAAAATCCGCCTTCCTGAAATCCATTGTCTCTATTTTGCTGTACTCTCTTCTACCCTTCCTTAGAATTGCAAGCTATGATTTCATGATCACTTTCACCCAAGCTGCCTTCTACTTTCAAATTCTCAACGAGTTCCTCCCTATTTGTTAAAATCAAGTCTAGAACAGTTTTCCCCCTAGTAGCTTTTTCAACCTTCTGAAATAAAAAGTTGTCTGCAATGCAGTCCAAGAATTTATTGGATAGTCTGTGCCCCGCTGTGTTATTTTCCCAGCATATATTTGGATAGTTGAAGTCTCCCATCACCACCAAATCTTGGGCTTTGGATGATTTTGTTAGTTGTTTAAAAAAAGCCTCATCCACCTCTTCCACCTGGTTAGGTGGCCTGTAGTAGACTCCTAGCATGACATCTCCCTTGTTTTTTACCCCTTTTAGCCTAACCCAGAGACTCTCAACACTTCCGTCTCCTATGTCCATCTCCACCTCAGTCCA
>NW_020664369.1:5154238-5268099 GCF_002925995.2 Terrapene triunguis
TATCATGTTTTCTTAAATCCTGTAGGCTTTTAGAATAAATGTCTATAGACACTACTAAAACTTTATAGGCTCTTGGTTTTATCCCCCATAGGAATTTTGGATATGGGAAAACTAGGGAGGCATGGAAAAAAAGGAGGCGGTATCCACAGGTCCACAGCTCCTGGACTGCGGCAAGGAGGGGAATGGAGAACCTACCCCAGCAGCAAGCAGGCTTGCATTTACTTAGCTTACATTAGGCTAAAACAAAGGGAAAATAGCTAAACAGCCAAGGAAAACGATCTAGAGTTAAAGAACAGTCAAAAGACACATTTAAATAATAGAAGAGGATAAGAGCAAACTAGACAAGAACTTACCACAGACATGCCTCTTGTGGCTGGAGTAGCTGCTCTCTCCCTCTAGGTCCCCCTGCTGACAGCTGCTCCAGTCCTGCAGTGATCTTCCTCCTCTCATGTCTCAGCCCCCTGGCCAGGCCTCATTTTAATCCCACATCCTCCAGGGTAAGAGCCAGTGTGAAATACCCTTACAAAAGGCCTTTGGCCCCAACTCTGGTCTCCACATGCTTCTCTGAGGGGCTCTCAGTCATCCTTATCCCATTCTCAGGGGTCTTCTGCTACCTTCCCCAGGGGCTGGTAGGGGAACCCAGGCCCTTCCACTACACAGGATTGCAATTCAGGGACCCAATAACTGGCACCCAATGTCTGCTCTGTCAGACTCCTTGCTGCTCCTTCCCCAGACTTCTTTCTACCATAACCTCTTTTTCAGGCCTTCTTCCTACAACCTCTCTAGGTCCACCCTTCTTTCAGGGATAGGACTTGAAGGGCTCTCTCCTGGAAATCCCCCCAACAAAACCCAAATTAAAAGTACAGTCAAACCCACTGCTGCCCTCCTCAGAACTGACCTTTCACCCCCTCTGTCTCTCAGTTGAACCCCTTCCCCCAGCTCTCTCTCTTTGGAAGTCCAGAGCTTGCTCTGTCATCTGGGTTCATCACCAGAGCTTGTTCCACCTTGGTGGCTGTGCTCAGCGTGCTGTGTCTCCCCTGGCATCCTGCCAGACTTAGCTACTCAGGAGAGGACCCCAGGGCCAACTGTCCCCCAGGGCTTCCTCTTTGACCCTGTCAGGCTCTCAACTCTTTAACACCAAAACAAAGACTGCAGCATTCTTTCCATCTCTCCCTGCAGCCCCCTTCAAATCTGTGCTTTCTTTCTTTATAGTCACCCCCAGCTCCTTCCCCAGCTGGGCTTCATCTTTCATTAAGCCTAGCCCACCCTCCAGGTGCAGTCAGTTGGGTTAATTGGCCTCTCAGGCTCACATTAACCCTTTCTGAGTGAGGCTGAGGTATATACCCCATCACAGCCCATAAGTAAGGGTTACAAATTGTACATGAGAAAAAGAAAAGAAATTAAAAATATCTTATCATGTGATATCGTCTCTTTCTCTCCCACCGTAGTAACTGCCCTTTGCCTTGTTGTCTCTTGAGACTGTAAACTCTTTGGGGGAAAGCATCTGTCATCTTACACGTCTGTGAAGTGCTTTGCACACTTTTGAGTGACTAACAATCGTTCTTCAATGTGTCCTAGCTGGGACCAAATGAGAGTGAAATAAAAATTTGTCTGGATTTTAGCCAAACAGATACTGAGAAATCGCCTTCCTTAGCAAAGTGTTGCACCAGGGGGAAACTTCAAGTGCCTGATCATTTCCCCGGCCCTCCCTCTGAGAAAATCATGTCACTGTGTCAGCTCCTTTGCCTTCTTAAGCAATGTAAAGAGCAGACACAGTTTAACAACAATCCAGCACCAGGAGGGAAGCAATTTGCAACCTCTCCCCCTTCTTGCCACTAACATAACAATATACGTTGGAAACACTGTCAGGATAATCTGAAAACAGCAATGCTGATGGATCTGATAATGCACACAGCTTATCTGTGACTCTTGGAATGAGTATTCATCACATTTTCACATCTAGATGATGCACTGCTAGACTGATGTGCAGTGAAATGGGGTCCCTGTGTCTACACTGTACAGCTTGTGTATTATCTATTGTATTTTTTTGCAAAGAGCTCCTTTGTGTTATAAGTCTTGTCACTAGTGCAGCCCAGCTGGGATTTGCTGGAAATGTATTTGGTCTGGCAACACCTCTTACTGCGTGGTTGAGTCCCTAAAAGCTTTCTTTCAAATGATGAAATGAAAACAAAGGAGACATAATTAGCTGGTGTGTGATAATAGAAATGCTTGTACCCAGCTACTATAGAAGTCATTTAATGAAGGATAATCTGTACGGAAGCCTGCACACAACTGCTGTAAAATATTTAAGTCTTTTAATGAGAGAAGGGATATCCAGAGGAGGGTTTGCTAAAGCGATTAAGAGAAATGCCTTTCATAACTGTTTTATGTGGGGTTCATGATTCCTAAACTGAGGTTTGTAGCTTTCTTGAAGCCATAGTAGCAATAAAACTTTTATACACCACTGATACTTAAAAGCTAAATACAGCACATTAATTTTATATGTCTGAGTGAGAACATAAATGTACCGTTTTCGATGTTCAGAAAACCCTATATTTGCTTTTGAGAAGCATCTCCAGCTTTTTCCATTGTGGTAGATTGTTGAGGGTCTACGGGTGAGCAGTTATTAATCTTAAACAACAGTAAATTTATTTCTAGGGCTTGCCTTTCCTTCCTTCCTCCCAAATGAGCACAGACAATTATTTGAGTTCATCCACAAGTTACTGGGCTGGAAGGAGGAATCACTTGGTGAAAGTCTATGGCCTGTGTTACGCAGGAGATCAGACTAGGTGATCATAGTGGTCCCATCTGGCCTTAAACATCTATTAAACATTTATCCTTTCTTTGGGAAAATTCTGGCCAAATGCTGAGAACATCAGGACACGTGTGCATAGAGGCTTCCCCACAGACTCTGTGCCTCCCCAGTAATGCGGCATGGTTTTTCTGATGAGCTGTTGTGACGAAGTGGGGGATTTTCTTATCTTTTCATGGTTTTCCAATGGTTTGCATGCAGAGGGAGTGGGACTCAGTGCCCCTGGGTGTTACTGGTTTAACGAGGTGAGGGAGAGGGAGTTTGTTGTTGCAGAGGACCGGAGAGGGAAGTTGGGACCCCAGCTGATGGTCTGGAGGAGGGACACCCCGGCAACTGGTGACCTGACGACCCTCACCGGAGACCCAGCTCAGGAGTCGCAGCCAGTTCTGCTCAGTGGGAGGACAATGGGCTGCGAAGAGAGGACCCCATGACCTAACCAGCTGGTTCCAGCCAGAAGGGGGGGGGGCGGAGAGGAGAGAAGGCCCAGAGGACCCTGTTTACCTGGAAAGAAGACAATGGACGGAGGCGGGGCCTGGGGCCGGTGATATCAGATGCCCAGCTGGGAAGCAGGGGGGCTCTGGGCTGGAGAGGGGGAGCAGGCAGAGCCCACCTGGATGCAGGGGAGACTGGGATGTGCTGTGCTGAGGGAGGCCAGGCCTGAGGGTCAGAGGGTTTCCTGTGCTGTGTTCAGTCGCTCAATAAACCCTCCTGTTTTACGCTGGCTGAGAGTTACTCCGGTCTAGAGAACAGGGTTGCATCAACCCCTTCGGGGGGGGGGGTGGAGGCCCCAGGGGTCCAAAGCGAGTGGACTCCCTGAGGGGGCCCACGGCGAGAGAAAGACGTGCTAAGGCTCAGAGAGGTGCAGCTCCAGGAGGTGGAGGGGCCTGACCCTGAGAGAGAGTAGATCTCCGAGAAGGGCTGTCTCACTGAAAGGGGCACCCCCCACGGACCACATGGGGCCAAGAGTGGGCACGATCTGTGAGTCCGTGACAGCTGTCATTCAGCCTGATTCAGCTGTTCTGCTTTTCATATTTGATATCCTTCTCTTTTCAAAACTTCATGAATTGTGCACATTGCAAATATAGCAGGTTAGGATGATTTTTTATTACTGTTCCCGTAGGTGTGGGACCTAGGAGTACGAGGGGGTGCTGCAGCATCCCCAGCTTTTATGTGGGTCCTGGCTGCCAACCCTGTGCCAGGGGTCCCAGCTGCCGGCCCCAGCCTTGGCCCCCTTATCCCTGTCCGGGTCCCCCCCTCCTGGAGACATGACCCTGCTCCGCACCCCAGCTCGGGGGGTGGGGTGGGAGTGGACAGGAGTAAGGGGGCTGGCTTTCAGCACCCCCACCCCACAGTCAGCGCCACTGACTATTTCTGTGTCCTCTCATTGAAATGATTCCTTATTACTTGGAAATTGTGACAATATTAACTATACTATCGAATTTAACTCAAAGATGTTAATTAGACATATAGATATTATCTATCTATCTATCTATCTATCTATCTATGTCTTTCAAATTCTACAATATGAGAGATGGAAATGATAAATATTCATGTATTTCCCAGAAAAAAGAAATCTGATCTTGATATGTTAATTCAGAGATTGGCAACCTTTGGCACGCGGCCCACCAGGGTAAGCCCCCTGGCGGGCCAGGCCGGTTTGTTTACCTGCCGCATCCGCAGGTTTGGCCGATCGCTTCTCCCGCTGGCCGCGGTTTGCCATCCCAGGCCAATGGGGGCTGCGGGAAGCGGCGTGGGGCGAAGGATGTGCTGGCCGCCGCTTACCGCCACCCCCATTGGTCTGGAGTGGCGAACTGCGGCCAGTGGGAGCCGCGATCCGCCAAACCTGCGGACGTGGCAGGTAAACAAACCGGCCCGGCCCACCAGGGGGCTTACCCTGGTGGGCCGCGTGCCAAAGGTTGCCGATCCCTGTGTTAATTCTTGCAATGATAGCAATCAAATAGCAGCTAAAGAGATTACTCCTGTGACACTGGTGGACCAGGTGTCTGCTCAGGCCAAGGTCCCCATGCCTCAGTTCAATCCTGACAACAAACACATAGCTGGAATTAGTCTGGCTCACTTGTGTGTTAGTATTGTAAAAATAGGTATTAGAGTTATAAGAATGTGTTTAGTGTTTAGACTCTATTGAATGCTTGTGAATTGCTGCCTGCATTAATCTCACTTATAACATCGGTATCCTGTATTGTAAGATATACTTGAGCATTTGCATTGTAAGCCTTTATTACTGTGTAAATCACGAGCCAGGAGAAAGATATTAACCAGTGTGAAATGCTGGTCTCCAACAAAAGGTATTATGTCCTGCCTGACAAGGAAGGCCCATTGACACCAAACAGACTAAAGTGGAATGTTAAAGAGGACAAAATACTTTGTTGTTTACTCTCCCCTCCACCACAAAGGTGAGTCTTGCAAGTGAATTCCTAAAAAAGGAGGAATTGTCTCTCTATGCTGCTTGGACTCTGAGGGTATGTCTACACTTGAATAAAAGACCCTCAGCACGGCTGCTGCTGGCCCAAGTCAGCTGATTCAGGCTTGCTGGGATCAGGTTGCGGGGCTAAACATTGCTGTATAGATGTTCAGACTCAGGCTGAACCTGGGCTCTGGTGCCTTCCCTCCTTGCAGGGTCCCAGAGCTTGGCTCCAGCTGCAGCTTGAGCCGCAAAGTCTATGCAGCAATTTTACAGCCCTGCAACCCTAGCCCTGCTAGCCTGAGCCAGCTGACCCAGGCCAGCTGCGGGTGTCTAACTGCTCTGTAGATGTATCCTGTGGGGCAAGGTTTTCTAGGCATAAGCAAGAGAACCCCAGTGCTTAGCCTGAGTTAGCCCCAAAGGACATATAGAGTTTGTTTATTATAGAAGCTTCTATTACCTTTTGAAATTTAAGATTGGGACTCATATGTGTGAGTATGTTTACTTGCGTTAACCTTGTAAGTAACTCTCATTTTCTTTTCCTATTTAATAAATCTGTAGATAGTTTATTATAGGATTGGCTACAAGCATTATCTCTGGTGTGAGATCTAAGGTGCAATTGACCTGGGATAAGTGACTGATCCTTTGGGACTGGGAGCAACCTGAATATAGCTGTGATTTGTGGTGTAAGGGACCATCCATCACAAAGATATGCTCACCTGGGTGGCAAGACAGAGTGTATCCAAGGGGACCGTCTGTGACTCCATGCCAACGCTGTTATAGTACCAGTGGAGTTTACACTTGATACTTGCTTAGTGAAACCTAAATATAGAACTCACGGCCAATTTGGGGTTTGTGCCTGTTCTTAACAGTCTGCCCTGAGGCTGGTATTCATGCTCTCAAGCCACTGCAGGACAGCTTGACACCTCTATTCTTGTATTAGTTATGAATCAGGCAGTAATATATTGTGCAGGTATGTGTCGTAACTTTAGTTAAGGACAACTTATGGTACCATGCATCCGTAAGATTTACCACGCTAACCTCCATTTAAAGGGGTCAAACATCTTGTTGCAGCCATTTCATATCACATCAGGCTGGAACTTGATAATAAACCTGGATGCAAATTTCTGTTGGAAAAAATGGTATAAAGTAGTAGCAAGCATGTTTAAATTGGACAGTTTCAAGTATGCTTGGACATTTAGAAAAATGGGATTAATTTTAATAAAAACCCATTTCTCACGGCATAAGCCCTTGAATATTTGAGTGATTTTCATTTTCTTTTCAATTTTTAACAGTTCTAAAATGGCTGTTTTTAATTTGTGACACAGGTATTTCCCATTGGAAGCTATTTTCTTTTTAGAACATTTTTTACTATTGATAATGTAAATTTTTATTGTGAAGATGTTACAATAAGGAAGTTGCTATCCTATTGCTATTAAAACATCCCCAAAGAAGTCAATAGGCTGTTGATGCTATAATGATCTGTTAGTTACACTGTAATAACAGGAATAAAATACTACGATAAAAAGGGTACAATATTATCCAGGGTCCCATTTAATGTGATCAAAGCAAGGACATGCAAAATAAAGACTTTCGTTCTATCCTTAACATCTTCTTCAGTGCCTTGTTTAGGTCATCCTATCTTGTGAGGCTTTTGATAAAGAACCTGTGTAACAAATGAAAATTTTGCCACTGGTTTCAGTACAAACAGGTTAAGGCCTGTGTGATTACAATACCTAAGTATGGCAGAGTGGATTGTAGATCAAGTGGGTATACATAATCTAACATACTTGAAATTGTTTCTTCATACGTGACCTTATTTAGAGCCGCACCCTGCCATTCACCAGCCTGGGACTCCCCACTGGAATCAAAGAGGAAGATCGATGGCAAGATGTCATTTTAAGCTATTTTAAAAGACCAGGGACCTTACTCTATCAACACTTACACGTGTGTTTAACTTTACTACAGTGAGGAGTCTCACTGATTTCAATGAGTTAGTTAAGTACATGCTAAGTGTTATCGAGGCTTTGTTTTGTGTTCAGCTGAATTATAAGGGCATGTCTACATGGGCAAAGTTACAGCATCGACAGTTACAGCGCCGCTCAGAGAGCGCTGAAGGGAAACCGCTGTTGTGTGTTCACACTGTCAGCTGCCTGTGCAATAGCGTGTTCATACTTGCGGCACTCGCAGCGGTATTCGGAGTGGTGCACTCTGGGCAGCTATCCCACAGAGCACCTCTTTCTCTTTTGCTACTAAGACTTGTGGGAAGGCAGAAGGTATCGCGGGGCATCCTGAGTCCTGTCCCAATGCTCCGTGATGCATTGCTTCGCATCCCAGCAATCCCTGTGCTTCCGTCCGCATTTGGCGCCATCTTTCAACGGTTTGTGTACTGCGCGCTCTGCCTCTTTGGTCTGCAGGAATGGATCCCGAACTGCTGACTAGTATGCTGCTCACTCTGACCAACACATCACGAGTGGCAGTGGAGTTATTCCTGGTGGGCCGGGCCGGTTTGTTTACCTGCCACGTCCGCAGGTTTGGCCGATCGCGGCTCCCACTGGCCACAGTTCGCCGCTCCAGGCCAATGGGGGTGGCGGTAAGCGGCGGCCAGCACATCCCTTGCCCCGCGCCGCTTCCCGCAGCCCCCATTGGCCTGGGACGGCAAATCTCGCCACACATACTAGCTACGACAAGAGATTGCTTGTGGAATTCATGGAGGTGCTGACCACAGTGGAACGCCGCTTTTGGGCTCAGGAAACAAGCACTGAGTGGTTGGATCACATCGTCATGCACGTCTGGGATGACGAGCAGTGGCTGCAGAACTTTCGGATGGGGAAAGCCACATTCATGGGACTGTGTGATGAGCTCGCCCCAGCCCTGCGGCGCAAGGGCACGAGAATGAGAGCTGCCCTGTCGTTGGAGAAGCGTGTGGCGATTGCACTGTAGAAGCTGGCTACTCCAGACTGCTACCGATCGGTCGCTAACCAGTTCAGAGTGGGAAAGTTGACCGTTGGACTTGTGTTGACGGAAGTAAGCTGGGCCTTTAATCGCATCCTGCTCCAAAAGATCATGACTCTGGGCAACGTGCGTGACATTGTGGATAGCTTTGCACAAATGGGCTTCCCTAACTGTGGAGGGGCGATAGATGGCTCACACATTCCAGTTCTGACACCAGATCACCTAGCCACTGAGTACATTAATCGCAAGGGGTATTTCTCAATGGTTCTCCAGGTGCTTGTGGATCACCATGGGGATTTCACAGACATTAACTCAGGCTGGTCCGGAAAGGTGCATGATGCACGCATCTTTCGGAACACTGGCCTATTCAAGAAGCTGAAAGCAGGAACTTTCTTCCTGGACCAGAAGATCACCATGGGGAAGTTGAAATGCCCATTGAGATCCTGGGAGACCACACCTACCCCTTAAAGTCATGGCTTATGAAGCCATACATGGGGCAACTTGACAGTAGCAAGGAGCAGTTCAACAACAGGCTGAGCAAGTGCAGAATGACTGTTGAGTGTGCTTTTGGCTGTTTAAAAGTCCACTGGTGCTGCCTCTATGGGAAGCTGGACCTGGCCAATGACAATATTGCTATGCTTATAGCCACATGTTGTATGCTCCATAATATTTGTGAAGGGAAGGGTGAAAGCTTCACTCAGGGCTGGACCGCAGAGGCTCAGCGCCTGGAGGCTGAGTTTGAACAGCCAGAGACCAGGGCTATTAGAGGGGCACAGTGCAGGGCCATAAGGCAGCAATTTGAAGCTGAAAGTCACTAATATTTGTTGCTATGCTCAGGATTGCAATGCTTGTAATGCTAGGAGGTGATTGGTGCACATGATGCAAGAAGGGGGCTTAACATAATTGTATGTTGCTTTGCAGTGCTTTTTTTGCTTTCACTTAATAGAATAAAGATTGCTTTCAAACCAACACAATTCTTTTATTAAAAGACAACAACTGGAGGAGAGTGTCAAATGAAAAAATACATCAGCAGGGAGAGGGAATGGGGAAGGGAAGGTCCAAGGAGGAGGAGGGGTCCCGGGACAGCTGAAGATTTGTGTATGTCCAGGGATCATACCCAACCTTCTCCTTTGGAGTACAATGCAATGGATACTGTACTTCAGCAGGGCCAAACTGAAGAGGGATGGGTGTTGAGTGCAGTGGGTAGTGCTGGACTGTGAGGAGGGAGGAGTGGAATGCTGCGAGTAGAGATTGGAGCCAGGAGGTTGATAACTGTGTTGGCGGTGTGTGTGGGGCACATGGGAAAGAGTTTTGCGACAGCAGCTGCAGGGGAGGGCGGGCGCAGAGCTGCTCAGCTTGAAGAACTAGTATCGCCTGAGGCGTGTCCACTTGGCGCTTCATAACGTTTAAGAGCCACTCCATGGCTTTTTTCTGGTGTTCCGCGTTCTCCTTTCGGTCCCTCTTCTCACTGTGTCGCCTTCAATTCCTGTTTTTCGGCCACGGAGTGCATCATAACTTCATGCAGAAAGTCCTCTTTAGTCCTTCTTGGCTGCTTTCTAATTCTGCACAGCCATACTGCCACCGATAACAAAGAGGGAGGCTGGGCTCCCAAGGTCATCTCTGTGAAGTTTAAATGCAACATTTTATAGTAGCAGTATTGTTTGCAACACAAACAACACTGATTCAGGGCTTTAAAACACAGCTAGTACTCATAGACCTGTCACTAACTAGCTGACTCCAGGCAAGCACACATGAGCCACAAGACCCCCAAAATGGTGAGTAGCCGCAGAGGCAGCTTGAATCACTCTTCTCGGACCCTGCTGTACACTGGGCATGTGGTTCTTGGGGAGAGCCAGCACTGTAGGGGGGGCCTGATAATCATTCCTGTCCCTTCACTTTCCACAAGATGTGATCACTGCTGAGGGTGAGCAGGGAATCAAGGGAAGGTCTTTTCCAAGCCTGCAGCTTCTGCCCTGGCCCCTATGCAGCTCGCCTGTGTGCAGCAATGTTCCCCCCGCCAGTGATGGCACAGCGGCGTGGGAAAGTTACCTTTAATGGGGTAAGAAACAAAGCAGCTCTGTCGAGGAACCTGCGGCAGCGGATTGCCCAGTATCTCCACAAGAGTTTCCTGGAGATCTCTGAGGGCGATTCCCGTGAAATGAGGGATTTAATCAACAGCCTGTTCCGTCGCTCAGACTAGACATGCGGTGGGAGACAAGCCTGCTTTCTGCAACCCTCCTGCCCCCAACAACTCGCTTCAGCAATTCCCAAAATCAGATCCACTTACCAGGGGCCTCCTCTCCTGTTTGTGCTTTGCCAAGATCAGACTGCTGTGACTGTGACTGGCTAGGCTCTTCCGGGGTAGAAAAGAGCTCCTGGCTGCATGCATCTCTGGCCTCCGAGCCATCCTCTGCCTCTGGGTCTCCCTCCCCTTCTTCATCCAAGATTTCCTCCTCCTGGCTCGGTCCACTCTTGACTGGCATGCGGGCCAACAAAGTATCCACAGGGGCCTTCGCAGTGGAGGTGGGGTCTCCACTGAGTATTGCATCCAGCTCTTTGTAGAACCGGCAGCTTGTGGGTGCAGCACTGGAGCGGCGGTTTGCCTCCCGCGCCTTGTGGTAGGCGTTCCGCAGCTCTTTCACTTTGACCCTGCACTACAATGTGTCCCAGTCATGGCCCCTTTCTATCATGCATCATGAAATCTGTCCATAGGTATCATAAGCCCTACGGCTGGAGCGCAGCTGGAACTGCACAGCCTCCTCTCCCCAAATTCTGATGAGGTCCAGCAGCTTGGCATTGCTCCAAGCAGGGGATCGCCTGGTGCGTGGAGCAGGCATGGCCACCTGGAAAGATGCACTGAGACCATTGCACGTGTCACCGAGCAAACAGGAAGGGGACTCTCAAATTTGCAAAGGAATTTACGGGGTGGGGATGATGGTTGGTCACCTGAGGACAGGGCAGTAGAGTTCAAACCGATGACCAGAGAGGTGAGAACAGGCATTGTGGGACACCTCCTGGAGGTCAATTGCAGTGCTGTAATCACCACGGTATCTACATTTGCACCGCAGCGCTGTAGCCCCGGCGCAGAAAGCTGTACGCCTCTCGTCGGGGGTGGTTTTTTTTAGAGCACTACAACTGCGCTGATTCTGCGCACTATGTGGCTTGGCAGTGTGTACACTTCTGGAGTTACAGTGCAGAAAACTGCTTTACTGAGCAGAAACTTGCCAGTGTAGACAGGGCCTAATATAACATCAGGGGTAAGATTTAATGTATGACCAGGTTGACCATTTAAGTGGAAGAGCATGTTTATTATTTCAAGGATAGTTAGAGTGGCAACTTTGATTTTGGATTGGGGAAAGTTTGGATACTGGGAATTTTCAGCTGGTCCCTAACTACCACTGTATCTCTGTGGGTCACAACTGAGAATACCAAATTCAGGACAAACTGCTGAGAAATAGGACAGACACACCCCAAACCGGTGGTTATTCTCCCATAAGATATACCAATCCAACAACAAAAGTAAACTTCTGTCTCACCACACTGGCTAACAAGAAGTCAGAAATGCAGCCTCCTTAGGTATTCCAGTCCTGGCATCACCACCAAACCCACTAAATTTAATGATGAGTGGTAATTTAAAACCAATTTCATCAACCAAAGGGTTCTTCTGATCCCAAAAGACCAGCCACATACCCAGGTCAATATATAACTCAGATCTTAAAAAGAAAGAAAGAAAGTTAAAGTTGGCTAAAGGAATCAAATACATACAACAATTGCAAAGTTATTGGATCAGGATTGTAGCAGTGATTGGCTTGTCTCTGGTTGCTTCCAAATCATTGGAAGGTCCTCAGTCCCTTGGTTAGAATGCTCCCATTAGTATAAGTTCATAGCCCAGAGGTTTGAGCAGGAAAGAGGCAAAATGGAGATGTTTCCAGGACCTCTTATAGCTTCTGCCAAGTGAAGGGAAACCCATTGTTCTAGTTTGTGGAAAATTACAGGTAACAAGATGGTGTTTGGAGTCACATAGGCTAGTCACATGTCCATGCATGCTTTGCTTAGTTATAGTAGAGGCCATTACCCATACTCTAGTCAGAACTTTCACATGAAAGTCCACCAGGTGTGGATGGGCATCTTCCATGGTTCATTGTGAGTTAAGTGTTCCTTGATGGGCCATTTAATTTGAATAGTTCCTTCAAGATGTGCAGGCTAAATACCTTGTGGGGGTTACCACAGGAGCAAACATTTGAAATACAGGTACATAGTTAATATTCATATTTCAGATACAAAATTGAATCATGCATACAAATAGCATAATCATATTCAGCAAATCATACTTGACATACTTTGTACAAGATTTGTTGAAATTATATAACACTGGTAGCAACAATGATCTACGTGGTCATATTTTAATAAGATAACGTCACATCATTTAAGTGGAAGAACATGTTTATTGTTTCAAGGACAGTTAGAGTGGCAACTTTGAGGTATTTTGGATTTGGGGAATTTTTGATTCTGAAAATTTGCAGCTGGTCCCTATCACGAACATAGGGCCAACCAAAATCACAGAACCAGATTCCACTGAATTTTGGGAAATTTGGATCTGGGTCTGAACTTTGAGATGTGGGCTCATCTCGTCACAGAACATTCATATAAAATTTGGTATAACTATATAAAACTGGGGATTTTGGTCCAGAAAAGCATTCTGTTTAGACTGAAATAAGGTTCATAATTTCCAGTACAGTCAAGAAGATATTTAAGAGCAGCACAGCCATATACCTTGCCATAGTGACATTAGGTGTAGCTGATTTTTTTTTCTTTTTAAAATGTAAAAAATATTTGTGTCTATAAAAGCAAAGGTCTAGAACGGAGACAGGAATAGTAAAGGCAGGCTCTGTGTAGGTTTCTCCAGACCCATCTGCCAACACATCTCAATCTTGATACTTCAACACCTGTACTATGAAACGCTTGAATGTATTCCAAAGAATCAAAGAAAACCCCTTACTGTCTTCAAAGGGAGCACGTTTGGATTCCAAGAGTGAAACCCTGGCCCCATTTAACTCAATGAGAGCTTTACAATTGATTTCAGTGGGCCAGGATTTCACCCGAGGTCTGTATCTTCTGAGTAGAGATTACCAATTGTGCCCAAGTGTGTGATGGTTTTGTGTCCCGAACATATTCCCACTTGGGAATAGGGTGAAGATTCATTTAAGTCCAGAGTATTATTATCATTGCACTTGTGACCTAACTGACTTTGGACGTAGCTCTCTAGATGAAAACACTAGTGAACCACCTTGTCGTAGTTTATAAAAGGAAGGATTTTATGCCAGTGATGAATGCAAAGTAAGTACAGAAGCAAAGATGTAAACATACTTCTCTATTGTCCATGAAGCAATTGCTGAAAAAAAGCAATTTTCAGAAAATGTCTCATGCCATTAACCAGATTCTGCTCTCAAATAGTCCGGTGCTGTTCCCATAGACTTAAATGGGAGATGAACCAATGTAACTGAGGGCAAAATTGGCCCTATGTTTTTTTAAGCACATTAGTTTCCTGGTCCAGTACCAGCTTAATGAATCGTGGCCAGATCCGGTGAATTAAACCAGCAGATTGACTTGCTATTGATTTCAGCGGGAGCAAGATCATGCCACAATGATCAATTACTGGTTTTAGAATCAATGTATTTGTCCAATGGTGGTATATTTTGTAGTGTCTTTTATTTTTAAATAGTCTTAACTAAGAAAGCAAAAATCAACATGACAAAGATGATATTCCTGTTACCTCTACAACCTAACTGAATTCCAAAATAATAATAGCATCAACCAAAAGAAAAAACTGATTCCTACCTCCAAAAGAAAACTCAAACAAAACAAGGACATGATATAAGGCTGGATGAGCCACATATATTGTCATATGTAGTTGGAATCACTTATCATACTGCCCATTAGCCATAAGAGGCAGCATACAAATGGTTGTTGGAATTATTCCTATTTTTATTCTACATTATCCACATAAAACTGTAAGTACTGGGAGTGATCCTAAAACACTGTAGTAGATTTCCCATATGACAACCTGACTCCTGGTCCTAACAAGTACGAAAATGAATGAAGCTTGACCCTCTACAAGATAAAATGACCTCTGAGTGTAAGGGGGTTAAAAAGACCAGATGCTCAGAACTGACTTCATTGTAGTTTCAAAGTACTTAGAGCTCAAAACTGAAAGAATAAGCTTTGGCTTTTCTTATTTGAAGTTGCAGGTCACTGAGGTTACATGCTCTAACTATGCAAGGGCCATATGAATGTAGAATATGAAGACCTCTTCTCTTTCATCCTACTGCTTGACAGTGGAATCCCCCATTGTTGCCATAAATTTGCAATTTTGTTTTCAAAAGGCTGAAAAGGCAAGAAGAACTAAATATAAAACACTGATTTCAAAAACGCAGTTTCAAGCCCACAGATATAAGAACCACTGGCATTGTATTTATCTGATGTTAGATGGCACTCAATAAGAAACATCAATTTGGGTGGTGAACTGGACACTCACCAGGTTTAAGCATAAAATATAAGCATGCCTTTCATTCTGTTTCCCTGTCAACCACTGAAATAAGTTTAGAAAGGGTGTTCACTATTAGAGGTGGTCAAAAATATTGCCTGTTTTCACATTCTCAAAATTAGAGCAGTTTATCAACATTTGTAAGACTTTCAACACAATTTAGTGTGATTTTTGTTGTTGTTGATTGCGTTAAGATGACTGGAAAAATATCACTGCAATTTTTTTTATTTCCCTTTTCCAATTTTGAGATGGGTCGTTGTTTGATTGGTTTGGTCATGTAGAACTGATTCTTGTCACATAATCCACAAGGGATTGATTCTGATTCACTAATTGGCAGAACCAGCTCAAGATGGTTAGTAGAAGCTATATTGAATAATATTTCCACAGGATGTGGATGTGTTTTGTGTGCTTTCTCTGAGACAGTCCAAAAAGTAGCTGTTAGTAGCAGCAGGAGGGAGTGATTCTGGTTGTTATTTGCTATAACTTCTCCCTACTGCAATGGTGGGGGAAGGCTGCTTATGATTCCCCACCAAATACCATCCAGAGTTTGAAGGGTCAATGGTGCTAACTGATGATGCCTCGAATACACCGGAAAGAGAGAACAGGCTATCTACCAAAGATGGCTGAGAGAGAAAACAGGTCACTGATCCTTCCTAGCAAGAAGACAACACAAGGTAGGTGTTGACAGCTCATGATGAGTGGTTGTCAGGGAGTAATTGGAAGTTAGTTAATTTTGTTGATGAGGAGACGATGTACAGCCAGAAGAGAATCAAGCTCAGTCTCCCAGAACTGTTCTGTCATACAGTTTGTTGGAGGGAATTGAACTGTATAATAACAGAGGGATATTTGACATGGAGGGGTCCTCCACTGGTTCAGATATTTTAGATAAGCATCTAATCTCTGAACCTTCTGAGGTTACCTTATAAGTTGATTTGTGTGTTGTATTGCCGTGAGGAATCTGCTTCACAGCATGTGTTTACATGTAGTTTTACTACGGAGAGGTGAGCTTACTGTGTGATCTTATATGTAGATCTGCTGTATTAATGCTGGAGTTTGCATGTTTATTTTATTGCCCCTGTAGTTAAATTGTACAGATCATAAGAATGAGAGATGCCTTTCAAATGACGTGGAATCTTATCTGCTGCTATATCTATGCCTCAGTAACCTCTTAGGGCCAATTGGCAAGGGGCACCAAGGGGAATGCATAAGAGTTACGGGGATCTCTTGGGTGTGGCATGTACATTCTAGTTCACCAAAGAGTGTTGTGTGAAGTCTCAAATGAATGCCGGTGTCACATTGGGCATCAATATCATTGCAAAACACATGTACAGATGTTGTGTAAGGAGTTATGTCTATACACTGAAAATTATATTCTTAAGGTCAGTGTTTAGGGACTGGTCACTAGCAAAGGTGAAAAACAGGTTTTCTGTCAGACAGAAATGTTTATCTATCTGGCTGTTTACATGTAAAAGAAATATTGTATGATTCACAGTGGGTCTTCTCTCACCAGTCTGAACTGAATGCTAATGAAGGATTGTGAAAACTTTAAAGAGAGAAAAGTACCAGGAAAAAGTAAGTTGAGGGGTTGGGGGCACATGAAAGATTTGTTCTAGTATATTTGGGTAAGGTAGTATTCATGTTGCCAGAGGCTGGTGGTTTGAGAGAGCTTATCCACAGCAGTCCCAGACAAGACTTCCTCATGATAAGGGCAGGTAGTGGTGAGAGGCCTGACAAACCTGGGCACCCTTGGGGAACATCACAATACCATAACAACCACCATTATGGCCATCATCTCAAATGTGCCTCTTTTACCCTGGCTTTCCCAAACTCCAGTTGAAGTCACATATCTTCTTGATTGACCTCCCTTTTTTGGGAGCCTGCTACATACTCATGGACTCATGAAGAGGCAGGAAGGGAAGAAGACCAATTGTAGGGCTCTGGGGAGGGGCTGTGTGAGACAGCTAGGAGATGCTCATATCAGCTGCCTCCACATCATGTGAACTCCAGCCAGCTTCATCTCCACTTTCGGAACATCATCTAGATCCTGATGGTCTAGAGTTGATCCAGTACCCATAGACTCAGCTCATCTAGGACCTGTTCAAGTATCTAGTCATGTTGAGTGAGAGCAGCCTCAATGCAACACGAGTTGGCTCTCCTCTGGGCCATTGTTGCTCCCACACAGGGTACGTCTACACTACAATAAAACACTCACAGCTGGCCCATGTCAGCTGACTCGGGCTTGTGGGGCTTGGGCTGCAGAGCTATAAAATAGCAGCATAGACATTCAGGCTTAAATTGGAGCCTGAGCCCTGGGACCTCTTGATGAGGGAGGGTCACAGAGCTTGGGCTCCAGCCCAATCCTGAATGTCTACATTGGAATTTTATAGCCTCACACCTGGAGCCCTGCGAGCCTGAGTCAGCTGACACAGGCCAGCTGTGGGTATTTTATTGCAGTGTAGACATACGCTTAGTGGAAAGATCTGGTAGCTGCTCCACTCCTCATTGCCAGCACCTTGGAGCCTCAACTTTGCCCTCTGCCTTGGCCAGATGGGAGTGCTTGGGGACACAGGACTTAACAAAGATCCACATGGCACTATTGGCTTCATGGATCCTGATTCATCACAGTTAGTCTAGTTTCATGCTGGTGTAATACCATTGAAATCCATTTTTAAAACTTGCACGCTTACTTTCTATTGTTCAAATGGAAGCTACATTTGTGGGGTTAAAGTATTTACCAGATGCTGCCATCAGTACTGCATTCCCGGGAAGCTTGTTTTAAACACAGAACGGTATTATTGCTTCCACGCTGCAGTTGCATTCACCCTACGCACAAAGAGAATGGTGTCTCTGTAATATTTAATGATGCCTTTTTTCTTGGAGGACACAGATGAATGTTTTATTGAGGAACAGCCCTGCATGTTGGTGTCCATCTTCCTCTTTGCAAAATGTGCTGTTATTAGCCAGCTATTTCTCGAAGGCACATACCATAACCTTTGCAGCATCTCACTAAACTTGATCAATAGCTTTCCATTAGTGCTATTAGATCCTGAGGGAGAAGAATGGATTGCACATGTCGAGTGGGATGCCAGATACAGAAGGTGGCACAGCAGGGAACGCAACTGGTCATATACTATTTACTACAGAATGTTAAAGGAGAGGGATTCAACATGAATTTATGAATTGCTAAACATATTTATTAAGTTGCAGTGACTTACTTTCTCAGGGGCTCTCCTGCTTCTGCTGAATTCAGTGGAAGTTTTGCTGGTGACTTCAGTCGGACTAGGAAAAAGGAGTTTGTAAAATGGGGGTGCCTAATGTTAGGTGTCTAAATCTATATTTAGGCACTTAAATCAATGGCTGAGCAGCACAGCTTCCTTTGAAGTCAATTGGGGTTATAGTGTGATCAGCACCTTTGAATGTCAGGCCACTGATTGCAGTATCTATCTAACTTTAAGCACTCTAAACCATAAAATTTTGGCCAGTGTGCTCATATCTGATTATAGGGCCACAAGGGTTATCTTCCTTCCTTTCAGTGGGTAAAAGAAAAAAAATCTGTCTAGAAAGATCTCCATTGGAGAAACACAAAGAGCAACTCAGTGCGAGTAACTTGTGTTTTAACATCTGTTCCAGTCTTTAATATACTTAGGATGTAAAGAACTGCAGGAGAAAAAGAAGAGAAGAGAAGAAAAGAAGGAAGACTATTTCCTAGACTTGATGCAGGTTTGCTAGACACTATTGAAAGTATACAATGCTATACAAAAAAGGATAATACATTTTTTAGGATTGAGTTCAGTAGAAAATGTTCAAAAGCCACTGTTGATTTGGCTTCCAAATCTGGGTAAGCAAACCCAGCGGGGCCATGGAATCTCATTTGCCCTAGTGGTGATGGAGAAAAGGACGTAAAGATTTAGAAAGACATAAATCTGACCCCACATACCAATGGATTCCATTTTACAAGGCCAGCAGTTAATCCAGCAATAGATTGAATTCATTTTCCCCGGTACCCACTGATAGCCAGCTGGGCTCCTGAGTGCTATATATTTTTAACGTCCCTTTTACCGAAGTCAAGGTCTTCCTGTCTTTGTTCTATGGCGATATAGCCTATCATTCAACTTTTTCAATTATCTTTCTTTTCTTTTTTAAAGTAGAGCCTTTTTCTTTCTTGTCTTCTCACTTATCTAGAAAGCACCATATATTTTTTCTTGCCTTTAAAGCACCATGCACACCAATAGAACTATGTAAATAATAAATGATAATGCAGTTTATCATCTAAATTGCTGCTGCTTAGAAACCTTCTCTCTTGTTTTTCTAACACAAATCTATCCAAGCCTCCCTCATGATACTTTTAGACCAACATTTTCAAAGCTGGATGCCTAAAGTTAGACATCTAAATTTATATTTAGGAATGAAATTAAATTACCTGAGAGGTTCTAGTCACTTATTTTGGTGCATAAATAGGGATTTAAGGGCTTCTGGAGATGCTCAAATTTGAAAATGTGAACAATTTTTTTCTGTGCACAGCCTGGCCATCACATTGCCTGGGGAATGGAATTACCAATGAATTGTGATGATAACATTAAATTGACCAGTTTATTCTGCTTACACGATGGGGTATGATTATTTCATGCACAAGCTGTGTGATGGAGTCTGATTTATACAGAAAAATGTATGTATTTTTCCCATTTCACATCAACACAATGGTCAGTTTTTGTAGATTAAAAAGCCACATGCTCTAGTAGTTTTTTGAAGAGAACATGCAATCTAAAGACATTTAGATCTTTTAAGAAAGAAAACCCAGTTTTGGGTTCTTTTGTAGATGTTTTTTAAAAATCTGAAAACTACACATTACATTGCTATTTATTGTAAAACATGCTTCTCAGAAAACATTAAGAACTGTATGCTGACATTAGAGCTGTACTGTGCTTCTTTGAAACATGGGTACTGTGACAAAGTTCCTCCTCTATCTTGGTGGGTCCTGCACTTATTGGCGGATTTTCTTGCTTCAGAGATTCACCATGTGGGTTGGGGAACAGCCCAGAGACCTTCCCCTCTGGAAGAACCCAGGTCAATTGGGAGGTTTGGGGGGAACCCGGGCCCGCCCTCTACTCCGGGTTCCAGCCCAGGGCCCTGTGGACTGCAGCTGTCTATAGTGCCTCCTGTAACAGCTGCATGACAGCTACAACTCCCTGGGCTACTTCCCCATGGCCTCCTCCAAACACCTTCCTTATTCTCACCACAGGACCTTCCTCCTGGTGTCTGATAACGCTTGTGCTCCTCAGTCCTCCAGCAGCACACCCTCTCACTCTCAGCTTCTTGCGTCTCTTGCTCCCAGCTCCTCGCACTCACACCACAAACTGAAGTGAGCTCCTTTTAAAACCCAGGTGCCTTGATTAGCCTGCCTTAATTGATTCTAGCATCTTCTTCTTAATTGGCTCCAGGTGTCCTAATTAGCTTGCCTGCCTTAACTGGTTCTAGCAGGTTCCTGATTACTCTAGTGTAGCCCCTGCTCTGGTCACTCAGGGAACAGAAAACTACTCATCCAGTGACCAGTATATTTGCCCTCTACCAGACTCCTGGCTCCCTTGACGCCTTTTGAGGAGCAGTGGGCGCTGTCCGAGGTTCTCTGCTCGGTGTCCCCGTCTGGGTCTGTTTCGCTTCGTTTGACCCTTTGACCTCACTCCTGTCCCTGTTCTTTTATTAGTTGTCCCCCGTAATTTTTTGGTCTCCAGGTCCTGTGAACCCCCCCCCCTTAGGCTGGGGGGGGATCCTTTAGCAGTGGGCGGGCTTCGCCTGCCCACTTCCTGGATCCCAATAGGACCAGACTCCTGTACCCCACTGGTCTGGGTCTGTCACAGTATGTTTATATTTTAAGGACCTGATACATCAATGCACTTAAGCAAATGGGGCTCAATGTTAAGCATGTGCTTCAATTAGGGAGACCAGATAGCAAGTGTGAAAAACCGGGACCGGGGGGGAGAGGGGGGAGGCAATAGGCACCTATATAAGAAAAAGCTCTGACTATCAGGACTGTCCCTATAAAATCAGGACATCTGGTCACCCTAGCTTGAATGCTTTGCTGAATACAGGCATAATAGCCAGATTCTGTTACACCTAACCCACCTGAGTAGAACCTTACGTTGGCTTCAGTAGGTCGATTTGCAGAATAAAGGGCTATTGAATTTAAGTAAGAGTGGCAGAATCTAGACTTAAAAATGGTATCAAATCTGTTCCACCATATATTTTTACATAGAACTCCTACTGAGATCAATGAGAATTCCACACAAAGAATGGGAGGCGGAGTATCACTTGACACTAAGGATCCACTGGTAAGATTTCAGTATCTTAAAAGGACTGTTTTTAAAGGCCTTGATCCAATGGTGGAAAGACTCCCATGAACTTCAGTGGGAGTGGGATCACACCCTAGATCTACATGTACACCTCTACCCCGATGTAACATGGATTCGGATATAACGGGGTAAAGCAGCGCTCTTAGGGGGCGGGGCTGCGCACTCCGGCGGATCAAAGCAAGTTCGATATAACACGGTTTCACCTATAACGCGGTAAGATTTTTTGGCTCCCGAGGACAGCATTATATCGGGGTAGAGGTGTACATGAAATTTGTACTGAAAGAGTTTTTCAGGATTACAGTTGACCAGAAGTGTGTTGAATCAGCCTCATGCAACACCACAAGGTATTGTGTCAACAGAAGAAGGTGAATGTGGAGGGAAATTTCTGAGTATAAGTTAATGCTGACTTCAGCTGGATAAAACATGCTCTCTTCAACATCAGCAGCTGTGTAGTCACTAGGGAGCTGTCTGGTTACATGTGTTTTTTCACATCTGTCAGCTTAACTAAATCAGAGATCCAAATGAACAATGTAGCACACAGGAACATTATGTGGATTTATGACAGTTGAAATACATAGTCCCTGGCAGACGTGGGGTCCATGAAGCAATGAACTACATGATTTTAATCTGTGGAAGATATAATCTGGCTCCATTGTTCTTCAAGTTGTGTACAGAAAAACGGTACCCATTTACAGCTGAGTGAATAATTTATATTTTTTGGTTTGGTGGCCGAACCGGAAAGTCTGAAAAAAATAAATAAAACCCAAACCCAGCCTGGTTTGTTTTGAATCAAAACTGAATTCTTTTTGCTTTTCTTGCCCAAACAAAAAATAGAAAAACATTGTTTGGGTCAAATGAAACAGTTTGAATGTCATTTGGAAACAAAAAATTTGTTTTGAAGCGAAATGTTGAAATAAAATATTGACTAGAAATGACATTTTGAAACAAGACTGTTCATCTGGAAATGAAATACTGAAATGGTTCATTTAGAAAATGTCAAAATGAAACATTTCAAATTAAAAAAAAATCCTATTTTTTTATTTGACCAAAACTATTTGCCAAATTCAACCTGAATTTGTGAATAATTTCGATAACTGCAAAACTGCATTGTTTCGTGAATTTACTATTCAATTCAAAATTTTGCCCAGCTCTATACCCATAGTCTTCAGACAAATCTTTCGAAATTTCAGAAAGAGAAAAAAGGATTGGAAGAGAAATATATATATATACATATAATAACTATATTGGCCTTTTAAAGCCATATTTCTGAGATGAGCAAAACAGGTACAGTAATTCTTTTAATTAGTTGATAACAACGGACATGAGCAAACACAACAGAAGGGAAGTTGTTTCTATCAAATATATGATAGAGTAAAAACATTTGGTGTCATGTGTATCATGGAAACGGGAGCCATATCATACAGAATGCTTTTTTACTTGTGGTATGACACCCAGGTTGTGCCTTGCGGCAACTTGCAGTGTTTTGATGGCACAGTCTTGGTGATTTACCAGATTTCATGATAACTGACATGAATGCCATAGGGATTCCACAAGATACAAAATGGACCTGATCCTACAAATGCTCCTTATGTGGAACTGCTACTCCTGGGGGAATTCTGTGCCACTGCGCATATGCAGAATATATGGCCCCACAGATTTCTTTGCTTCCCCACAGAAAAATGACTTTCTGATGGGGAAGCAAAGGGAAGCCACAACAGCGGTCATGTGACCCTCCCAAGCAGTATGTTTCGGGTGCCCGTGGCATCTGGTAGAGAGGTAAATCACCGTGGGGTAGGGGGCAGGACTGGGGAAGACCCGGCTGGTGGCTCCTACCCTGCGCTGTGGAACTTCCTCTTCCCCTGCATGGCATCCGGGGCCGTGTCAGATCCACCCCCAGATTTCTCCCCCGGCTGTAGAAAGCTCTGCAAACTTCCCCCTCCCCCCTTGCGCTTCCTGCACCCATCGATGCTCAGCTGCAGGAAGGGAGGGATTCCTGTATAGGGAGCTGCTCCCCCATCCGCCCAACCCCCGTGCATCCAGACCCCTTCATACCCAAACCCTCCCGCTGAGTCTCACTCATCTCTGCACCCAGAACCCCCGATGAGCCCCACTCCCCCTGCACCTAGACCACCCTGAAAAGCCACCCGCATCTGGATCCCCACCCTACCGAGCCCCAACAAGCTGCACATGGATCCCCACCCCACTGAGACCCACTACCCCAGCATCTGGATCTTCCCCATTGAGCCCCCCACACCCCCTGCTAAGCCCCAGTCACCTTCACCTGCCCCCCCCTGCAGAATCCCATTACTGTTGCACCCACAACTCCCCAACAAGCCCCTGTGCATCCAGATGTCCCCCATACCCAGATCCCACACTGAGTCTCCCGCACCCAGATTGCCCCACACAGAGCCCTCTCAACCCACACCTGGATCCCCCCACACTAAGCCCCTTCACACATGGATCCTGCCTTGCTGAGCCTGCCTGCCCACACCTGGTGCACCTGGCATGGAGGGGCAGGGCCCTAGGATGTTTGTGGGGCAGGCCTGGTCCTTGCGCTGTGTCAGCATTGGGTGCAGCCTCACCGCTGAGTCCGTGTCTTGGGGGGTGGGGAGCTACACAGTGATTTTTAAAATATTGTGCGCAGAATTTTTATTTTTTTGGCTCAGAATTTTTAATTTTTTGGTGCAGAAATGCCCTCAGGAATCAACTGCCACTGAAATCATTGGGTCTGGCTGAATTCACAATTCAATTGGGTTTGGTCCCCAGTAGAACTTAGAACACCAACAGGACTGCTCCAATTTGTACCAGGAATCACTGGAACACAGCAGAATTCCAGCTATTCCCCCTTCCCACGACATGTATCTGCCTTACATCATGTGGATCAGGAGGGAGTGGCATAGAGGCAGGTAGATTAGCTCTACAGTTTGGAGTCACTCCCCGCCTCAGGCCAGGAGAACCTTCACCTGTTCACTTAGACACCTTTATACCTCATTTGTGTCTCCTTTCCAACTCTGGAGCAGCACAAAGGGGCTAGAGTGGGGGCCATGGTCAGGCTCCTAGTGTTCATACATGACAGGTCTTGTGAGGCTGCTGTCAGAAGTTAGGTCGGTGAGCTACATAATTCACTGTTTGGAATCATCCTAATTATCTGACGTTGAAA
The DNA here is from genome assembly GCF_002925995.2 of Terrapene triunguis. Lineage (NCBI taxonomy): Eukaryota > Metazoa > Chordata > Testudines > Emydidae > Terrapene > Terrapene triunguis. The sequence continues at coordinate 5,178,479 of NW_020664369.1, forward strand.
AGACTGAATGAGCACTCAATTGCTTTTAGGAAAAAAAGTCTGTGCAAGTCTGTGACAGCCCGAGGTATACAACATCATGATGTCCATAGTATTTTGCTGCCACAGGCTTTTCCATTACATATTTTTGGCCCATATGTGTGATATGTGACATATTTGCTAAATTCTGTCAGGCATGATCCATCATGGAACAATCTTTCACATTTTCAGTCAGGAATCTAGTCTTTCAGCATAAACACAAATGCACTTTAGCAAATGCTATTCTCTATTAGGAAGATGACCAGTCTACCCTCTGGTAGGAAAATTGCTAGACAGCCCAGTGACTTAAATCTAGATAAAGGAGTTTAAAAACAAGTTACAGTGCATTAGAATTAAAGTTTAAATCTAGTACTCAGATATTGTGATGATGAGCACATTGAATGGCTGGACAGATAGATAATTATTAGATGAAAAATGATCATGTGTTTCTGAAATGCAGCAGTGTGATCACCTTCTTTTGATTCATAACTACAGATACAAACTGAGATCTGTGTTTATGAAAGGGTCAAAGCTGATAGAAGATCTGATGCTCTTATAGGGCTTAGACCAATGCAGTGAGATACTTTGGTGAAAAAGGGAATGCAGAGACTGAGGCCATGTCGACACTAGCAGTTATGTTGGCAAAACTTTTGTTGCTCAGGGATGTGAAAAAAACACCTCCATGAGCAACATAAGTTTTGTTGGCATAAGCATTCGTGTGCACAGCGCTATGTGGGTCGGAGACGCTTTCCCGCCGACGTAGCTACCATCACTTGTTGAGCTGGTTTAATTATGTTGATGGGAAAGCTCTCTCACGTTGGCATAACACAGCTATATGAGTGCTCTTACAGCGGCACCGGTACAGATGTGCTGCTGTAAGCTTGTAAGTATAGACATGGCCTGAGAAATAGAGTGCAGAAATCCACTGACATGTTTAGTTTAAGAGTACTAGTCTTCCAGCATCTGGTCCTTAAATTGCACAACGTTTGGTTACAGAATAAGCAACACACCGTGCAGATTTTGCACTAGGGCAAATACCTGCTAAATGTATAAACCTCTTAAAAGATTACAATCTGGGTACAACTGCATTTGTTAGTTACTAGAATGGATAGAGGGACATGTAAATAGACACTGAGTAGAACATTGCTGCCTTAGGACTGCACTATTTGTATTTCTAACAATGACTTATTGTGTTTCATGTTGTAGACAGTGGGCCTGATTCTCACTCACACCAAATTTACACTAGTTTAATTCCATTGACCTACTTGGAATTACTCTGATATAGACTGGTATAAGTGAGTGGAGAGTCTGGTCTGGCAAAGTATTAAATGAAAGGTGTCAAACAAATGGTTCATCCCCTTTGTAAGCTGACCCAGGGCCCAATCTTTCTCCCATTGAAATCAGAACTCAAAACTTGTATTGTCTTTTAATGGGAACAGGAACAAGCCCTGAGCTTTCATTGTGATTTATATAACATAATATGTTAGAGAGGTGACTTTATTATTTGAAGAGAGAATTAAACAGAAATATTAGATGGGGCGGGAAGAGAGAGATCATATTTGACTAGAATGGCAATGCACCAATATTAAAAGTACCAGTAAAGCTTAATAAAACCAGTAGAACAATGCATGATTATTATAAATGAATGTGTTGAATCAATCTCTGCAATGGCTTTATTCATTTCTTTGTAAGAAAACTGGATGAAGCTGATTGTCCCTATCTAGTGAGTTTGTTTGGGAACAAGTTTTGTTTTAATGTAAATACCACTTCTCATTAATTCAGGCTTAAAATGACTTCTTAACAACAGCATAAATCACAACAAGTGCAATTGGTGTCATTTTCAGAAGTTTGATCAGGCTGAAACCAGACTGACAGGAAATTTGATAGCAAGAATTAACATCCACTGGTTACGGGAAATGAATTCATGTTTCTGAGAAGATGTTTTAACCAAAGAGGATTATTTCTTAATGATGTGGAGACGCAAATGGGCTCCTGTGCCAAGTTCATAATTGGCACTCTTCAATATTAAATATATAGAACTATGTTTATATAAGAATGAGGTTGTGATGTAACAGACAAGGAAAAAAAAACAGGTTCCGCAGGTAGGATTCATGGCAAAACATGCATTTATAGAGCTGTTAGTTGAGATTTTGCACAAAAACAGGTAAGGAAGCCCATGCAGAGTTATTAGCAAAAGGCACACATGGCAATTCAAGTGCTTCTATGTTCACGTTTTCTTCCTGTATACCTTTTTTTTGGCTATTTGCTGTGGTTGGGTGAAAAGCACAGTCCATACCCAATTATTCACCTTAATCAATTTTAAAGTTTTATTGAGACATTTTTTAGGACAAGATATCACCATCTTAATCAAGCATAAAGCATAAATAAAGCAAATAGACCAGGATAGGATAATGATCAGTTCCCAAGTCTTTGGGCACAGGCAGGGGTGCTAGAACAATTTTTTTAGTGGGGGCTCTGAGAGCCATTGAACCAAACTGTAAACCCTGTCTATAATGGAAACCACTTCAAGTCAGGGGGTGCTGCAGCACCCCCCGCACCCTTACTTCCTGCATCTATGGGCACAGGTAGGCTGCGCATGTAATTATCAGATCCATACTGATTTGGCTGTGTAGATTCTGTGTTGCTCTCCCTAGGGTTTGAAGCCAGCTCTCCTTTTATACACTTATATAACCCATACATCTTGCATCCTTGCTCTTGCCTGTGTTACCTAACTGATCACTCATCACTCTTATCCATATTTAGTATATTCCATGCTATATACATCCTATATTTTTCATGCAATGCTCTTTTCTTGAATGGGTGTGTGACAGGGTGTATCAACCCTGAACTGGGCCAATGTGGGCTGACCAATCACTGTGAGCCCAGGAGACCACGCTCCCTCACCCTTGCTGCACATGCTCCAGGTGGAGGAGACACACAAAAGGAGGCAGCCCTGCTCAGTTGGGGCTGGCAGAGGAGGAGGAAGGATGTGTGCTGCAGTCTCCTGCAAAGAAACCATTGACTCTCCAGGCTGTAGGGACCATGGATCCGAACTGTGTTGTGGACGACCAGCCAACCATGGAGCCTGACTGGGATCCTGAGCCGCTGCCACTGAGGAGATGCCCGAGATGGACTTTTTGGTATGACGTGACCAAGGGGATGTTAGGAGATGATGCCTGGACCCTTGATAGGGAGTTTACCAGCTCCATAGGGCCCTGGGTCGGAACCTGGTGAAGTTGGGTGGGCCCAGGTTCCCCTACCACCCCACTGCCTCACTTGCCTCTAGGCGTGGCTACCAGGGGCTCCAGCTATAGACTGGGTGCTTGCTCTGACCCGCCCCAGGGGCTACAGACTGATTGTTTGCTCTGCCCTGTCCAGAGGGTCAGAGCCCCTTAACTGCTATTGTCTGCTCCAGCCAGGAGGATGAGTGGCTATAGACTGAGTGTTTTCTCTGCCCCGCCCCATGGGCTGCAGACCACTTGGTGGATCTGCCCCATCAAGGTTCCTGTATCCTGTGATCATGGTTGTTTGACTCAACAGGGAATCCTGACAAATGGGGGTGGCCCTCATGATATGTGGTGGAGAATGCAGGAAATGGTTGGGTCCTGTTAAGAGACTCAACAAGGGGAGAACTACATGATTAAACTCCATGGCCATAATGGATAACGAAAAGGTATTAAAGTGGATGCTGGAAAACCAGCACAGCAGGCTACCCAACAAATGCAACAACAAGCCCAACTGCAGCAGCAAATGGCTGCGCAACAACAATAGATGGCTCAATACCAAGAACAACAACAGCAGTTGATCAGGGACAGCAGCACAGCACCAAGTCCAACAGGAGCGCCTGGTTCAGCAGATGGTGGTGCTCCTACAACCATCTGGGCTGCCTGGTACCGCCAGGATGGACCAGGGAACAGAGAACATCTTGACAGGGTTACTGGTGAGACTAGTTAAGATGTGGCCTGGGGATGACCCAGAGGCCTTCTTGGTCACGTTCGAGCGAGTCCTCACTGCGGCTCACTGGCCTCTGGAGCACTGGGCTACCCTAGTGGCCCCATACTTGACTGGGTCCACACAGACTGCCCACCGGAACCTAGACCCTACTGACACACTTGATTATGCCAAAGCTGCCATCTTGGACCAAGCTTGGTTTAACCCCGAGACATTCTGACAGTGATTTTGATGGGAGAAATACCCACCCTGGAGCTCGACCTCAGGCTCAGCAACTCCAGGATTACTGCTAGTGGTGGTTGGACCCTGAGAAGCTGATAGGAACCCAAGTGATGGAGGCCATCATTCTGGAACAGTTTTCCTGGGGGGAAGTAGTGGATCTGTCGACACCGTCCAATGACACTTGCCGAAGCGGTATCTCTAATGGAAGATCACTTAGCTGCATAGGGTCCCGGGATATGGACACTTAAACCAGGGAACCCTGGGAGCTGTAGGAGAGATCCACATGAGAGACAGGACAAATCTGAAGAAGAGGGACCCCAGATTAGATCTGGGCAGCGTGTAGTAGCCCCAAACCTGGGAACTACGTGGAACCCCAATATGAAACCCTGAGGGGTGAAAACCCCACCTGGTGGGCCTGCATGCTCATGACAGAACTCCACAACAGAAACAATGAGGGACAGATGTTACAAGTGTGGCCAGGAGGGGTACTTCAGACTCAGTTGCTCCTTTATGGATTGTAACTATGGACAAGCCTGGGTGGCAGCCTCATGGGCCTGGAAGAGAGTCCTGCCCAAACTTCTGATCATTATGCGGGTCAATGGAACCCCCATAACAGGTCTGATTGACTCAGGGTGCACGTACGGTCCAACCTAGTGAAGGCACTGGGCCAGATAGAGACTCCTATATATCACCAGTGCATCTATAACCTGGAGTAAACCTGGAGGTTGGCTGTCATGAGGAAACATGCTGGGTCGGCCTGGCTGAAACACTCGCATATCTCGTGGTCCTGGGATGTGACTGGAGATGGTTCGGGGAGGTTATGCACGAATGGGGAAACTGACTGCAGGCGGAAATGAACCCAAGACCATGGTTGAGGGGGTTCCTAAGCCAAAGGGAGGATAAAGGGCCAGAGGAGAGCCCCCTGACCATTTGGAAGGCCCTGGACCATGTTCCATAGAGACAGAAGCGCTGGAGGAAGCCGGACACGAGTGGCTGATGGCCGATGGAGATTTCATGAGGGAGCAGAGAGACCACCTCCCCCCTCTTGCCCCTGTTGCTCCAGGTGGTAGAAACAGATAAAAGGAGGCAGCCCAGCTCAGTCAGAGCTGGCAGATCAGGAGGAAGGATGTGTGCTGCAGGCTCCTGCAGAGGAACTGTAGACTCTCCAGGCTGTAGGGACAGTGGACCTGGACTACACTGTGGATGACCAGTTGGGATGCCAAGCTGCTGTCAGCTGAGGAGATGCCAGAGATGGGCTTTTTGGTAGGAAGTGACCCAGGGGATGTGTTAGGAGTCGATGTCTGAATCTTTAATTGGGAATTTACTGGCTTCATAGGGTCCTGGGTCGGAACTCAGTGGAGTATGATGGGCCCTGGGTTCCCCTAATCCCCCATCCCCTCCACACTTGCCACTAGGCATTGCTACCAGGAGCTCCAGCTATAGACTGTAATAAATTCATTTGCTCTGCCCCACTCCAGGGGCTACAGACTGTTTGCCCTGTCCTGAGGGTCAGAGCTCTCCCAACTTCCATTGTCTGCCCAGCCAGAAGGCTCAGTGGCCATAGATTGAGTGTTTGCCTTGCTCTGCCCTGCCCCAGGGGCTACAGACTACTTGGTTGCTCTGCCCCTTTGGAGTTCTGGGTCCCCTGATCGTGATTGCTTGACTCAACAGGGATTGCTTGACAACCATGCTACAGGGTTTATCAACCCCGCACTGGGCAAACAAGGGCGACTCCGCTCGCAGGGCCAGACTTTTAGCATGCCTTTTCATACTTCCCCTTACTCATATTGTTATCTCCATGTCTTTCTTCTTTGGCCTAGGTGTTTTCCATTTTTTCCTCTATTTTATCCGTCTTTGTGGCCTTATTCATTTGACCTGTCATCCTGACTCACTTGTTTTTCCATACTGTTATCTATAGATAGCTGGCTACTCACACAGTTTCTGTTTACCCAGTTTCTTACATGGGATTCCAATACTTTGATTCTCTTAACACTTTGTTGGCAACTTCTTACCTGTATTCAGTCTGGTTTTCTAGAGATTGCTCAGTAAATGACCATATGTTTTTAAGTACCTTTCCATGCTATTGTTATATTAGACATATAGATTAGCATATAGATTATATATTAGCATATAGATTTGTCAGGGTTTTGCTGAGAAGTCATGTGGCTAAGAGGCTAAGACTTCGTTCTGCCATACTGGTGACAAGAGTTTTATTTATAGTATAGTTCATCTTTAAATAATAAGTCAGAGTACATTTATATCCTAATTCTGGTGATTTTTACTTTTTATCCTATTTAATATTACAGTAATTGTTGCTACATGTAAGAGATTTAAGAAGCTTAATCTCTTTTATTTATAAAAGAGAAGGCTAAGAGGTGACCTGATCATAGTCTATAAGTACTTATACAGGGAGAAGATTTCTGATAGTAGAGGGCTGTTTAATGTAGCAGACAAAGGCATAGCAAGGTCAAACAGCAGGAAGCTAGACAAATTCAAACTGCAAATAAGATGCATATTTTTATCAGTGAGGTTAAATAACTAATGGAATAACTTCCTGGGGATGGGGTGGATTTGAAGTATTTCAAAAATCAAGATTAGATGTCTTTCTAAAAGATATGCTGCCGTTCAACCAGAAGCTATTAGACTTGACACAAGGAGTACTGGGTGAAATTTTATGGCCTGTGCTCTACAGGAGATCTTAATGTTCCATTCTGGCCTTAAAAGCTATAAATCTAACATCTGAACATCAGGCAGTGGAAACCGTTTCTAAATCCATAATCCCTGGCACTGAGGACCTAGCTACCAAAAATAACCCCAGCATCAACAGAAAGTAGTATATAATATACTTAACATTGCTAAGATGTTTAACCAAATACAAGCAAAATGTAATAAATTAATTGAAGTATATAATATGAAGGCAAGAGGAAAATTGTGTTGGTAGAGAAATTTGTACTATTTATGGGAGTTGTGTAAAGTACAATAACCAATTCATTAGGGGATATTAAAAAAGGAAAATAGCCTAACTTTATTAGCAATTAATATTTAGCTAAGTGGTATTGTCCTTAGTGTATAACAAAAACAGTGGTAAACTGGAAAAGTGTTAAATTGTGTGGCTAGATCCCCTTTTGGTACCATTCATAATCTGGGGTCAGTGGCACCTCATCCTAATCGAGGCAAATTATTCAAAACAATCTTGCTCAATGTTTGGTTCCATATATACCAATATTTGATCCTGACACAATAATATTTAACAAGTTAACCTACTGAATGGACATTAGCTATCTGGAAGATATCATCTACAAGGAACAGCTGGATCTACCTCAGCTACTGGTGTATCATGTAGCAATGCAAATCTAAAGAGCGCTGCATGTGGCTTGTTGTGCCAGAAACAATCTAACATAACTTCAGTGGCCACAATGATTCGTTCCAGTACAATGAGACAGAGAAGCTAGCTGCTCCTCTCTCCTGCCTGGTGAAGCTTACCACATGGCGACAGACAGCAGTAAAGGTAACATATAATATGAATGGACAGTACAGTGTTGTAACCAATTACAAGTGAGAGCTCCATAAATTTCGTGTAATGTCACTACTCCAATTTTCTGTTTTCCTCCTCATGTACGTAGCACTGTAGGATACACTATAATTAATGCCTACCCTAGTTTTTCTACATGAATCTATTGTCCAAAGGGAGCCCCAATGTCAGGGTGAAGTTGAAGCTTACTTACCAGGTTTTAACGTACGTATTAATTCACTTACTTTAAATTTAAAAACATTACTAGATTGGAAAGACACACGTGTTAGTCAAATGAGCAATGACTCGCAGAAGGCAAAACTAGCCTTAAATGCCACCATGGGGAACTTAAAATACAGATTTCCCACACTTGGATAGAAGTTGCATTTAAAGCTTTGTTTGTGTTACAAGGTGCATTAATTTTAGCTGTGTTAATTATGTCGTGCTGCTCATGCAGTTTGGTAAAACACTTTAAATTACATATAAAGGTCCTGTCACCGGGGCCACCGCTGCTCCCCAGCTCCAAGCATTCGCTGCCACGCCCAGTCTCAGTCAAGGAGATTTATGACAAATGTTAAAGAAACAGAATGCAGTCTTTAGTCAATACCTGGCCCCCAGACTTCAGGGCCACTCTTCCCAGGAGTCTCTGGCACACCAGGTCCTGGCAGCTTCCTTGCCTCTGCCAGCTCTGCTCCGCTCTCGGAGCTGCAGTCATAGGGTTGCTTCTTTGAGCCCCTGGCCCCCTTGCTCCTGGGACCCACCACAGGAATTAGCTCCACTCCAGTGTGGCCTTTGCTGCCCAGGGTTCAGCCTATCTCAGTTCTTCCTCTTCAGCTGCCTACTAGCTGTCCTTTATAGGCCTAGGTGTAGCCCAGCCCTCTTTAACTGGCTGGATTAGGTTCACCTCACCTGCTCCAGTCCAGTGGAGCTGGGCTCAGTCTATCCAGAGACCAGCTACCCTGTGACAGGCCCACACCACTGCTCCATATATTAGTCTGGCAAAGGTGTCTCTTTAGCTATAATAATTATCAAGGTGATAAGGTGGGGGCCTGTTGACTAATATATGTTGGTTATCATATATACATATCATATTAATAATATGTATTATCCGCACCATATTTATATTAGCATGCATTAAGCACAAATATTATAGCACAACATATAGCCTACATTGGCCTATGACTTCTATATAACCCAGCTCACTTATGCTAAGTAGCCAATAATCCCTTGCATTCACTGAAAGAAGTTTTGGCCTGAGCAAAAAGGGAAGCTGTCAAAGTCAGGACAGATGAATGCTTTACCATAGAAATAGAAAGGGAGTTACTCTCACAGGCCTGTATAAGAATGTCCCAAAGGAAAAGAGCAAGATATATAATTGTTCTACCCTAGTACAAACCTAGGAGGTGCCTTCATGCCCTTTGGCACCTAAAATGCATATGTTCAGATCAAGGAGATAACGTGTACCCCAAGGTACCAGAAAAACAAGGTAGAAAGTTAGTTGGTTAAATCTAGTTTCAGATGACGCACTCAGTACCTTTTACTGTAAACAGGTAGGGTATAAAATAATGGCTTTAGGAGTACACCTTCTGTGGAAGGTGAAGGTAACAATGCTGCATAATATGGCTTCCCAGAGATTGGTATCATATAGAACCTTTTTTTCTGTACGATACTATTATTATTGCGTTATGATAAGAAACCGGATGGACGTTGGTTTGTTTTGAAATATACTCAAGAGACCAAATAACCAAAGTGTAACCAAGTAATTGACTGTACATTGCCTATAAAGTGACAATTTATCAACAATGTGCATATTAGAAACCTGGCTTCTGTTTCTCAGCTCTGCAAGACTGACCTTGTGTAATACTTCAGATATTTCTTCTTCTGTAAAATTTAAGCTTATAATTTGGCTAAATCTGACTGGATCATCTTGGAGACAGCATAAGATACCTGTCTGACCCCAGGACTCTGCCTCTACCACATTTCAAGTTACTGCTGCAACCTACTGAGCTTGTCTAAAATCTGCCAGAAAAAAATTAACAATGGAAAAACTACCTATTTTCCCCTAATCTTATTCTCAAAAATGGTTGTTCTGTTTTTGCTGAATCTTTAAAAAAATGAAATTAACCTGAGGCAGTGACTGAGCAAGAAAAATTTCATCCCAGATGGTTAAAGTTTGGCAAAATTATAAGCAATTGAAAACAAGGCCTCTGTAATGGGAAGTGCTAGGTAGCCTTATCAGCGCCTCCTATATCATAGGGTTACATTCCTCCTTGGTGTAACTTCAGTGAAATTGAGGTTGAATTGGGTTCATAAGATCTGGAGACTATAGAATTGGGCTCATAATGTCTACAGCTGTAACCATAACATTTCCTTAGGGAGTTAGTGAAAATTCAGGTTGTAATGTGGGTACTATTCTAAGAGAAGTTTCTTTTCTCAAGAGCCTCCCGGGGCTGCTGAGCCACTCTGTTTTCTTTTGACTCTATTGCTTCAGTTGTCACAAGGTTCGAAAACTGACCTGGTAATTCATTCTGAACAGTAACATGATTTGCATAATGACAACTGCGGGGGACACTGAGCCAGCCTGTTCTACTGGAATTCTGCATACCACAGGGTGACGTTCAGCCTATCCCATACCAAGATTCTCAGGAACCTGACTGGTGCTCCAGTAACAACTCAAATAAATCAGAAAAAAAATTCACAGTCCCACTGACCATGCCTGCATTCCACCTTGATTATATGTCTCCCTGTTGTATGCATAATTCCACTAGAATAGCTAGTTCAGTGTCACCTGCAGGTGCTATTATGCAAAACACATTATTGGTCAGAATGGATCATCATGCTCATTATTTGACTGGAAGGACGTATATTCCATGGTCTACAGGTAAACCAAAATCCTGCACAATCTAACAATAATAATGTACTTTGTAGCTGAATATATATATTCAGGCTGGCTCAACTAGCTCTCTCTCTCTCTCTCTAAATAAAGGGTAGGGGATTTCTTCATTTAGCTTAAATAGTGTGTGTGGGGGGAGGTGGTGGTGGAAAGGAGGGGGGCAGGGAGCTCTCTTTTCACCAATCTCTATGACCTCTTCAGCAATGACTGAAACTGAGTATGAAGTCAATGAGACTACTCATGTGAGTAGCTGTTCACTTATTCTAGTCTATTCTGGTTCTTAGCCCTCCTCACTGTAGTATCAGAATGCTTTCTGGCAGTGCATTAAGTGATGTGATTAATGTCTGTCACACGTGGTTCATTCTTTTTCCCTCCACTCTCCAGAGGGAAATTGTGGGGTGGGGGGGGGAGGGGTTTAAAATGTCTTCTTTTAACTAAATGATTTAGTATGTTATATGTACACTGTACTATGTGTTTATATTGGAAAGGCTGAAGGAATGCACTTTGCATTTGGAGTAGAAGGTAATGAAGTCCGTGATGGTTCCTGTGAGAGTTTGTTTTACATTCTCCGACTGCCTCTAAGAAGACTGCTCTGTTCCCTGCACAGATGAGCTTTAACCTTGCTGTAGAAAAATGGGAGAAAGGGATTCACAATCTGATCCTTTGATCTTTGTGGCATGTAGGGATGTTGTGAAATGTCCTGTTTGGTATATTCATTTCTGAAGTATGGAGTAGTGGGTTTAGTTCTATGCATGTCATATCCCTTGCCCAGCTTAGCTGTTTCAATTTCCTCTTTCTTGTGGTAGCTTGTTGAAGACGATCTGTAAGAATACCTATTTCCCTTCATGCCAACTTCAAGAAGAGGGAATGCATAGCTTGGGAAGAGAATACCACTGGCAAGAGGTCACTAATACTTCTTGTGCCAATGAACTCATTGTACTTTAGCTTGCCTACCCAATGCACACTGGAGAAGAGCCTTTTTTCTAGTCAGAAGGTCAGAACTTGTGCTGCTGCTGTTTCAACTGCTTCTCTAGGTTCCACTTCTGGATCATCAAGATAGCCTTGCGGATGGTTCTCAAAGCAAGTGGAAATACTGAGAACCATGGAACTGAGGTTGTATGGCACCATTAGGGTGAAACTTGTACCACTCCACAAGGGACAGCAAGATGATAAAGGTAGCAGTTTGCCTGGACTATATGAAATGATACAAGCAGCCTGGAGCCTTCAGTGTGATCAAGATGGGTATTTATATTTACAAGCCATAGGCACACCTGTAGAGGTGACAGGTCTTTCTCAGGCATCATCATCAACATCACCACCACCATTATTATTATCTTACACTTTAAATTGTTTGTATTTCAACTCCCTGGTGAGATAAGTCATGTCCCCATTTTACGAATGTGGAAAAGGAGGCACAGAGAGGCTAACCATGTTATCCAAAGCCACATAGTGAGTCAGTGGAAGGGACAGAAAATGAAACTAAAATGAAATTAAATTTGTTAGTCTCTAAGGTGCCACAAGTACTCCTGTTCTTTTTAAAATGAAACTAGGAATCCTGACAGCCTGAACTCACCACTATACCACACTGCTAAACAAACTATGACTAATATATGTAGATGATGGCCATTAGCTTATGCTCACTCTTTCCTAATCGTTCCCTGACTATTAGCCTTGTGAGTAGACTTATCTCTATAACACAATACCCGTAATGCCTTGTTAACTCCATCCTGGTTCCTTTTCCAAGATGGTTTGCACACCATATCCATTATGTAGCTTACCCACTAGTATGCCATCTGTCTTTGCTCTGTCCCAAGTTATTGATGAACAGTTTATTCTTCCTTCTTTAAAGGCATTTTCATTTTTGCTTCTCACCTCCTTATCCACTTGCCTAGTCCCACCTGTAGCATATTCCTATTACACATTTATTTGTTTTCTAGCAATGGAGAGTCCTTTTTATTCTCATGTTCTCAGATTTGTCTTCTGCCTTTCTTTGTCATGCTGTACAAAGGTATCTTGCTCCCTGCTTTCACTCCTGCTTCTTTTAAATAGCTAGTTATTTCTTTTTCTTAAGTGTCCTCTCAGTTGGAATTAATTCGCACACTCCTAGCATGTTTCATTATAGCCTGTGACATTATTGTCATTGTTCCATGCATGCACTTACAGTTCCTCTATTAATGCTCTTCATGCATTTTAATGCCTCCTAACAAAGTGTACCAGTTATCTTCCATGCTGTCTTTCCTGATCTTCATATAGCCCTCCTGCCTACTGTCTTCATCTCTCTGTGGGTTATCTGCTTTCCTTTGGCTTTGACACTGTTAACAGATCAAGGCTGGTTCCAATGGATGGACCAAGCGCTCTCCAGTTTGCTTAATTTTAACAGATAGCAGGTTATTTTCCTAAGCACTTGAATCACTTCTCTTTGCTCTGCCTGATGCATGTGTATCAACCCCTCTCTTTCCTCTTATGTTTTCTATGCATCCACCCTTTACAGCTGCCTCTTTCCCGATAATTAGAGCCCTACCAAATTCAGAGCCATGAAAAATGCGTCATGGACCATGAAATCTGGTCTCCCCCATGAAATCTGGTCTTTTTCTACCTTTACCCTATGCTATATAGATTTCACAAGGGAGACCAGTGTTTCTCAAACCGGGGGTCCCAACCCAAAAAGGGGTCCCAAGGTTATTGTGGGGAGAGGGGTCACAGTATTGCCACTCTTACTTCTGTGCTGCCTTCAGAGCTGGGTGGCCAGAAAGCGGTGGCTGCTGGCTGGGCATCCAGCTCTGAAGGCAGCACCCCACCAGCAGCAGCACAGAAGTAACAGTGGCAATACCATACCATGCCACCATTACTTCCAGCCTTCAGAGCTGGGAAGCCAGAGAGTGGCGGCTGCTGGCCAATGGCCCAGCTCTGAAGTCAACAGCTCAGAAGTAAGGATGGCAATACCATACTGTGACAGGTTGGATCACAGAAACCCCCTTGGGAACTGCCAACTGATGTGCCAAGACTACTTCTGCCCCTGCTTTCCCTGCCAGCTTGGGATTCCAGCCCTCTGTCTTGTTGAGCCAGACATGCCAGTCTGCTCCAACACAGACCGAGGGTCTGAATCACGTGCCCCAAAGCTGCAGACTTAACTGAAAGCAACTTAAGAAGTGTTCCTGTCTTTAACACTCAGATGCTCAACTCCCAATGGGGTCCAAACCCCAAATAAATGCGTTTTGCCCTGGATAAAGCGTATGCAGGGTAAACTCATAAATTGTTCGCCCTCTATAACACTGATAGAGAGATATGCACAGCTGTTTGCCCCTCCCCAGGTATTAATACATACTCTGGGTTAATTAATAAGTAAAAAGTGATTTTATTAAATACTGAAAGTAGGATTTAAGTGGTTCCAAGTAGTAATAGACAAAGTGAATTACCAAGTAAAATAAAATAAAACACGCAAATCTAAGCCTAATACAGTAATAAAACTCAATACAGATAAACTCTCACCCTCAGAGATGTTTCAATAAGTTTCTGTCACAGACTGGACGCCTTCCTATTCTGGGCACAATCCTTTCCCCTGATACAGCCCTTGTTCCAGCTCAGGTGGTAGCTAGGGGATTTTTCATGATGGCTGCCTCTTTTGTTCTGTTCCACCCACTTATCTATGTTTTGCATAAGGCAGGGATCCTTTGTCCCTGTCTGGGTTCCCACCCCTCCTTCTCACTGGAAAAGCACCAGGTTAAAGATGGATTCCAGTTCAGGTGACATGATCACATGTCACTGTAAGACTTCATTAGGCACTTGCCAGCACACACATATACAGGAAGACTTAGAAGTAAAACAGAGCCATCTACAGCCAATTGTCCTGGTTAATGGGAGCCATCAAGATTCCAAACCACCATTAATGGCCCACACTTTTCATAATTACAATAGGCCCTCAGAGTTATATTTCATATTTCTAGTTTCAGATACAAGAGTGATACATTTATACAAATAGGATGACCACACTCAGTAGATTATAAGCTTTGTAATGATATCTTACAAGAGATCTTTTGCATGAAGCATATTTTAGATACATTATGTTCACATTCATCAGCATACTTTCATAAAATCATATAGAGTGCAACGTCACACATACCAGACCCTCCTTACTTCTGCGCTGCTACTGGCAGTGGCGCTGCCTTCAGACCTGGGCTCTGGCCCACAGCCGCCACTCTCCAGCTGCCCAGCAATGCCACCACCAGCAGCAGTATAGAAGTACGGGTGGAAATACCATGACCCCCCTACAATAACCTTGCAACCTCCCCTCCCCCCACAACCCTCTTTTGGGTCAGGACCCCTACAGTTACAACATCATGAAATTTCAGATTTAAATATGTAAAATGAAATTTACAGTTTTTAAAATCCTATGACCGTGAAATTGACCAAAATGGACCCTGATTTTGGTAGGGCCCTACCTATGATGATCATTAGTGTAAACACCCTGGACCAATTTTTCCTTTTGATCATGGCAGTTCAATCCATTACATTGTTGAGGTTACATTGTTAAGGCTGAGAAGAGAGTTGTGCTCTCTTTGCAAATACAATGGTGTCCTCTGTGCGCAGTTTCAGCTCATTCTGCCTGCATTAGGCCCCTCCTATTGTAAAAACTCCCTGCTTCCTACAGTCTCTGGAACCTAAATCCTTCTTTGCTGGACCAGTTATTTTGTTGGGCATTGTAGCAGATCGAGCACTCGTCGCCACGGCGTCTCCTGCTGGTTGCTTCAGGAATTAGCTCTTTCAGCCCCGGAGCGCCTCCAGGTGACCAGTGTCTCTCCTGTCTCAGGCCCCATGTCCCTCCTGGACCCCGGTGCCCTTTACCCTGGGGTCCTGCCCCACGGCAGTCCCCCCGCTCCAGGTCTCCCCTCCCAGGAGAACCCCCAACCCACCTTGCCTCAGTGGCTACTGCCAGTCATCATCTAGCCCCCTTTCTCTGGGGCAGACTGCAGTCTGTAATGGTCACTCATCACTGGCAAGGGGGTTGGACCAGCTGCCTCTGCCTATCCCCGGGCTACACCTCTGCAGCACCAGTACCTCCTTAGGCCTTATACAAGGCCTCAGCCTGGGGAGTTGCCAGGCTGGAGCTCCCCAGTTCCTCTTGCCCTTCCCCAGCACTGCTCTGCTGCTGGTACCCTGTGCTCCCAGGCAGCTAGGTCCTTCCCACTCCAAAGCTGGAGTGAGACTGACCCAACTCCTCTCTTAGCCCTTATACCAGGGCCAGCTGTGGCCTGATTGGGTGTGGCCACAGCTGTGGTTGCCTCCCCAAGCAGCCCACCCCAGCTGCCTTTAACTTTTCCCCCTAGGAGCGGGGTAACTGCCCCTCTACAGCCATTAACATTTCTGCTCTCTCTCATCCTGGGTCTGGCAACATTATGGTGACAAAGGGATTGAGCGAAAGCATTTGCTTAACTTTTTTTTTCCTCTGAAATTTTCTTTTTCAAAAGACTGGCTTCATGGTAATTGACACCGCAGTGTATTTCACAAGCATTTAAATCATTTGGTGTGGGAAAAAGAGAAGTAACTAAGTAGAGACAAGGTGGGTGGGGTAATATGTTTTATTGGACCAACTTCTGTTGGTGAAAGAGATAACCTTTGAGCTTACACAAAGGAAAAGGTATTTGGCGTCAGTTGGCATGCATGTGTGTGTGTTTTCTCTCGGTCCCAGCTCTGAGCAGAAAGCTGGTTCAGCAGACCTCGATACTACTACCCAGAAAGACTACAGACTCGGTGGCGAAGGCACTTATCTAGGTTTATTGCTGACGAAGCATGGTCCTACTACCCTGGCTCTGTGGTTACAGGTACACTAACATGCATGCCTGTGACAATGGACTCAGCTCAGTCAGCAGCGGGACTTTCTGCTGCCCCCTAAGCTGGATGAAGGTGACCCTCCTATGATTTCTCTTTTATCCATTGATACAAACAAGTTATGTATAACACTCCTGACATGTTTAGTTACTATTCCTACACCTTCTACCTGATGGTTCAAACAAATATCTCCATCCATCATCCTGTCCTCCTATCCTTGTCTTACTCAGGGTCGGTGTGTTACTGTACCATCTCCCAGGATTGTGTTTATGCCAGAACTCTATGTTGGGGTGTAACTGTACTGGCCTTCTGGCCATAGGCGCAACTCTGTGGGTGCTCTGGGGCTGGAGTACCCACTGGGAAAAAATGGTGGGTGCTGCACACCCACCGGCAGCCCCCTATCAGCTCTCCCCATCCCCCCAGCATCTCCTGCCCACCGGTGGGCCCCACCGATCAGCACCTCCCCCTCCCTCCCCACCCCTCCCGCCTGACACGATAAGCTGTTTCGCGGTCTGCAGGAGGGTCTGGGGGAGGAAGGGGGAGGAGCAAGGATGTAGTACATTTGGGGGAGGGGTCGGAAAGGGGTGGGGTATGTGTGGCCTTGGGGGGAAGGGGTGGAGTGGGGGCGGGGCCTGGGGTAGAGCTGGGGGTCGAATACCCCCGGCACACTGGCAAGTTGGCACCCGTGCTTCTGGCATTTGTTTACATGAATACCTAGTACTTCTCAGAAGTGCTGTGTTTTAGCAATGCCAGCCATGCTTTTGCCAAGTTCATGTACCGGACAGTTAACTTGTAAGCAAGCTTCTGCTTTATGACAGGGCCTGACTTTTGCTCATTGCATGGCTTTTGCTGACTTTGGTTCAGGCCTCAGGCCTTGCACCAGGCCCAGCGCTCTAGGCTCTCTCTCTCTCTACTAGAGTACTCAGAGAGTAAATAAATAACCAAGTAAGTAGATAACTCAGCAGAACAATGTGCCTTCTGTAATACATGTTATGAAATAGTGTAGAAACTCTGGTGTGAATTCTTGACTAATGTTTTACTGAGGATATCCTGCCTCCTGGAAATTTCTTATTTTGCAATACATGGATCCTTGTTGGATGCAGATTCTATAATAAAAGAAGCTGACCCGTTTAGCTTCAAAAGAAAACATTTTGCAATCATGTTGGATAAGGAAATGTCCTTGCCAAAACCCTTATATGATTTTTAGTCAATATGACTTAGGAATAATGTTTTCTCGCTGTTTTTTTGGCCTTGGGTCAAAAATACATATTTTGGGGGGGCGTATTTCACAAGCTTTAGACAAGCTTTGTTAAATCCACAATATACAGTGTACTGGACAAAACACATTGGACGGTTGAATTTATGTTTCTGGGGCTTATCTCTTCTGTAGGCAAAACAGCAGAGCCTCTTTTACATTAGGCTTGCAAAATGTTAAGTACAATGCAATGTACTCTCACACTGAACTATTCTATCAGGTTAGCACAATTAAATATTACATCCTGGTTTGGGGTATTTATTTAAAAAAAAGTCACGTCATAAACCTGAGCTGCAGCTGGACTGTAAACACTTCACAAACAATTTGGAAATCTCAGATCAATTAGATTACATGCCATTTGACAGTGTCTAGCAGGTAGAGCCGAGGTTTAGAAATTATGGGACCTACATTCTCAGGGCTTAGAATTCTCACACACTATTTCCTGGAGCCTCGGGGCTTGGGGCTTCTGCCTCGCAGGGTGCGCGAAGGTTCGGAGGCTTCTGCCTCGTGGGGCTTGCTGGGGTTAGGGGCTTCTGCCTCGCGGGACATGCCGGGGCTTGGGGCTTCTGCCCCATGGGTTTGAAAATATTTATAGGAGCTCTTCTCTGGAGGGCTCTAGCTGAATTTAAGCTCTGTCTGCTCTTCATTCTGCCATTAGCCTGCTATATGTCCTTGGGCTAGAGCTGATGGGAAGTTTTCTGACTAAACTTGGTCCTGGTGTTCCAGGCTGGGCAACCCAACAGCAGACAGTCTGGCAGCCAGGGGAGCCTTGGCTGGAGCCCAGTCTCTAGGAGCTGTTAGGATTGCCACTCCACAGTAGGCAGCTTCCCAGCCCCCAGGGCCCTGGCTGGAGCTGGGACTCTCAGGGCTGGCTAGGGTCCTTGCTCTGCTGCAGCAGGGACCAAATCAGCACCGGAGCTGGGGCCCTGAAGCTTCTAGGCTCCCAGCTCTATCAGGCTCCCTGCTGCGGAGTAGGAAGCATAGGAACCATGAGAATCCTGGTTACATCAACCATTACAGGGCTTCCTGAAAGCCCTGGGAGCCCCAGATCTAGCTGGGCTTGGTTCTCAGCTCTGCAGGAGGAAGCCTGGAAGACATGAAAACCCTGAGAGCCATGAGAACCCCAGGCATGTGGGAAAAGCCCGCATACCCCACGAGGAGTTTCCCTCCTTGCGAGGCAACCAGCCCTAACTTCCCAGGGCAACAAATAGATAGAATGTTTGCAATATCCATGGATGTCATAGAATCATAGGACTGGAAGGGAACTTGAGAGGTCATCTAGTCCAGTCCCCTGCACTCAAGGCAGGACTAAGTATTATCTAGACCATCCCTGACGGGTGTTTGTCCAACCTGCTCTTAAAAATCCCCATGATGGAGATTCCACAACCTCCCCATCTCAAAAAAGATATATTGGAATTGGAAAAGGTTCAGAAAAGGGCAACAAAAATTATTAGGGGTATGGAACGGCTTCTGTGTGAGGAGAGATTAATAAGACTGGGCATGAGACTCATCAAGCCCTCGGATCACTACCCCTTCCTGCTTCTCCATGTGGGCACCAGTGATACCCCCAAGAATGACCTTGAGTGGATCACTGCGACTACGTGGCTCTGTGAAGAAGATAAAGGAGTTTGAGGAACAGTCAGCATGGATTCACCAAGGACAAGTCATGCCTGACTAACCTAATTGCCTTCTATGATGAGATAACTGGCTCTGTGGATGAGGGGAAAGCAGTGGACGTGTTATTCCTTGACTTTAACAAAGCTTTTGATATGGTCTCCCACAGTATTCTTGCCAGCATGTTAAAGAAGTATGGGCTGGATGAATGGACTATAAGGTGGATAGAAAACTGGCTAGATCGTCAGGCTCAACAGGTAGTGATCAATGGCTTGATGTCTAGTTGGCAGCTGGTATCAAGCGGAGTACCCCAAAGGCCGGTTTTGTTCAATATCTTCATTAATGATCTGGAAGATGGTGTGGACTGCACTCTCAGCAAGTTTGCAGATGACACCAAAGTGGGAGGAGTGGTAGATACTCTGGAGGGTAGGGATAGGATACAGAGGGACCTAGACAAATTAGAGGGCCAAAAGAAACCTGATGAGGTTCAACAAGGACAAGTGCAGAGTCCTGCACTTAGGACGGAAGAATCCCATGCACTGCTACAGACTAGGGACCGAGTGGCTAGGCAGCAGGTCTGCAGAAAAGGACCTAGGGGTTACAGTGGACGAGAAGCTGGATATAAGTCAACAGTGTGCCCTTGTTGCCAAGAAGGCTAACAGCATTTTGGGCTATATAAGTAGGAGCATTTCCAGCAGATCGAGGGACATGATCATTCCCCTCTATTTGGCATTAGTGAGGCCTCATCTGGAGTACTGTGTCCAGTTTTGGGCCCCACATTACAAGAAGGATGTGGAAAAATTGGAAAGAGTTCAGTGGAGGGCAACGAAAATGATTAAGGGGCTGGAGCACATGACTTATGAGGAGAGGCTGAGGGAACTGGGATTATTTAGTCTGTGGAAGAGAAGAATGAGCGGGGATTTGATAGCTGTTTTCAACTACCTGAAAGGGGATTCCAAAGAAGATGGATCTAGACTGTTCTCAGTGGTAGCAGATGACAGAACAAGGAGTAATGGTCTCAAGTTGCAGTGGGGAATGTTTAGGTTGGATATTAGGAAAAACTTTTTCACTAGGTGGGTGGTGAAGCACTGGAATGGGTTACCTAGGGAAGTGGTGGAATTTCCTTCCTTAGAGGTTTTTAAAGTCAGGCTTGACAAAGCCCTGGCTGGGATGATTTAGTTGGGGATTGGTCCTGCTTTGAACAGGGGGTTGCACTAGATGACCTCCTGAGGTCCCTTCCAACCCTGATATTCTATGATTCTAAGTGCCATGCAAATACCTGTTCTCACTTTCAGGTGACATTGTAAATAAGAAGCGGGTAGCATTATGTCCCGTAAATGTAAACAAACTTGTTTGTCTTAGTGATTGGCTGAACAAGAAGTAGGACTGTGTGGACTTCTAGGTTCTAAAGTTTTACATTGTTTTGTTTTTTGAGTGCAGTTATGTAACAAAAAAAAATCTATGTTTGTACATTGCACTTGAACGATAAAGAGATTGCACTACAGCACTTGTATGAGGTGATTTGAAGAATACTATTTCTTTATCATTTTTACAGTGCAAATATTTGTAATAAAAATAATAATATAAAGTGAGAACTGTACACTTTGTATTCTATGTTGTAATTGAAATCAATATATTTGAAAATGTAGAAAAACATCCAAAAATAGTTAATACATTTCAATTCGTATTCTATTGTTTAACAGTGCAATTAAAAGTGCAATTAATCATGATTAATTTTTTTGAGTTAATCGCGTGAGTTAACTGTGATTAATCGACAGCCCTAGTTTAAAGCAAATAGCCTAAGAGTGACACTTTGTGGTCACAAAAAAGTGACAGCATTCATCTTAGAGAAGGTGGAGCTTGAACTGATCTTTAAGCTAGAGACTTTGGTTGGATTTTCAGAAGTACCTAAGTCACTGGGAGTTTTGCTCTCATCAGTATTTTCAAAAATTCCATGTCTTACCACTGTTTAAATCATTGCTTGTATATTATATTGGGGGTTTAATGAACAGTAATATTGTATGTGAGAGAGTGAAGGTCTTAGCTATGAGTATTACCTTTGGAAGGATGATTTTGGACAGAATTGACATTTTTAGTAATTAGGTAACTGACTAAATTCCTAAGTTTTAACTTTAGCATTACACTGGTTGAACTGTTATGGATGTTCCCATAATATAATTGGCATATAAACTTAATTGGTAAATCGACAAGGGCTGGGAATCTAAGGGAATCCCTAATTCTTGGGTTGGGACAAAAATTGCTAGCCCAGATTTATATAGAATAGGATAGTTTCTTTATGTAACAAGACTGTCAGACTTGGAGTAACTGATTTGATCTATTGCCTATTGGACAAATTTTAACTTTTCTTGTCAAATTCATTCTTTTTAATTTTGTAAAAAAACCCTACCAAATAACCTTCTTTATTTTGTTTTCTGTAATTCTCTCAAATTATTTTTGCTAATGAAACTTGTACATTTACAACCCTCCTCCAGTCTGTACTTTAGCTAAGGAACAGAGGCACAAGAACCGTGAGAAAGGTGACATAGGTAACTGCTTAATTAAAACTACTTAACTAATGTGTGTTTTATACCTTTATTGTCCTCTCTGATTTGGCACCTGAAAGATCTTCTAAAGACAGATTTTAGAGGTAGAGACACAATATGGGTAAGGTACAGAAAGGTCTCTGGTTTTGCCTGAAAAAACTGAGAAAGAAATTAGCTCTGAGAAAATAATTAGCACGGCCATTGACTTATTCACAGATCATAAATTATAATGAAAGATCTGGGAAATGCTACCCAGAATCTAGAATCCGAAAACCAAGCCCTATGAAATTAATTGAAATGTCAGAATCCCCAGAGACTGAGTAATATATAAACTCAAAAGAAGTCCAGGAGGTAGACTATAAGGTGGATAGAAAGCTGGCTAGATTGTCGGGCTCAACAGGTAGTGATCAATGGCTCCATGTCTAATTGGCAGCTGGTATCAAGCAGAGTGCCCTGGGGTCAGTATTGGGGCTGGTTTTGTTCAACATCTTTATTAATGATCGGGATGATGGGGTGAATTGCACCCTCAGCAAGTTCGCAGATGACACTAAGCTAGGGGGAGAGGTAGATAAGCTTGAGGGTAGGGATAGGGTCCAGAGTGACCTAGACAAATTAGAGGATTGGGCCAAAAGAAATCTGATGAGGTTCAACAAGGACAAGTGCAGAGTCCTGCACTTAGGAAGAAAGAATCCCATGCACCGCTATAGGCTGGGTACCGACTAGCTAAACAGCAGTTCTGCAGAAAAGGACCTGGGGATTACAGTGGACGAGAAGCTGGATATGAGTCAGCAGTGTGCCCTCATTGCCAAAAAGGCCAACGGCATATTGGGCTGTATTAGTAGGAGCATTACCAGCAGACTGGTGAGGCCACACCTGGAGTACTGCATCCAATTTTGGTCCCCCCACTACAGAAGGGATGTGAACAAATTGGAGAGAGTTCAGCGGAGGACAATGAAAATGATTAGGGGACTGGGGCACATGACTTACGAGGGGAGTCTGAAGAAACTGGGGTTAATCAGTCTGCAGAAGAGAAGAGTGAGGCAGGATTTGAAGCAGCCTTCAACTACCTGAAGGGGGGTTCCAAAGAGGATGGAGCTAGGCTGTTTTCAGTGGTGGCAGATGACAGAACAAGAAGCAATGGTCTCAAGTTGCAGCGGGGGAGGTCTAGGTTGGATATTAGGAAGCACTATTTCACTAGGAGGGTGGTGAAGCACTGGAATAGGTTACCTAGGGAGGTGGTGGAATCTCTATCCTTAGAGGTTTTTAAGGCCCGGCTTGACAAAGCCTTGGCTGGGATGATTTAGTTAGTGTTGGTTCTGCTTTGAGCAGGGGATTGGACTCTCCTCCACCCTGATATTCTATGATTCTATGACTCTATGGTCTCTAGTTGAAGGGAATTGTCTCTTGATGCCAACAAATTGAAGCAGTATGAATACTCCCAAAAGAGGGCACTGGTCCAGGAACTTATAACACTGACCCTGGGTAAAAATGTCACTCTCAAACAGAGCTGAAGAGATTAATAAACATAACAGGAATTAATCATACACAACACGCATATAAATGATCTTATAGGCCTTAATTTTTAGGTAAACTTTGAGCGGAGTAAGAATACTGAACTATAGAACATGTCTTACCACCATAGAACGCAGTGGTAATGATGACCATACTATTCCAGGGCAGTTAGACCTTGAGGAACTCTCTCTTTAAGGGTTAAAACAGAGCATGATAACTCAGAGAGAATTCCCCTGGATAAAGTCATTATCCTCATGTAGAACGCAAGCCACATCCTGCAAAGGGGGTAGAAAGGTCCAAGAGACCTGCTAAATAAAATGGGACTCTGAATCCTGAGACTGACAAAATATGTTTCAACGGCTTTTACCTTAAGCCGGGAAATTCTAAGGATCCGCCATTAACACCTCATTTGCAGAAGTGGCTAGATAGGGAATGGGGTTGGAACTGCGACTTTAATGAATGCCTTCCCGCAGCTCTCGAGAGGGTCTGGCAGAAGGATGTTACATGCAGTGGATGGGTTGGATCTGTCACTGCCTTTGTGACTCACCAGTGGAACTGGTCAAAACATTTCAAAATACATATTTTTTTGATGAAAAAAGGGACACCTTTCTATGATTTTTTCCCTCCAATTTTCAGCTAGCTCTACTCATCAGGCACATAACAAGGCCAATAGGGTGGCCAGAACATTGGACTAGGACATCCACAGAAGGCTCATCTGCCCAGAAACCTAGATGCCAACACAGCTGGTTACAGCCTGTGTTAGATCAAATTCTAGATGCCAGGTGAAGCTTCAGGGACATTACTTATCCTTACACAGAAAGTTTAAGATCTTATGTATTCATAATAATGAAGTATAATGAATCAAATTGGTACAGGTCACCTTTCCTTCAGTTGATCCTTCTCAATGTGTTTTCCACCCCCTTCCTCCTCCTTTCTCATCTTCCCTTTGTCAGATCTCTCCAGGCCAGCTACAGGAAAGCACTTAAGCTTGTACTAATTTTAAGCATGTGCTTAAGTCCCATTTAAGCCACTCTGCTTTTAATTATTTTGTTTCCTGGAGCTCATACTTTGAGACTTCTTCTGCTGGGCTGTCACTTTTACACTTGGGGCTGCTTGGTAGTTTGTGTACTTGTATTTGCGGCTGTCTGATGGGGGCTTTGGTCTTCTTTTCAGTAACTACAGTGTGTATTACAGCCTTCTGGTCCAAGGAAAGCTGGCAACAAAGCTGCTTATTGTAATTTATTTCATTTAAGTAGGGTTATATATATGAGCTGCTGTGTAAATATTAAACAATTAACCTTAGTGTCAGGCTAACCTGCACGCTGGCTTGTCACTAGATTAAAAATGCTTTTGCACCTGTGCTTAGGAGTCATTTAAAAACATCTTGCACCTTCAAATAAAAATATGCTTTCTTGTCAGGGTTTTCCTCCACCTGCTGGTGGCAGCATGGGTGGCAGAACCGGGGGTGGAGGTGGGAGGGGGCGGGCGGACGTCCCTGCAATGGAAATATTGTGGGAGCTCTGTCCCCAGGTAAACTTACACGTCTGTGGGGGGAGAAAGGGACAGAGGGAGGGAGGCGAGAGCAGGATGCAGAGTGGCTGGAGTGGCTGCCGTGGGGCCAGGGAGCAGGGACCCAGAGGAGCTGGAATGAGCCCAGGAGCAGGTGGGAACACCTGAAACCCTCCTTCCCAGCCTGGAGCCGCCTGCCTCTCCCTTCCCCCTGATGAGCACTGCTCTTCACTCCCTCTCCTATCCCTTTGCCCCCTCCCATTGGCAGGGAGCTTCTGCCTCCCCTAGATGCCAGATTCCCTTGGGGACATTCCACAGACTAAAGAGGGTGCGTGCAAAAGTTCATACTCACTAGGAGCCTGATTCAAGGCCTGCTGAAGACAATGAGAGTGTTTGCATGAGGGTTTGGATCAGGTCAAAGGTCAATATTCACTTTAGTGAGGATTCTCCTTAGTGCTGGTGTGGGGGATGGTGCATAGACACTATGTTTTCCCACCCTCCCCCAAGCCCTGCTCCCTTATGCCTACCCCTGACAACAGCATGGATCCATGTACTTGTGGAGGGACTACCACGGAGGCTGAGAGAAGGGAAGCTACAAGGCCACAGAGGAAGCACCTCACTGTTCTGCTCTTCTCAGCAAGAGATCCACCAAGTTTTCATTCGTTCCACCCACAAAGACAGATGGGACAATAGGGCCCATAATTTTCTCAATTAAAACAGAATCCCGCATAGTAAGCAGAACGTTTGGAACACCTTGGGTGGCCTGTTTGTGATTAGAAATGAACCAGCCAAGCAAATATTTCAGTTACCTTGTCCTCCCAATTCCCATGCTGCCAGTTTGTTTGTGTTCCAACTGCTGTCACTTGTCAGATGTTTAGACTGCGTAATGTTTTGCGCACTAAGTTAAACCAACAGTGTAGCTCTAAATTTGCAACAGAGTTAATCGATACAAAATAAATCTATGTGCTTATTCAAAGTCAACAATAGAAGGTAAACATAGAAATCTGACAGATTTTGAGAACTGTATGTCCCAAGAATTGATGAGAAACAATTTGTGCTGTCCACAGAATATAGCATGTCTTGTGGCTATCTACACAACACCTCTGCCCTAGTGGAAAGTGCAGTCAAGTGGTAATAGGGCCAGATCCAAAGCTCATTTATATCAGTGGGATCTTTCCATTAACTACAGTGGGCCTAGGATCATACCTATAAAGCAGAGGGTCTGGAACTTTGAAGACTTGGATTCTATTCTTGACTTTGTCACACTGGCTTCCTCTCTGAGGGTCTATGCTACAGCAGAAAAAGGTTTGTTGATATAGCTATACAGGTCTAGTTATACTAAACCCTTCTAGTGTACATTCAGCATCTACCAGCAAAAATGTGCTTTTGCTGGTATAGCTTATACCAGTTCCCCAAACAAAATAAGGACTTTTATGCTGGATTAATTGCACCTACACAAGGACTTTTATCAGTATAGAAATGTTGTAAAAAAATCACACCCTTAATCAACATTATTATACCTGCAAAAGGTTTTAGTGTAGATCTGGTCTAAGAGTTAGTTGTCCCCTCTGTAAAATGGAGATGATAATAATATTAATCCACTGCTGAAAAGCTCTTTAAATTCTTCAGAAGGAAGATGTGGTACATGTGAAGTGCTGTTATTACTTAGAGGAATTGGAATAACCTCATATCTGGAAGGACACAGAGTTTCTAACTTGTTTTGTAAGTCAGGAAATAGGTGGGGTAGAATATTATGTTCCAATATGGGGCCCCTTTGCACTGCTCCACCAGCACAAAGCAGGTGAGAAACTTGACAGAACTGGCTGATGGGATTTCTCCTGTATAAGGGGAATCCCTACAGCTGCCATAGTGGCTTCCTTCAGCCTGTGCCACTTCTGCCTCACCTGCATACTGGGGGAGCTCATATGGAACACAGCTCTGCGGCACTCAGGTGTTGCGTACCCTCTGTGTAAGGTCTCAGAATCCTCCCCCTCCCTCATTTTCTTACACTTAAAGAAGCAGTACTCAGAAAACAGAACCCAAGCTGCATTCTCCACAATAAGTATGTATTATTTAAAAATACAGCTGCAGACACTAATTAAAGGTAGGGGAACTGACCTGAACTTCCACCCAAGCTCACACCTTGCCTTCATGCCAGTTTAGAAATGTCTGGATAGCCATTTTCATTCTTGCTTGCCTCTATACCTGGCTCCAGTGAGCACTGGAAGTGGAAGTGCCTAAATGCCATGAGACCGGCTCATCAATTGCCTGAATGTCTTGAAATCTGCTGGCAAACCATGCAGATCTTTGTGCTCCCATGCAAAGGGCTGTTCCACTGTGTGCTGTTCCCTGATCTCCCCTGCATCAGGAGCCATGGTACCAAAGCTGTAGGATGGGCATTAACACTGAATTGCAGGTCTGTTTTGGCTGTTCTTCAGCTCGGCCCCCTCTCCCATCCAATGGTTGGTTTTTAGCCCAAATTTGTGGAGCCCCATGTGCATTATGCTCATGTTAAAAGGCATCCAGAGGCTTAGAGGAAGGGAGAGATGCTCCTTTGACATTGTATGTGAAATGACCTACCTTGAGCTGCTTTCACCCCATCTGAGTTTAGAAGCAGGGCTAGGAAGATGATGTGGCCCAGGTTGTCTATGTGCTCCTGAAAGGATTTACAATAAAAATATGGATAAAAGTCCCATAAAAGGAAGCAGCTATTCTCCCCCCCCCCGCAAAAAAAACCCCAACCAAGAATGCATTTTAATTATTGCAGTCCTATCAAATTAATTGATCTGTACATTATGTACTTATTCCTTTGTGGCTCTCAGAGCAGAAGATTAGATATTGGGAATGAGGAAAGGCTTTATTTTTGACAGCAGGCAATAAATAAGTTATTATGTTTGTATAATAGCTGTTCAGTCACTTTCTGTGCCATGATTCACTCACCTGTATGAGAAGTGTCAATAAATATTACACATGTTCCTCTTTCAAAGCACCAAACTCCTACTGGGGGAATTCCCAGAGCACACTATAAAAGGGCTCCCGCTGTCCTTTCTCCATCATACCTGTTTGCTGAGAAGATGAAGTGTGCAAACCTGGCTGTGCTGCTGGTCTTTCTACAAAATGCCATTGCACAGAATGCAGCCACCACCACGCTCCAGAATGTGGTAAGATGCGTATTATGATTTTCACAGGCTCTAATGTATTCTTTTTTCCTCTCACTTATTCATGTTGCTAGGAAAATCTTTTAAAATTATTTGAGGCAAGTTTTCAGATCTCCATTCGTTCTGTGGACTCTCTATAAGTAACAAGTGTAAAATATCGCCTTTAACGAATGTGCTGGGATTTAATTATAAATCTGAAAACAAATTACACTGTTTTAAAAAGCCAAAATTCTGCCTTCAGTTAGGTGAATGCAACTCCCGTTGCAAATTGGAATAGAGTTTAAATGCAAAATGCAGGTTGTAATTAATTAACTATGGTTTGTACCTGAGATGAGCTCAATCCAAAACCACAGATGCAAACACCCCACAGACTTTTGGAGTGTTGAAGATCTGGATTTAGATCTCAGTGTCTCAGGTTCATTTGCCCAGCACTTTGAAAACATAATGCCCTATATGAGTTCTAGGTGATACTATTAATGCAGTCTCTTGGTCTAGTAGGCCTTGAAAGTGCTGTGGACTCAGGTAGTGAACTCAGCATCTAAGGGGAGGGAATGTTTTTCACTGCAGCATGATTAAGCAGTGGCAATTCCTGGCAGTAAGAATCAAGGCTGAAGTGTAAATATATAATGATAAGCTGAGGACGGGGGAATTTAGTATGTCAGAAATTTCTCCTCATTATGCTCACTCTTGGGTAAACCATAATTTGAGCAGACATTTGTAAAATTTATGATGCTCCTTGTAACTCTGCTGTTAATCACTATCAGCCTCCCCTGTACAACGCTATCAGGGGGCCAGACAAATGGCTGCGTATGTTATTTTTTTGACCATCTGGCACAAAAAAACCCTGTTTTTTCTGAATCAATTTAAACAAGTGGCCATTTTCCTGCCATCTTCCAGTTCCTTAGCTGTCCAGATGGCTGTTTTAGGGGCTCCTTAGGAGTGGGACTGTCTGACTGGCTGGGGGAGTGAGGGAGCAGGTGATGGGGATGCAGCGGCATGAGGCACTGAACGGGTTCTTGGATGGAGTAGTAGGAGGCCTGCAGGGGAAGCTGGCTAAAACTGGGGCTCCAGAGCTCTGTCAGAATGGAGTTTTGCTTCCGCGTGGCTTTGAAGATGTGCAGCCAGGGATGTCCCCTGCCACGCAGAGCTCCTGCAGGAATGGCGCATTGCTCTTGTATGGCTGACTAGCAGCTGCCTGCTTGTGCAAGCCCCTTCCTGCCCCACACGCCTCAGGTTTAATCACGTCTGTGACGGGTTGGATCACAGAAACCCCCTTGGGAGCTGCCACCTGACGTACCAAGACTACTCCTGCTTCTGTTTTCCCTGCCAGCTCAGGACTCCAGCACCCTGTCTTGCTGAGCCAGACACTCCCGTCTGCTCCAACACAGACCCAGGGTCTGAATCACTTGCCCCAAATCTGCAAGTTTACCTGAAAACAGCTCACAGAAGTGTGCTTGTCTCTAGCACTCAGATGCTCAACTCCCAATGGGATCTAAACCCAAATAAATCCGTTTTACCCTGCATAAAGCTTATGCAGGGCAAATTCATAAATTGTTCGCCCTCTATAACACTGATAGAGAGATATGCACAGTTGTTTGCTCCCCCAGGTATTAATACATACTCTGAGTAAATTACTAAATAAAAAATGATTTTATTAAATACAGACAGTAGGATTTAAGTGGTTCCAAGTGGTAACAGGCAGAACAAAGTAAGTCACCAAGCAAAATAAAATAAAATGCGCAAATCTATGTCTAATCAAACTAAATACAGATAATCTCACCCTCAGAGATGCTTCAGTAAGTTTTTCTCAGATGGGACACCTTCCAGGCCTGGGCACAATTCTTTCCCCTGGTACAGCTCTTGTTCCAGCTCAGGTGATAGCTGGGGATTCTTCATGATAGCTCCTCTCCCCCTTTGTTCTCTTCTACCCCTTTATATATCTTTTGCATAAGGCGGGAACCCTTTGTTCCTCTGGGTTTCCACCCCCCCTCACTGGAAAAGCACCAGGTTAAAGATGGATTCCAGTTCAGGTGTCATGATCACATGTCACTGCAAGACTTCATTGCCCACTTGCCAACACACACATATACAGGAAGACTAACAGGTAAGCACAGCCATCTGCAGACAATGGTCCTGGTTAATGGGAGTCATCAAGATTCCAAACCATCATTAATGGCCCACACTTTACATAATTACAATGGGCCCTCAGAGCTATGTTTTATATTTCTAGTTTTAGATACAAGAGTGGTACATTTCTACAAATAGGATGATCACACTCAGTAGATTATGAGCTTTGTAATGATACCTTACAAGAGACCTTTTGCACGAAGCATATCCCAGTTGCATTATATTCACTTATTATCAAATCTTTATAAAACTATCCCAGTTACATTATATTCACTTATCATGTTTTTATAAAACCATATAGACTGCACAACGTCACAACATCATTTGGTGCACAGTTTATCAAATGGTTTTGCAAGCATTGGAGATTGCCACGGTTCCCATTCGGTGGAGCTCAGCTGCGTACATTGGTGGGCTGCGTCCCTGCGGTATAGTGTTTTGTGCAGTACACAGGGCCTTGATTACTGTAGACTCCCAGGGATGCATGTTAAGATTCAAGAGTGACATCCAATCTTGCCAGTGCTCTGGAGGGGTAGGACCTGAAACCTTATTCCATAAGATGGCAGTGAGAGAGTATATATTACTTTAGCATAAATAATGCACACTGTTTTGGACAGACTGAGCATTTGCGGCCTTTCATTGATCACATGAAGCTTTTTTCAAAGGAAGGACTCCATGAAACAGAGTTGTACCAGAAGAAACATTAACTGTCTCAGCAGTCAGTCAGAACTCCCAATCAATGTTAGAGCTGCTGGAGATGGCTCCCTTCACAAAATCAAAGTGTTTCAGAATACTGAGGAATCTGGAATGCTGATTGTCTGTCGGGAGAGGGGGTCATGATTTAAATAGGGATGGGACACGTAGTATGTTGCACTGTAACAGGTATTTTTGTTTCCTTTCCAGCCTACACCTCTTCCTACCCTGGTGGAATATCTGACTGAACCTCAGGCCACACTCAACAAACCTCAGTTCATGCCAGAGGTATACCATTGTTTACTGTTCTTGGAAAGCTATAGTAAACATCATCATTAAGATAAGAGAGATGCGTGGTCTAGTATATTAAGCGCAGGACTGGCAATCAGGTGGTTTAGAGGTCTAATCCTGGCTGTCACAGGTCTCTGTGTCCTATGCCAAATTGCTGAGGCTGAAATTTGAGTGCAGGATTTTCAAAATTAATTTCCTAAATTTAGGGTCCTAAATCCATATAAAGTCGCCCAAATAAATGGCCTGGTTTTCAGAAATGCTCAGCACCCCACAGCTCTCATTTACTTTACTAAGCTACAAATATTTGGATCAGGCTGAATAATATTTCTTTTAGACTCAGATACCTTTATGTAATACATGATTTAATTTTACAAACAGAACTTTTGCAGTCAAGTCCTTGCTGCAGGCTAGGACAGTTTGCTCGCTGTTAAATACTAAATGAAGCCTATTTAGCTTTTAAAAATACACAAACCATCCAACCAAAAAGAGCTGAGCTTCAGCATATTTTTATATAGGACTTGGAAAGATGTTATGACCAAAATTAATAATTCTATTGACATTGTACTGTGATCAAAGGAGTCAGGGACCCAGGAAGATCTTTATAATAATAATAATTAATTAATTAATACTACTTATGGTTTCATCAATATCATGAACCCAGCATACAATAATGTCAATGGAAGAAATGAAACAATTCTGTCAACATCATATTAAGTCTGAGGAAGATATGAACTTGATGTGATGTTAATGTGCAAAGGTCTTGAAATCTGCAACCATTTTTCATGCTGAATAGTTCTACTGAAACCTGCCCCTCTAAATTCCTGTTAAACATTATCAGCCTTTAATTCTTAGGTCTTACAGGAGTTGAATGACTCAACCCAGGGCCGGCTCCAGCATTTCTGCCGCCCCAAGCAAAAAAAAAAAAAAACCCCCGCTCGGCGGCGGCAGTTCAGCGGCAGGTCCTTCGCTCCTAGAGGGAGTGAGGGACCTGCCGCCCCCAAATTGCCGCAGGTGCCGCCCCTCTCCCTTGGCCGCCCCAAGCACCTGCTTGTTAAGCTGGTGCCTGGAGCCGGCCCTGACTCAACCTATTGATACCATTTATTTTTTTGGAGGAAGGATATTCTTATGGTTAAGGCACTAGCCTGGGACTCAGGGAATTTGGGATGGTCCAATGATTGGGGCATTGGCCTGGGGCTTTGGAGAGCTGGATTCAGATTGCTGCTCTGCCACAGACTTCTTGTGTGACCTCGAGCAAGTCATTAACTTCTCTGTGCCTCAGTTCCCAATCTGTACAATGGGGATAATAGCACTTCCCTACCTCACAGAGGTGTTGTAAGACAAATACATTAAAGATTCTGAGGTGCTCAGATAGTAGGACAATGGGTGCCATAAAAGATAGAATTGTTGCCCCTGCCACAAATTTCATGTGTGATCTTGGCCAAGTTACTTATTAGGCTGGGTCTACACTACAGCGGGGGTCCGACCTAAGATACGCAACTTCAGCTACGTGAATACCGTAGCTGAAGTTGCGTATTTTAGGTCGTCTTACCTGGCGGTGAGGACGGGGGAAAGTCGACCGCTGCCGCCGACTCCGCTGCCGCCTCTTGCCGCGGTGGATTTCCGGAGTCGACGGCAGAGCGATCAGGGATCGATTTTATCGCGTCTTCACTAGACGCGATAAGTCGATCCCGGAACATCGATTGCCTGCCGCCGGACCCTCCGGTAAGTGTAGATGTACCCTTAAACTTTCTAAGTCAAATGCTGATTCCTGTTGAAGTCAATGGCAAAATTCCCATTTCCTTCAATGGGGCTCCTCATTGGTAAAACAGGGATAACAATATTTCTTCCTCCCACCCTTTAGCTATCTTGTCTATTTAGACTTTAACCTCTTTAAGGCAGGGGATGTCTCTTACTAGGTATATATACATCTTCTAGCATAATGAGGCCGAACCTCAGAAGGGGTAACTAGACACTCCTACAATACAAATAATATTTTTTTAATAAGTAGTTGAATCCATCCATTGAAGTTTGGTGGGTTTTTGATAGTTTAAATCCACTTTTAAAAGAGTTATTTAACTTATTAAATAAACATAGATAAAGGGCAGTTTGTAATCTGTATCAGGATAAAATAATGTCCCCTCCTCACAGGCTAGCACAGATGGGACCTTAGGTAAGTACAATAACCATATTTGTCTGTTCATTGGATGTTTTCCTCTCTGCTCCTTTTTTCACCATTCCTGCTGAGCAGAATGCAAATCCAGTAATGTGAGGAGTCTGAGGGTGACAGTTCCAAAAGCACCTAAGGGACTTAGGAGCCCAAGGCCCATTTTTAATAGTGACCTAGGCCCAGATTTTTAAAAACTATTTAAGCGTTGCTGCACTCAGTGTTGCAATGCCTAACCAATTTAGATGTCTCAATTTCATTTTCAAAAGGGATTTAGGAGCCCAAATTTAGGGATTGTGTTAATCAATAAAGGAAGCACGGAATGTGGAACAGAAGCCTGTTTATCTCACTTTATTGGAAGTGGACAAATTTAGTCATGGTACAAAACTACTCATAAAAGCGATATTCAACAGCCAATATTTTATTATTTTTTAACTCTAACTGCCCCAATTAAAAAACTTGTTTATGCCCTTGTGCACTGATAGAGCAGTGATAAATGTCCACTCAATACCCTGGAGTAGCAGACATACCAGCTCTCATGTGCATGTGGTTGAGTATGCAACCTGTTTACCAGGGGTAGCTGAAAAATATCAAATGAAACATATTCCCAGTGGGGAAAATAGGGTTTAGTCAAAATCAAAATTTTCCATGAAAATAGATCAATTTCTGTGGATTCTTCCATCAGTAAAATCCAAACAAAACTTTGTAAAGTGCTCTGAAATTAATGGACTAAAAGCACTAACTGGACCTGATGCAAAGACCATTAAAAGCAATGGAAAGACTTCCTATAAGATTTAATATGATTATTTCCTGCTCTGCCATTGACTCACTGTCTGATCTTAGAAAAATCATGTAACTTTCCTGTACCTCAGTTTTGCCAGTGTTAAAATAGTTATAATAGAATTTAACTACCTCTATAGAGGTGTGGTGAAGTTTAATGAATTAATATAGGAAAATACTTTGAGTTTATTGGAAGAAAGTTGTAATAATAATAATTAATAAATGCTTTCAGGGTCAGTATTATTATTAATTATTACGCTCAACTTTTCCCTGCTTGGGGACTGTTGTTAGTCCTTTGCTGTTGTTTCCTAGTAGCATATTGACAATTTTTTATTTGCTTTCTGAAACAAACTTGTTCTTACAGCCATTTGCCAACGTAACCGGTTCTTTGAATGAAAATGGAGTGTGCCAATGCTCAGTGTACCTGCCAGACACTGCGTTTCCTGTGCAGAAGGTCGAGATGCTGGAAATCACAGCCCGAGTGCTTTCTGAGAAATTTGAAATAGAACTTACTAAAGTAAGGATTTTTGGTTTTTCTTTTAAAAAAAATCTACCAGTCCTATTTTTAGTGAATCTGAAACAGTCCAGCAGTCAGAACTTTGCAGGGCCTGCCTTCCAAGCAACTGCAGTGAGGGGCATGTAAAAATTGCAAGGAAAAGGGTGATTAAACATAAAATGTTCAATATTGTAGCATGCAAGCAGGGCCTTATAACAACATGAGTTTCAAGTATCCTCAGGCCTTATTCCTGGGCCTATAGGCAGTCCCTACGGAGGTTCGGGGCCTGGGGCAGAAGTGATGGATTTGTCTCTTCTGGGACCGACTGTGCCAGCCAATTGCACCGGCCCGCAGGGCCTCCCAAAGCACGGGGCCCGGAGCAGTCACCCCAATTCGCCCTACCCAAGGGACAGCTCTGCCTATAGGCACATGGTGTTCTTGGAGGGATGGAGGAAGAGCTATGCTACTCTTTATGAACCGTGGAACAGTCTTGTTGGCTTGTAATTGCTATATACAGTCACAGAAGAAGCCATGATTCCTGCTCCCTCCTGTGTTATTACCAAGGCCGACGAGAGGGGGGGGAAGTCGGTACAAATTACTGGGGCCCGGCGGTCCGGAAGGGGGCCCGGGGCCTGGCTTCCCCGGCTTCCCCCCCTCTCGTCAGCCCTGTTTAGCCGGTCCACCCTTGCTGGGGGGCCCAAAAATTTTTTTTCACCGGGGCCTGAACCCGCTCTTGGCGGCCCTGGTTATTACTTGTATGTAACCAGCTTATGGGAGGGAATGAGGGAAAAGAGAGCAAATGTCAGCTCAGCCCAGGTTGAAGCAAAAATCCACCCCTTGACCCCCTCCATTCCCATAACAGTTGAAAAAAAAATCAGTTATTTTCTCTGTCAACATCTGATGCTCTAGCAATGACTGTTGAATTATGCATTCTAGTTAAAGACAAACTCCTTACCCTTACACTACTTTGCTTGTTTGTTACAAGGATTCAGATCTCATTTTTCTTGCAAAAATCAGGCAAAACTAGGGGACTACCGTGGTTTCTTGAGAGAAGG
Source organism: Terrapene triunguis (assembly GCF_002925995.2). Classification (NCBI taxonomy): domain Eukaryota; kingdom Metazoa; phylum Chordata; order Testudines; family Emydidae; genus Terrapene; species Terrapene triunguis. Next base: position 5,214,091 of record NW_020664369.1, read on the forward strand.
AGAACCTACATTTGATTTTTGCTGGTAGATGAATATTCAGGGTTTAAATTAGGTGTCCATGAGAAAGTGTTTGACTTCTCCAGGAGCCAGACATCTTAAGAAATGAAGTGTCCTTGAATTAATCAGTAGAAAAGGCACAGCAGTAAATTATAAATTCTAACCATAAATATTCATAACTCTCTTCTAGTATAATCAAGAATAGATAAGAAGTTATGCATAAAAACACAACAATGTGGGGGCATAATCCTATAGAAGGTCTTTTCAGTTAAAATAATTTGCTTTGAAATAACTAGTGTTAACGATGACATACATTCAGTTGTCAGTGAAGGTATGAAGGGCAATTTGACAAATCTCAGTGCCTCTCGGCACAAGAGCTACCTGATCACTTTAGGAGGAATATGGAACTTGACATTAATGATCCCATGAAAACACTAGGTATTTAAGGGCTCCAAAGTGCTCCCACTGTGATCAGTGGCAAAATTTCAATTGCTTGCAGTAGGACAGGATTAAGTCTATAATTCCCATCCTGAAACTTGGACTAATTCTGCAAGGCCCTCCCAAATCAGAGAGGACTGAAATAAGACCCAATTGAAGCCAATCTCCGATTGAAGTGAAACTCTGCATTGGGAGTTTTGCCTGACTAAGGACCAAGTACGGATGGCAGGAATTGGCTGATTTTTTGAAACCCTGTAGCCATTCTCTATTAAAAAAATGGCTGGACTCTAGTGACCAGATCCTCAGCTGATGTCATTTTCTTCAAGTCAATGGAGCTCTTGCAGTTCAGGAGTTGGCCCTCACTTTTCAACTCCAGTGGTAGATACCAAAAAAAAATCTTGACCTAATCCGAGTTTCACTGCACTTTATCATGTTGAGTTTGATCAGCCAAACAGTGTTACAATGCATCCAGTTAGATATAGTGTGACACATCCTCCAATGTGATCCCAGGCAAAGAGACATCAGGTCAGAAATGAAAACAAACAAACTGTATTTTTGTTTAACTACAGGGGTGTTACAATTTCATAGTTAGTTATTATGTTGCTTGATCATAGAACGAAAAAGATACCAGGCGTTGACTTGTTCGTCTCTGAGTTCAAGTAAAATTGAAATGTCTGGAGATGGGCAGAAGACGCTTGAATCTATGTGCATATCTGTACTTGTCTCATGTAAACATATTTCTCAGGCTCTCTTTGAAATGAGTTTCTTACCTTTCTAGTTGTAAAGATACCCCTCAGTGTGTAACCCAATGTACTGCTGTTTCCTGAAAATACTTATGGACAAAATGAAACAATAAAACCAAAAGATCTCCCAACTCATCCTAGTGATAGAGGGGTCTGAACCAAAATTCTGGGTTCCAAGCACCCCCAAACTATGGGGATGTTCAGATCTACATCCAATTTTGCAGCCCAGACTCGTCTTTACACATTATGGAGTGGGAGCGTCTACTGAACTACTGTGAAATTTGAAACTATGCAAATCATAAACACGTGGATTTTGGTTTTGAACCTGAGAACCACTTTACAAAGAGGGTTGGAATAACAAACAGATCCTCAACTAATTTAAATGGATGTAGCACCATGGAAGTTAGTTTACAACTTACTAATTTACACCAGCTGAGGATGTGACCCAAATGCCATAACTATATTTCAGCATCCCATTGTGGATGGGTTCAATCTTACCTTACTTGCTTAGTCAAAACTCCATTTGAAGCTAATGGGAGATTTTCCTGAGTAAGACTTGCAGGATCCAGCCCCTTAAGAGGTGCTATACATGTATTAGAAGTCCCAGATATACAACCTGATTGAATCTCTAAGCTTTTGTCTGATTGTAGGCTGCTAATTCAACAAGCAAGGGGGGCCCTTTTATAAAATCAGCAGGCAGTGAATTTCACAAAGAGATACTCTGATATTCCAAATCAGTAAAAAACTGTAGCTTGAAAATGTTGGACTAATTTTTTCATCTGTAATTATCATGATGAAAAAATTAACTTGTTAGACTAATGCAGGAATCAGCTTTGTTCGCAACAGTGAAGAGGAGTATGGCTCTCTTTGTGCACCTCATTAAAAGGGAAGAATAGCAACTTTAACCCAATGGGAGAATGTGCCTTTCAGTGCTTTGACCACAATGCCGAGAACATGCTTGAGCAATAAAATCAGGAAGAGCAAACACACCTGCCCAACAGAGATGAAAACTATATTCAAGATAGATTATTCTGTTGGAAATATTCCTCTTGATCTCAGGCTGGGTTATATGACATGCGGGTGGCATGCTCACCATGTGATCATGGAGGTCAGACTTGCCTGTGGCCAATGCACTTGCACGTGAATTGCTTGCTCATTTCATTTCTATCCCCCTTTCTCTCCCTCTCCATCTTTTTTCATTTTATGCCTTCCTTCTGCTTCCTCATTCCTCCACCCCCACCCTCCACCTGCATGCTGGAGGAGTGTCTGCTTGCATGCTGAGAAACCTGTGTTGATAAATACCAGTTTCGGGTAACTGACACAATAAATGAACATTACAGATTTTCTCCCTGCCCTTTTCAGGCCCTTAGTGTGACAATGCTTGCAAAGCAGGAAAAACTAGATAGGAATTATTCTTACGCATGCCTAAAATAGATGAATTTTATATTTTTTAAGGGTGAAATTCACCTCCTGCAGAGGTCCACCACAAGGCCTTTGCACTGCTCAAACCCCACTGCAAAGCTCTGTGATGAATGTGAGATGCATGGTGAATACTGATCTGTACCCCAAAATGTGGTTTATGTACTAGATTTCTGAAATGGTGTTTTGGCCTGTTAGAGGGGAGCAGATGGTTTCAACACAATCCCCCACAGGTAGATACAGTCACAAGCTATTAAGGCAAAATGGGTCTAACTGCCAAGCAATAGAGCAGCCATCATGGGAGGCATTCTCCTAGATGGCCTGGCTGGCCAACTGGGAAAAAACAGTCTGAGGTAGAAGGAAGACTGGGCATTCCGACTAAGTGGGCATTCACCCACGAAAGCTTATGCTCCAATACATCTGTTAGTCTTAAAGGTGCCACAGGACTCTCTGTTGCTGGTCTCAGACCTGAAGCTCTTACTTATGAGAGTAGCCCTTACTTATGCAGGTAGTCCACTGACTTCAACGGATTGCAGATTTGGCATATTTTTGGCAACTAGATTTTCTTTTAAAGCATTTATTTTCTTTAAGTATTTTAATATTATTAGCATTGGGATAGATACTCACATTTCTGAACGTTTGTGCCTGTGGTATAGGTAATTGTACACATCAGTACGCGCTTTCTCCACATGGTTGCCTACTTTGTACTCACCAGTTTGCAAATGCAAATGTATTTTTGTGCATGCTGTGGGTTCATGTGCAAATTTTACAGGCACAGTTTAGACACTAACTTTTAAACATCTTCCCCACAGAGATTACTGGGGAAATCTCCCAGCTCTCACTGGATTTTTGTGAGTAGCAAGGTAGTCAGAATCCATCTAAATCCTCTCTTCAAACAACATGGATCTTGCTCTATGGACTGGTCCATGTTAGGGTGGAGGTAGGGAAATTTAGACATACCTATGGTGAATGTCCAGTCAGTTAACTCCATATATAGAAATACATTTAAACAGACACTATTTATTTTGATTGCCAAGTACAATACATTTTATTATTCCTTAGCTTGAATTTATACAGGACTAAAACTATGAGAGCCAGATCCTCAGTTGGTGTAAATTGGGGACTCAGTTGGTGTAACCAGGAGATATTCAAAGACCCGAAACTCAAAAAAGAGTCATACAAAAGTGGAAACTAGGTGAAATTACAAAAGATGAATATTAAAAAAAACCAACAGAAGCATGAAGGGACAAAATTAAAAAAGGCCAACCCCCCCCCAAGATTAATCTAGCTAGAGACATAAAGAGTAACAAGAAAACATTTTACAAATATATGAGAAGCAAGAAGACGACCAAGGACAGGCGAGGCCCATTACTCAATGACGAGGGAAAGACAATAACAGAAAACACAGTAATGTCTGAAGTGTTAACTGCCTTTTTTTGTTTATATTTTCACCAAAAAAATTAGCAGTGATTGGATGACTAATATAGTGAACATCTGTGTAAATGGGGTAGGATCTGAGGCTAAAATAAGGAAAGAACATGTTAAGAATTAATTAGACAAGTTAAATGTCTTCAAGCTGGCAGGGCATGATGAAATACATCATAGAATACTTAAGGAACTGGTTGAAGATATTGCTGAGCCATTAGCAATTATCTCTGAGAACTCATGGAGGATGGGAGAGATCCCAGAGGCCTGGAAAAGGGCAAATATAGTACCTATCTATAAAAAGGGGAATAAGGACAACCCAGGGAATTATAGACCAGTCAGCTTAACTTTGGTACCCGGAAAGATAAAGGAGCAAATAATTAAACAATTTGCAAGCACCTAGAAAAAATAAGGTGATAAGTAGCAGTCAATCTGAATTTGTGAAGAAAAAATTACGTCAACCTAATATCCTTCTTTGACAAGGTAATAACCTTGTGGATAGTGTGGACACAGCAGATGTGATATATCTTGATTTTAGTAAGGCTTTTGATACTGTCTCACATGACCTTCTCATAAGAAAACTAGAGATATATAGCCTAGATGAACCTACTATAAGGTGGGTGCACAACTGGTTGGAAAATTGTATACAGAGAGTATTTATCAATAGTTCACATTTGAGCTGGAAGGGCATATTGAATGGGGTCCTGCAGGAATCTGTCCTGGTCTGGTTTTATTCAATATCTTCATAAATGGTTTGGATAATGGCATAGAGAGTACACTTATAAAATATGTTGACAATACCAAACTGGAAGGGATTTGCAAGTGCTTTGGAGGACAGGATTAGAATTCAAAATGATCTTGACAAACTCGAGAAATGGTCTGAAATAAACAGGATGAAATTCAATAAAGACATATGCAAAGTACTACCTTTAGGAAGGAATAATCAGTTGCACAAATACAAAATGGATATGACTGTGTAGGAACACATACTGCAGAAAAGGATCTAGGGGTTATGTGGCATCACAAATGAAACATGAGTGAACCATGTAATATTGTTGCAAAAAACCTGAACATCATGCTGGGAGGTATTAGCAGGAGTGTTGTAAGCAAGACACGAGAAGTAATTCTTCCATTCTACTCAGCACTGATAAAGCCTCAGCCGGAGTATGGTGTCCAGTTCTGGGCACCACACTCTGAAAAGATGTGGACAAATTGGAGGAAGTCCAGAGGAGAGTAACAAAAATGATTAAAGGTCTAGAAAACATGACCTACGAGGAAAGATTGAAAAGATTGGGTTTGTTTAATCAGGAGAGGAGTAGACTGAAGGGGGAGGTGAAAACAGTTTTCAGGTACCTAAAAGGTTGTTATAAAGAAGAGGGTGAAAAATTGTTCTCCTTAACCACTGAGGACAGTGCAAGAAGTAATGGGCTTAAATTGCAGCAAGGGAGATTTAGGTTAGACTTTAGGAAAAACTTCCTAACTATAAAGGTAGTTAAGCACTGGAATAAATTGCCTAGGGAGGTTGTGGAATCTCCATCACTGGAGGTTTTTAAGAACAGATTAGACAAACACCTTCCAGGGATGGTCTAGATCAGGGGTCGGCAATGTTTGGCACGCGACTCGCCGGGCCAGTTTATTTACCTGCTGACGGGAAGCGGCGTGGGCGAGGGATGTGCTGGCCATGGCTTCCTGCCGCCCCCATTGGCCCGGGACGGCGAACCGCGGCCAGTGGGGGCCGCGATCGGCCGAACCTGCCGCGTCAGCAAGTAAATAAACTGGCCCGGCCCGCCAGGGTGCTTACCCTGGCGAGCCGCGTGCCAAACGTTGCCGACCCCTGGTCTAGATAATACTTAGTCCTGCCTCAGTGCAGGGTTCTGGACTGATGACCTATCTAGGTCCCTTCCAATCCTACATTTCTATGGGTTTATGCTAAATGACTTCCCTCAGACTCAAAAAGTAGTTCAGTCACAGTTGCATAAAAAATTGTAACTCTGAAAATAGGGTCCTCTTATCACAAATTGCCATTTTTTGCTATATATGAAGAAACATGCTTAAGGCCAAGATTTGCTTTAATTTACACTGATTTAAATCCAGAGTAACTCCACTGACAATAGTAGAGACATTCCAAATGCTGTGTTAGTCTGGATCTGTAAAAAGCAACAAAGAGTCATGCGTCTGACGAAGTGGGTATTTACCCATGAAAGCTTATGCTCCAATACATCTGTTAGTCTATAAGGTACCACAGGACTCTTTGTTGCTAGTTGCAGAGTGGTGGCCTGACCAGTGCCCACTGAAGTCAACAGAAAGTCATCTTGGAGAAATTGGTGGATCTTTCGTTATCTTTTTCAGCCCCAGAGAGTACATCTATACAGCAAGTGGCAGGCCGCAGCAGTGAGTCTCTGAGCCCAGGTCAACAGACTTGGACTTGCACGCTGTGCTAAAAATAGCTGTGTAGGTGTTGCAGCTCAGGCTGGAGTGTAGGCTCTGAGGTCTAGGGAGGGGGTTATTTTTAGCACTGCTATTTTTAGCACGATAGTGAGAGCCCGCATTTGTCGACAGGCTCAGAGACTCGCAGACGCGGGCTTTGTAGACATACCCCAAAATTCTTCATGTACAGCACTTATCTGAAATAATCACTGCAGATTCCCGGGTAGAATCTGGCCCCTGAAATTCTATATAATCCTGGATAAAGTTAACTCCAAGAGGGAACATTAGTGAGTGTAAGCGGGTGGCTTGCCCTGTGCAGGCTGGAGGGCCTGGGGCTCAGGGCCGGATTAACCTTGTGTGGGCCTGGTGCCAAACATATTTGTGGGACCCCCTGAGGGATAGTGGAGCATGGCATGGGGAAGTTGGTCCCCAGAGCGAGGGGCTGGCTAGGGGCAATGGGGCATGGCATGATGGGGGTGGTCCCACTCCGCCCAGCCCAGTGCAAGGGCACTGTTTACAAACCGGCAGTTGCCAGATACACCATGGCCCACCCGGCCCTGTGCTGCCAGCATGCCTCTTCCCCTTGGGGGGCGGGCCTGGGCCGTGCCCCACGGTTCCCTGCCCAAACACCCCCCTGCTCCCAATGCCCAGCATCCCCTGGACCTGCTATGCCCATTTGTGGTGCCCCTCCACATATCCCCCACCACAAATGCACAGTGACCTGCACACCACCACCCTGCCCAGTGCACCCCCACCCACAGCCCCACCTAGGGTTACCAGATAGCAACTGTGAAAAAACGGGATGTGGGTGGGGGATAATAGGCGCCTATATAAGAAAAAGTCCCAAAACACGTGACTGTCCCTTTAAAAACGGGACACCTGGTCACCCTAGCCCCACCACAACTGCCCAGCACCCCCCCCACAGCCCGACCACAACTGTCCAGCACCCACACAGAACCCCCACTCTCTAGCACCCCAACACACATAAACCTCCCCCACTGCCCAGCACCCCCGCCCCCTCACAGCCCAGCACCCCCCACTGGCCCCCCAGACACACACTCCCCTCACTCCCCGCCCCCGGCCGAACTCACTGCTGCTGGGAGGTGACTGTGTCAGCCGGGGCTGGTCCAGTTCCTGGGATGGGGAATTGCTCTAGCTCCTTGGGAGCAGTGGGATCATCCAGGCGAGGGCCTGCCCCTGCCCTGGACAGCCTCTCAGGACCCTCTTGCCTAGAGGGGCCCAGCCAAGGCCCCCACACTGCCCCTTCCCCCTTACACTGGCCGAGAGTGGCCAGAGCCAGAGCTGCACTGGGGTCTGGCCAGGGGGCGGAGAGAAGGTGGGTGGGGCCAGGCAGCAGAGAGGAGCCAGCGGGCTGGCAGGGCCTCAGGGCTCAGTGCAAATGGAGCAGGCTGGGCCAGGGCCCCTTCTGAGCGCGGGGCCAGCCAGGGCCGGCTTCAGGCCGATTCAGCCGATTCGGCTGAATCGGGCCCCGCGCCTAAAAGGGCCCCGCAGCTGTCCACCCCTCCCCCAGCTCACTTCCCCCTTCTCCCCTCCCCTGAATGCTCTGTCCCCCTGCTCCCCTCCCTCCCCTGCTTCCTGCGAATCAGATGTTCGCGGGAAGTCTGAAAACAAGCAGGGGCAGGTGGGCAGCAGCAGGTAAGCTGAGGCGGAGGGGGACGTGAGGAGGAGGGCTCCGGGGAGGCGCGGTGCGGCCCAGTCCGGCCCCGGCTGAGCAGCTCCCTCCGGCCCCGGTGGCTCCGGCCTGGCCCAGGCCCTGGGGCACTGGCCCCGGTTCCAGCCGAGCGCGCCGGCCAAGCACCCCCAACCCCGGCGTCTCCGGCCCCGGCCCCAGCGGCTCCGGCCCGGCTCGGGATCAGGTGATTCCCCTATAAAAAGTAGCTGGAAGCTGAAGTGAGGGGAAAACTCAGGGAGAGCAAAGACTGCGGGAGTGAGGAGGCTTCAGCAGAGTCCTGGGATTTGTGACTATGGTTTATCTATACCAGTGGTGCCCAACCTTATTACACAGGAGTGCCACATAAACCTTATGTGGGCCAAACAGATTCTACATATTTTAATAAGATTTAAAGTTACATGTATTGATTTATATTTGAAGTTTAGCTTGTGTTGTATGTATTTAGATAGGTTGTTTCTATGTACAGTATTGTCGGTTTCAGGGCCGGCTCCAGCATTTCTGCCGCCCCAAGCAAAAAAAAAAAAAAAAAAACCCGCGCCCCCCGGCGGCAGGTCCTTCGCTCCTAGAGGGAGTGAGGGACCTGCCGCCCCCAAATTGCCGCACGTGCCGCCCCTCTCCCTTGGCCGCCCCAAGCACCTGCTTCTTAAGCTGGTGCCTGGAGCCGGCCCTGGTCTGTTTACACACTTGTGTAAACTAAAATGATGTAAACGTGATGACAAAAGGCTAATGAATTGGCCGAGTTTGGACCCCGGGATGTGAATAGCAATGCGCACCAGGATGATGAACTGTAACTCACTCGTGTAGATGCTGCAGGTGCAACCCATAAGGTTCCTAGTTTGCCTTCATGTAATCCTCTTCAAACAGGACTACATTAATGGGAAGAAGGAACCTTTTAGTTCACACCCCCGGCATCCACACAGGGGAGTTACAGAGCAGTTCTTTGGTGCTCCCTGTAGTCCGAACCACAGGTCAGTATAGATGTAGCCTAAGATTCCAGCTAGGAAGTGCTGGCAATAGCCTGCTAAGGCAGGGAAGACCCTGAGAGAGCAGGGGAAAGACAGCCAAAGTTCTCCAAGCAGGGAGGCTTGGGAGCAGGAAGAGAAACGTTTGCTTGTTGGACTTTAATTTGGGACTCTGAGTTTTATTTTGAGTTTGTTTTGTGAATAAACTTAGGTCCAACGAGGGGTATTTTGACACCAGAAAAAGAGTGTGGAGTCTTCATAAGGGGCCCTTGAGGGGGAAACACGCAGGTGCTGCAGGGTGACCTCTGGCCATAAGGGGTTGCTCACAGTGTGGTTGCTCGTTACAGTGAGGAATAAAAAAGTGAAGATTATGAATGAAATTCTGCCCTCAGTAATGCACAGGGGTAAATGAAGGCAGAATTTGACAAATTTATATATAAATGCGTGTAATAAAGATGTCAAACATGCCTGTTATATTTGTTCAACTGAACTTGAAAATGTGCTTGTTTTTTTTTAGGTTAGCCAATATACCAAAGCAATTCAAATATATGAACAGAAAATCCGAAACCTAACCATCAAGGTGGAACATATGGAGTCAACCAGTGTTTCTTACACTGAGTTGGACTTTCAGTTACTGAAACTGGAAATCAATGAAATGCAGAGACTGGTCACTCAGCTGAAATCCACACTTGTTGGAAGCAATGTGATTGTTGAACAACTATACGTGGAGGTAGAGTATGAGGGTTATTCTGCCATTCAGAAACATTCAGTTCTCTGTTACACCAGTGAAATTTGGAATGTCTCTACTATTGTCAGTGGAGTTACTCTGGATTTAAATCAGTGTAAATTAAAGCAAATCTTGGCCTTAAGCATATTTCTTCATATATAGCAAAAAATGGCAATTTTTATCGTTTGTGTGACAAAGTTAAAGTTCTTGGATGCTGGTATATTAAATAAATATGCTGTCTAAATTATTATAATAAATATTAATTTATGGGCACCTATGCCTGAAAGCTTCTGTGCTCTAATAAACATAATTAAAAATTTAACATATTAGGGTAGTGACCCGATTAATATAAAATCAAGAACTGGAAAAGACTCATACCTTCCCAATATTCAATAAATCAAATTTTCAAAATTATCACTCATTCACCTGGAGTGAATAATTGTTTTTGATGGTAAGTAAAATATCATTAGTTTCTTCACTGTCCTCTTCAACATTAAATGAGTGTGTGAGTAGATTATTTATCTGGGCAGGTAAATTTTCAAGACATATCTGCAAGGCTGAAATCATTTATAGGTAACAGTTAATAACCAAGTAAGCCTTATTGGACATTTTGGGGTGATCTTTAGTATTACGGTATATGATTGAGAGCTAAAATCACAAACATTTTCTTGTAGTTACACACATCCGCATGAGACCTGATGTTTATGCTAAAACATATTCTTGGGAACATTTCCTAAAACTTGTTCTGCAGCACCTGTTGTGAAATGATAAATTCAGCCTAAAATATTTGTGAAATAAAGTTGACTGTAATTTAAAGTCATGCTAAATTTTTATTTCTCCAGATTAGGAATCTGACTGTCATGGTAAATGATCTGGAATCATTGGACAAAAACAATATCCTTGCAATCCGTCGAGAAATTGTGACACTGCAGAATCGATTGAAGGAATGTGAAAAGGATAGAAATCAAACCACTCCACCCTCCTATTTCCCACCAGGTAAGCATTCCGTGTAGAAATCACATGAGAAAGGATGGTAGAAGTAGGAAGAAGACTGAGTTAAATGAAATGACAATAAAGCACAGGTCGAAAAGTAACGTTTTGCCCTTCTTCCAAACTCTCTTTTTGTGGTATAATATAAGAACATAAGAATGGCCATATTGGGTCAGACCAAAGGTCCATATACCCCAGTATCCTGTCTTCCAACTGTGGCCAATGTCAGGTACTCCAAAGGGAATGAACAGAACAGGTAATCATCAAGTGATCTCTCCATCCCTGCCCATCCTGGCTAATAGCCATTGATGGACCTATCCTCCATGAATTTATCTAGTTCCTTTTTGAACCCTGTTATAGTCGTGGCCTTCACAACATCCTCTGGCAAGGAGTTCCACAGGTTTACTGTGTGTTGTGTGAAAAAATGCTTCCTTTTGTTTGTTTTAAACCTGCTGCCTATTAATTTCATTTGGTGACCCCTAGTTCTTGTGTTATGAAAAGGAGCAAAAAACACTTCCTTATTTACTTTCTCCACACCAGTCATGCTTTTATAGACCTGTATCATATCCCCACTTAGTCGTCTTTTTTCAAAACTGAAAAGTCCCAGTCTCTTATTAATCTCTCCTCATATGGCAGACGCTCCACACCCCTAATAATTTTTGTTGCCCTTTTCTGAACCTTTTCCAATTCCAATCTATCTTTTTTGAGATGGGGTGACCACATCTGTATGCAGTATGCAAGATGTGGACGTACCATGGATTTATATAGAGGCAATAGGATATTTTCTGTCTTATTATCTATCCCTTTCTTATTGATTCCCAACATTCTGTTTGCTTTTTTGACTGCCACTGCACATTGAGTGGATATTTTCAGAGAAATATCCACAATGACTTTAAGATCTCTTTCTTGAGTGGTAACAGCTAATTTAGACCCCATCATTTTATACGTATAGTTGGATTTATGTTTTCCAATGTGCATTACTTTGTATTTATCAACATTGAGGGGGGCACTTAGGGATCTGGGGCAAAATCAGTACTTGGTCCTGCTAGTGAAGGCAGGGGGCTGGACTCGATGACCTTTCAAGGTCCCTTCCAGTTCTAGGAGATAGGATATCTCCATTTATTTATTTATTTATTTATTTATTTATTGAATTTCATCTGCCATTTTGTTGCCCTGTCACCCAGTTTTGAGAGAGATGTTTTTTCTGACTAAGTCTGATCATGATTAACTTCTGTTAAAGTGATTTGTGTCTTGTCAACGTCACTCTACTGCTGCTTGGGAAATTTGAGAAGCAGCTGATGCATGGAGCTGTTTGTATGCAGACTCAAGAAGACAAAATTGCGTAGTTTACATTTTTCATTAATATGCAGAAATTTATTCTGAGCCATAAAGGCTAGAATCTTAGGGTGAAATCCTAGTCCCATTGAACTCAGTGGGAGTTTTGCCATTGTCTTCAATGGAGCCAGGATTTCACTCTTTTTTTTTTTTTTTTTAAAGAAAGTTTAAATTCTGTAGCAATTGATAGCTCTCCTTAAGGGAAAGCTTCCCAGTCACTAATGAGTAGGCAAGAGGATTTTTCAAGCAGTGTTACTCCCTTTGTATGCATTTTTATGACTTCTTTTTGCCAAATTATTCTAAAGCAGAAGGTATTACAATGTTCATAATACAATGGGGGAAGAAGACTGCTTTTTCACCTATACCTAACAATTTGGCTAGCAAATCAGAGGTGAACCAGACTAATAACAAAGAGTTTGGAGAAACCTTTGAACAAAGCAGAGCACTTTCCACTGTACAGATAGTTCACGTATTACCTACCGGTACTTGCCTCCTACCACCTTCAGGTCAGTTATTTCAAGCTTCCCATTAGCAGGAGAGAGGAACTGGTAGAAGTAAAAGTTTTCCCTCTGTGGCCTCTTCAGGGCTTGCCAGCACTGCAGGCAGCCAGTGCAGTTTGTCTCTGATAGGAAAAATGAACAGCACTTTCTCTGTTGGGTCAGATGATGCGGGGAGGGGGAGGGAAATACACTCTAAAGTCCTTTGCTAATCCTTAGGAAAGGCTTACCAATTGTTCAGTGGAAAGTGTAGGATTTAAAAAGCATTTGAAGGGCATTTCATTGATTTATTGAGGGTGATGGTGTGTAGAGAGAGGCTGCCTCTTTCTTCTCAAGCCTGACAAGTCTTTCTTACAGTTAAAAAGTGCTAAAACCTTTAACCATAGTGCTGTGTTCAGCAGGTGTATGTAAGAGGAGGAGGGGCTCATTTCAGGGTTAGTGGACCTCTTTCTGGTTGACTTGAATGTGGCATGCCTGCAGGGCACACAGGCCCGGCTCCAGGCACCAGCTTGGCAAGCAGGTGCTTGGGGCGGCCACTCCGGAGAGGGGCGGCAGGTCCAGCTATTCGGCAGCAATTCGGTGGATGGTCCCTCACTCCCACTCGGAGCGAAGGACCTTCCGCCGAATTGCCACCGCAGATCACGATTGCGATTTTTGGTTTTTTTTTTGGCTGCTTGGGGCAGCCAAAACCCTGGAGCCGGCCCTGAGGGCACAGCAGCTTTCTTAGCACCGGGAATGACATGGAAGGCCAGCTCCTCAGCTGGCATAAGTTGCCATAGCTCCATTGACTTTGGTTGGACTATGACAGTTTATACCAGTTGAGGACCTTTTTGGATGGTTTCTGGGTTCAATTCCCCCATTGGCACAGAGGCTTCAGAAGGCCCCTATTGCAATGAAACCTCAGTGGTTCTCTTGTTTGAGGGGGGTGTGAAGCTGTGGAGAGGCCATAGGGAGGGACTCTGTATGTCTTGTGAACAGTAGAGGTAACTTGCCACCAATTTCAAATAGGTCAAAACAAGGTTTGATGGGAGTTTGGGAGCAGGGTGGGATTGTGACTTCTGGGTGTGCCATTAGGGGGAGATCCAATGACAATAAACCATGCTGAAGGGGAGTATATCAGTGCCATGGTTCCTACTCCAGCCCAAGACTGGAATAGCAACTGTGGAGAGCCTGGGAATTTTCCTGTCTGTTAGGGAGTGGAGCTGCTCAGCTACTACTGTGTAAATACCTAGATAGAGACAAAGATTCAGATCCCTAACCTGCTGTATAATTGACCACACAAAGCCTGCTTAGCCTGACTTTGGATACGTCTATACTTGCCTCCGGGTTCGGCGGTAAGCAATCGATCTTCTGGGATTGATTTATCGCATCTTGTCTAGATGCGATAAATCGATCCTGGATCGATCCCGGAAGTGCTCGCCGTCGACGCCGGTACTCCTGCTCCGCGAGAGGAGTACGTGGAGTCGACGGGGGAGCCTGCCTGCTGCATGTGGACCTTTGGTAAGTACCTTTAAGTTCGAACTAAGGTACTTCGACTTCAGCTACGTTATTTACGTAGCTGAAGTTGCGTATCTTAGTTCGAACTGGGGGGTTAGTGTGCATGGTGGGGAGGGAAGGAAGGAAGGGGAACAGATAAATTGCACTCTCTTTGCAGTGGGTGCAATCTTTCATTTCATGTCATATTGTTCAAAACTTTCTACACTGATTGCACACAGTATAGTCCATTTCCTTAACAGAGAGAAAGTGGGAGGGAGAAGTTGCTGTTTGGGAACAGGGGGTGAATAAGTGAGCTTGTTGGATTTCCTGGATGGGTCCCTTTGGAGGATGCGAATAGTTGCACACACTAGACTATCAAAACTCCCTAGCACGCCTTTAAGCAGTTACACACAGATTTCCATACATTTCCTCCACAACTTTGATTCCTGTCAAACCACTTCCTCTGCTTTTGGCTCATACTATATTTATAATATTTGTATTACACTGATCCTTTGTCCTGCTTTCAGATCTGTTCCCCCCTCCCCTACTTCGTATTTTGGTTGGGTAAAGTGGACTTGGGAGAGCCTGAAAAATCCCTAACTTGTCTAAGGAGGGTTTAATTAAAGTTACTTGCTCTTGCTCTTTGGAATACAGCCCCTCAAACACTGCATCCCAAGGTGCTGCTCACTGACACGCTGTGTAGTGAGAGCAGGCCTATTCTCAAGCAACCTATCAGAAAGTAAGTACTGCTCTCCATCTGGCCTGCTCTCTGACTGCAGTTTTCTAGTGCATGGCCCAGTCTGAGATGGGATTCAGTAAATGTGTTGATAATAAAAACTCATTACTTTTACCATGCCTGCAGCAGTTTCCAGCACCTCTGTCACTATTTACTGCCCCAAATCAGCAGAAACTTATCCAACCTCTTCCCATCCCTTTGACAAACTGAATGACTGTCTCTCTTTTGTGTTGATTTCAACTGATTGCATCAGGGCAGGAGTACAGAGACGAGTTCAGTGAGGGCTCAGCAGCAGGCTTTTTGTCACACTGGACTAAAATTATCTGGTAGTCAGCGGAGAGTCATGAGCCAAATGAGACACTAACAGGCAAATGGAAAGGAAAAGCTGTTTTCCCCCCCCCCATTGTGCCTTCATGGACTAATATACCAGACTTCAAGTTATTGGCAAACAGCTCTCACGAGGGTGGGAACATGGAATTAGCCTCCATGGAAGCTCAGGCATCTTGGTATGAGGGTCACACTGATTTCATGCCCTCCCCCCCATCTAAGTAAAGCTGGGATGTAGGAAAATAAATGCCTATAGTCTGGTTGTCTTTTGGGGTAAGGTACCAGTTATCACTTGAAATGTTAATGCCTTAGTTACGGATATGTTTATTTAGAGCTGGATATTTCCATGGTGTTTGTACAAACACAGGCCCACTCCAGAAATCTGATCTGGGTGGGTGGATCCCTGTGCCCCTGATATCAATGGGAATCAATGTGGGTATAAGGATCTGCCTGCATGGGCCAGATCACAGGAGTAGGACCAAAATGTAATATGTTCCTTTCCCCAGGGAGCTTACTATTTCTGGGTTGGATGGTGTCCCAGCCCTTTAGAAGAGGTGGCACATTGCCGGGCTGCCCCAGGAGCAACACAGGAAAAATTGTGGTGCAAGGAGTCACATTTTCCCTTTCTGCCTTGTTCTTCAAGGGGCACAGGCAATGTTCCCTCTACTTTTTTCCATCCATGTGCGGAATGAATTTTGTTATGTGCACCAAATTATCGAGGTAATGTGTGGATGTGTGCTACCAGTAGAAACAAAATACTTAGATATAATATATATTTTTAAAAAGTTACCATAGGGATAATTACTCCATCCAGGACAGGTTAGGCATTTTAGAACTCATTAAACAAAGCATTAAATTTAAGCGTAAGAGAAATAAAAATTATGAAATGCACAGATGAGTCAAAAAACTCAAATAACAGCATGTTGAAAGAATAAAATTACAGAGACTATATGTGCATTGCAGGAAGTATTAAGAAGTAACAGCAACAACAACAACACAAGTATGTGTTGGGGAGGTGAGTGTGAAAGACTGTGTGTGTGTGTGTGTGTGTGTGTGTGTGTGTGTGAGAGAGAGAGAAACACACAGTGTGTGCGTGTGTGTGTGAGAGAGACACAGTGTGTGTGTGTGTGTGACAGACGCTGCCCCTTTAAGTATGCTGCCCCTTTAAGTAGATCGGCACTCACCAGTCTGAAGCCTGCTTGTTCAGACACAGCAGCAGCCACCAGCAAGCTCCGTCCCAGTTCTGAGCTCTGTCGTGTCCCTCCCCCGCTCTGCAGAGATGGTGGGGCAGGGGAGGGGGACACCCTGACATCACACTCCCTCCTGTCCTCCTGATCTGCACAGCAAGCAGGAGGCTCCCGGGAGCAGCTGACCAGGGACTCCAAGGCATAGGGCAGGAGCAGTGCAGCAGTGGGGGGAAGAGGGCACCTAAAGTGCGCGGCACTTGATAGACTGCTGGGCGGCCGCCTGGCCACGCAGCTTAGAGGGAACTATGGGCACAAGGATATCAATTCACTGCAGTCACAACCCCCAGCCTGCCAGCTTAGCTGTGGTGACTGGCACACTGGGGCTATGGAGCCATGGCTTCCCGCCTCTCCATGCTCACTCCTCTGCCCCACAGAAGTGGGGTAGCAAGCAGACATGCAGCGCCACTTCCCCCTGCGCATCCTGACCCAAAGTCTGGGTAGCCTGTGTGGGGGAATAAAGCATATGTGTTTTCTTAGCTCCCTCTACCTTATTCCCCCACGTGAACATGCAGCCCACCTCTGAAAAAGAGACAAGACACGGCTTTAGCCCTGGGACTTCAATGATCAGAGGTCTAACACAGTAAAAAAGGAGTTAAAATGCTAAAGTCTGAATAATTCATATGGATTTATTTCAAGTGCCGCCCAATATTTACAAAATGACATGACATTTTGTTTCTTTTGTGTATCTTTTTCCACAAGATCCAGACAGGAAGGCAAGTTAAGATTAAATAAACAACAATGAGTTCCTCTGAACCTGTGCAGAAGACAGATAACCCACCCTGACTACCACAGAGGGTTTTTTTTAAACACTTTCTGGGAAAGTTTTCAAAAATCAAAATCAAACATCCACTGTATGGAACTTCACACAATTTCTCATGTCATTAAACTAAACATGCTCCTAACTTTATTTTAATAATTCATACATGGTTTCATAAATAAGAAACAAACAAGTGTTCAGCAGAGAGATCTCTTTAAGGGAAGAAATAATAATTTATTATTTCTTTTGTAAGAAACGGTCTCTCTGCTGAACACACGTTTGTTTTTTATTTATGAAACAGTGCATGAATTATTAAAATAAAGCTGGATTGGGTTCAGTTTAATGACATGAAAAATTATTTGAGGTTGCATATATATGAGTTTAGTAGTACCTCAGTACCAGCAATATTATTTGGAACAAATCACAGATTTATAGAAGCACTTAATAACCATTTAATTTTGAAATAAGATTGCTGTGAGTTAAGTTCAGTAATAGATTCAATATGTCGACAGTTAAGAACAAACCATAATGCCGGAGGTAGCGATACACAATAGAGATATAAGGCAAATGGCTCAAATTGATTTATGAGTTGGCAGGCTGCAAGCCACTGTGCATCATCATCTGCATTATCTTTCTTGCACTGCATTAGCTGAGGTATGAGCACCTCCAAACATCAGTATGTGTGCCAAGTACTGAGGCCATGTTCTTAGCCATGCTAATTGCCATTTGCAGAGCTACAGCCTGCCTGGCCGTACAGTGCCTGCATTGTGTGCTATATCTGGAAATGAGGTCTCAGGTCTCAGCGGTCCATTCCCAGTCAGTAAAGCACTTAAACACGTGTTTAAATGCTTTGCTGAATATGAGCCTAGAATGCTGATTTGCTGTAATTGGAGCATTATTTGGTAGTTTTTTCAACAAGGGAGCAAAACCCAGGGCTACACCATCTTCTAGCAGTGTGTCCTCAGAGCAGAAAATTGATCAGGGGGGAAGTTACAGTGGCACAGAATGGCTGTAACCTCTGCTCTGGCCAACCAAGCCCCACAGATGGCTGGTGCTGACTAAGAAGGGGCATGACCCAGGTGGCCAGGGGAGGCAGCAATTCAGCACAGCCTCTCTGCAGCTTCCATCAGCAGGGCTCCATAGAAGCCCCACGAAGAAATGAAATCTGCCTCCCACCCCCCCACAGTGAGGGCAGTGAGTGAATTCCTGATCCCCACCTGCTTTGACACCAGGGGTCAGGCTGGGCTAGGGAGATGTGGGAAAAGCTATACAACAGAAGAAAGGAGACAGTGGAGCTTAGGAAAGGGGAAAGACAAAAGGAAGGGAGACATGGTGAGTTTCACTGCAAAACCGTATTTCATAGACTGCCACAAATGTTACAATTACAGTTAAATGCACATTAATATTGGATTCTGCAGATGTTACCAATAGTTAGACTGAAAGGCCAGAAAGACACTGTCCTGCCTCTAGGGCAATGCATCCCTCCATCTAGATGCCGATAAATCATCCCTGCCAGGGATGACTTTGATCCCTCTATTTCTGAAGAAGAAATGTTTTGCATTTGTAAGCGCCAGTTTTCTCCAAGTGGCAGGTGTGTTCCAATCATTTCCCAGAGAGAGCATCTTCAGACCGGCCATAAGGGGTTTTCCCCCCTCTGCATATTGCTTTGTATTTTGTGGACTGTTCAGAAGATGTTTCTGGCCAAAGGAACCTGCTCGTCTGGGTCTGTCAGTGGCAGTATGCGTTTCCCTATTCTGCTCCATGGGTGCTGTTCAACCCTCCTTAAGGGGGACCAGCTTTAGGTATGAGAGCATAGTTCTGTCTTTGTGTTATCTCAGTTCTCAGTGCTAATAAGGGGGTGATGGTGTTATTTGTGCTGTGGCTACTTCTCTGTTAGGAATAGATTAAGGCCAGCAACTCTTTTCATATAGGCTTGCAAACAGCCATCAAATGATATTCACTGAAAAGATAAAATATCATGAGTGATGTGGAGAAAGTAGACAAGGAAAAGTTATTTACTTATTCCCATAATACAAGAACTAGGGGTCACCACATGAAATTAATAGGCAGCAGGTTTAAAACAAATAAAAGGAAGTTCTTCTTCACACAACGCACAGTCAACTTGTGGAACTCCTTCCCTGAGGAGGTTGTGAAGGCTAGGACTATAACAGCGTTTAAAAGAGAACTGGATAAATTCATGGAGGTTAAGTCCATTAATGGCTATTAGCCAGGATGGGTAAGGAATGGTGTCCCTAGACTCTGTTTGTCAGAGGGTGGAGATGGATGGCAGGAGAGAGATCACTTGATCATTACCTGTTAGGTTCACTCCCTCTGGGGCACCTGGCATTGGCCACTGTCGGTGGACAGGATACTGGGCTAGATGGATCTTTGGTCTGACCCAGTACGGCCGTTCTTATGTTCTTAAGTGACTTGTGTCAAAGATACACCCCTCCCCCACTACAGCATGTGCAACCTCTGCACTGATCTAGGTGTTTATTATGTAATCAGCTGTTGCCATGAATTGATCAATTAATAGAAACATGAAACTCAGGTCTTGGCAGGTAAAATTTCCTTCACCTCTAAGAAGGAGGGAGCATTGTCTAGTGGTGAAAGCACCCTAGTTAAGAAATGTTTGTTCTAGTCTTGGCATTGCCACTCACTTGCTGTGTGACCTTGTGCAGGTCACTTAGCATCTGTGTCTCAGATTACCATATTTTTAAAGGAAAAAGAAACCTGGCACATGTACATGGTGACATCTTTTAGGGCTGGAAAGAGTCAGACAAAAGGACACTTTTATTTTAAAGTGTGCTGGTGTCACCACGGCCAGCTTCTGACTCAGAGAGGGACATGTGTATTTTGGAGTAGAGGATTTTTTCAATTTTTAAATCAGCTTCTGTACCGAATGACTGGAGGATAGCTAATGTGATGCCAATTTTTAAAAAGGGCTCCAGAGGTGACCCCAGCAATTACAGGCTGGTAAACCTGACTTCAGTACCGGGCAAACTGATTGAAACTATAGTAAAGACCAAAATTGTCAGACACATAGATTAACATAATTTGTTGGGGAAGAGTTAACATGTTTTTTGTAAAGGGAAATCATGCCTCACCAATCTACTAGAATTCTTTGAGGGGGTCAACAAGCATGTGGACAAGGGGGATCCAGTGGATATAGTATATTTAGATTTTCAGGAAGCCTTCGACAAGGTCCCTCATCGAAGCCTCTGAAGCAAAGTAAGCAGTCATGGGATAAGAGGGAAGGTCCTCTCATGGATTGGTAACTGGTTAAAAGATAGAAAACAAAGGGTAGGAATAAATAGTCAGTTTTCAGAATGGAGAGAGTAAATAGTGGTGTCCCCCAGGGGTCGGTACTGGGACTAGTCCTTTATTCAACGTATTCATAAATGATCTGGAAAAAGGGGTTAACAGTGAGATGGAAAAATTTGCAGATGATACAAAACTACTCATGATAGTTAAGTCCCAGGCAGACTGCAAAGAGCTACAGAAGATCTCTCAAAACTGGGTGACTGGGCAACAAAATGGCAGATGAAATTCAATGTTGATAAATGCAAAGTAATGCACATTAGAAAACATAATTCCAACTACACATATAAAATGATGGGGTCTAAATTAGCTGTTACCACTCAAGAAAGAGATCTTGGAGTCATTGTGGATAGTTCTCTGAAAACATCCACTCAATGTGCAGTGGCAGTCAAAAAGGTAAACAGAATGTTGGGAATCATTAAGAAAGGGATAGATAATAAGATAGAAAATATCCTATTGCCTCTATATAAATCCGTGGTACGTCCACATCTTGAATACTGCGTACAGATGTGGTCGCCCCATCTCAAAAAAGATAGATTGGAATTGGAAAAGGTTCAGAAAAGGGCAACAAAAATTATTAGGGGTGTGGAGCGTCTGCCATATGAGGAGAGATTAATAAGAGACTGGGACTTTTCAGCTTGAAAAAAAGACGACTAAGGGGGGATATGATAAGAGGTCTATAAAATCATGACTGGTGTGGAGAAAGTAAAGAAGGAAGTATTATTTACTCCTCATAACGCAAGAACTAGGGGTCACCAAATGACATGAATAGGCAGCAGGTTTAAAACAAACAAAAGGAAGTATTTTTTCACACAACGCACAGTCAACCTGTGGAACTCCTTGCCAGAGGATGTTGTGAAGGCCAAGACTATAACAGGTTCAAAAAAGAACGAGATACATTCATGAAGGATAGGTCCATCAATGGCTATTAGCAGGGCAGGGATGGTGTCCTTAGCCTCTGTTTGCCAGAAGCTGGGAATGGGCAATAGGGAATGGATCACTTGATGATTGCCTGTTCTGTCCATTCCCTTTAGGGCACCTGGCATTGGCCACTGTCAGAACACAGGATACTGGGCTAGATGGACCTTTGGTCTGACCCAATATGGCCGTTCTTATGTTCCAATGATGTAGTGTTCTGCGTTCATTGTGAAACATTGAACAAGTGTCACCAGCAGTCGCTTTGAGCAAAGGAATAGCTTTGATAGCATTCATTCACGTTCTCTTCATTCCAGACATTGTTCATTCCACTGAATGCTCATTCCACTGTGCTGTTTGTTCTCGGTAAACAGTGTAAATTCTACTCAGCATAGCAATACATCTTGAACAAGCATTGTGTAACTATAAAAAACCCAAACATTTTGGCTGATGAAATAAAAAAAAAAAAAAAACCAGAATATTTTAGTCATCCTGAAGCTCCTGGGACATCATAAGAAACACCAGGACTGTCCTGTTTAAACTATGTAAGGTCACTTTATAGTTACCTCACATGTAAACTGGGGATATTTAACTCCAGCTCACAGAGCTGTTGTAAGGCTATGCTCATTAATGTCTGAATTGCTTTGAGAGCTTCAGATGGAAGGTACTGTGAAATATTGTTTTAAAGTGGTGATTTTGACAGCAGCATGCTAATCTGAAATGAGCCTCTAGAACTAGTGCTGCTAATTCTCCCTCCAACTTCTAAAACTCACTGTTGTACAATGAGACAAGATGTTCCTTTTTCTTGTTTCCTATATTCTCAGAACTAAGCTCCACTGCAGGAGCAAATGACCTAAAATGCTTCTGAAATTGTATTTTCTATGTGATTTCCCAACCCATCTGATCATAAACTGATCATTTATCTGAAACAGAAGCTGATCACGTATTTACTGCAAATGAGTACTGACTGAAAACAGAGGTCCCTATAATTTGGTGCTGGATTGTTGGCTGTTTTTTCAGTATGACCCCCGTTCTAGTGGTATGGGCCTTTGACCGCTGTATCTCAGTCAGACTGGAACAGCTACAGTAATGAAATCCATGTGCTGTTTACATGGTGCAAAGCAAGTCGTTGACAAAGATATGAATGTATTTCTGTCCTTGCAACTAAGCTGATTCTTATAAAGCACACACTGTAAATCCTCTCCCCTAATCATGCCATTTGAAAAGCCCGAATTTTCTTTTTGCTTACAGGTAGTTGTGGTCATGGTGGAATTGTGAATATCAGCCAGCCCTATGTTGTACAGCTGAACTGGAGAGGATTTTCCTTCAAATATGGTGCCTGGGGTAGGGATTACTCTCTTCGGACGCCACAGAAGGACCTATACTGGGTTGCACCTTTGAACACAGATGGGAGACTCTTGGAATATTACAGACTTCATAATTCCTATGATGATTTGCTGCTATTCAAAAACGCTAAAGAAAATAGAATTGTATACGGGGAAGGCAGTGGCATTGCAGTTTACAATAATTTCATGTATTATAATATATATAGTACAAGAGATATGGGCAAGCTCGATTTAAACACAAACACATTGGCTTTGAGGAAAACTCTGCCCAACGCTGCTTATAGTAACCGTTTCTCTTATGCTGGTGTTGGGTGGCAAGATATGGACTTTGCTGTGGATGAAAGTGGATTATGGGTAATTTATTCAACTGAGGAAACCACGGGTAACATTGTGATTAGCAAACTCAATGAGACCACACTTGATGTGCTCCATACTTGGAAAACAAGGCAGTACAAGCCATCTGTTTCCAACGCTTTCATCATATGTGGTGTTCTATATGCCACAAGACCTGTCAACACTAGGAAAGAGGAAATATTTTACATGTATGACACCAACACTGAACAGGAAGGTAGAATTAGTATAATTATGGACAAAATGTTAGAAACAGTTCAGAGTATCAACTATAACCCCTCAGACCAAATCCTGTATGTTTACAATGATGGCTACCTTGTTAGATACAATCTGATTTTTCAACCTGCGTTACACTGATATGAATTTACATAACAGCTAGAGATCATAGAAAGTCCAATTTTGTATCCCTGTGGACAATGTTAATGTCCTAATCCTACCAAGAGTAGCTACTGGGCATAGGGTTTATTACCATGAGCTGTCCCATTGAAGGGATTACTTACACTAATAACCTCTATGCCTGGTAATAACTAGTTGCAAGATTGGATTCTTAGCTTTTTAACTGGTGTTTAGATACAATGGTGACAGGTGTACTAGAAATGCCTCTGCTGTAAAGATAAATAGATGACTTATTGATGGACAGAACATGCATAGCAATAGGCTCACACACTGATGTGCATTTGGAGGAATGTATGTATTTGGATAAAACATGGAAACTGAACTGCTGTTTTGTCATCATTGCTCAAAATATGGAAGGCCATAAATATATTAATCACTAGCCTCAAATAATTACTAAAAGATTAAAATTAGAGGAGAATTAAGACTTGATCTTTAAAGAGCAGACCATCGGTTAAGATGAAGCTATGGAAACGGTTGCCATGGCGCCTTCCTTTCAACCCATCAATGTATTTTAGATGGCAGGGCTCCAATGGACTACTTTCCTAAAGTTGCACTCCTGGGAAAAAAACCTTACCCATTTTTGGATGGTTGCATTTTCTTAGCACTGTGTCCTGGGAGCATGAGCCATAGCCCACTGAAAACAATGGAAAGAGTTCCATTGACTTTCATAGTCTCTGGCAGTCCCTTGGTGTATGCCATATGCTGCAGTAGAGCAGAAACTATGCCACTCTACATGCTTCCATTGAGCCATTTGGCATTCTGCAATTTACTGTGACCTCCATTAGCATCTTTCAAAAACACTCCGAAAACAAGGAGCCAAAATTCATTTCCAGTATAACTCCATTGGCTTCAATTATTTTACATTGGAGGGTGAATCTGGCACATGATCTGTCAGTTACAGAATACTGAAGTTAGGACAAAATCAGTCATATGATCTTTATTTTTAAAATGCCACATAATATTTTTTATCAATATCTGTACTGTAATCATGTCAGAAATACTGACATGTACAATTATGAAAATGCAGTGAATGTTTGCTGGTTTTGTTTTATTAACCCTATCTTTGTTTTCTTATAATCTGGATCAGTAGATGTGAATGATTAATTTTTGTTTAATAAAAAGTGTTCTAAAAATCCAAACCCTACAGTTATTTAAGTCATTATGTGACAGCTGGGAAACTTTTGGGATGCAGCAAAAAGCCAGCTTGACCAAACAATATTGGAAACAGAGATCATCATACTCCATAGTTCCTAGAACAACACAAAGGTGTGAATCAATCTGTCAGTAACTAGATGAAGGACTTTATTTCCTCCCATTGAAATATGTTCATCAGTTAGATTAACATTCTCCACCAAGTTGAGATGTTACTTGAGAGGTCTGAGGCTGATGACCCATCTTTAAGTCAGGTGCTGCCGTTTACCAGGTATCTGCATCTTTTTCCTGAAAATCTGTGAAATAAATTTGAAAGCCAGCTAGCACTGGCACAGTAATCTGATCCATGAGCATGGGCCTATAAGGAATTCACAATAGCCCTACCAAAGGATGTTTAAAAATAAAAAAGCTAATAGCAGAATATTTCTTGCTTCACATTTTTTGGCGAACCAATAATTCCCAAGGGTTGCCCTAATCACAGGCAGCTCTATATGGCAGCTCTATATGGCATCACATTTTAAGGAGAAATTTGGGGCTAGATCCACAAACAGGACTTAAAGTTAGGTGTTGCAACACTGAACCTAGGTCCCCTGCCACTTACTGGAATCTTCTGCTCTGACTCAGGTACACAGGCTCCCCATAAATCAGTGGTTCCCAAACTTTAGCAACCCATGAATCCCTTTCACTAAAATGTCAAGTCTCGTGAACCACCTCCTAAAAATGAATATTTCCAGGGATTTTCTCCCTTACCTCAGCATAAATTATAAAAGCAGTGATCTTGGAAATTTAAAATTTGTTTTTATGACATGCTTATTACACACTATTAATTATTATTTATCATTACAATATTTTTATTACATTATGAAAACGGGAACACCCTTCCAAGATCCCACTTTTGTAGCTTGTATCACTTTTGATTAAGCCTGTTATAAGACAAGGCTCCTATCAGAGGCACCAGTAGAAAAAATGGGGGCGGGGGCAAAGCCCCCCCCCCCCATCCTGGGGTCTGGGGGGCGGCACTGCCAGAAAAGTGGGGTGCCCTACAGGGTCTGCCAGAAAAAAAGGGGAGGGACCCGTGGGAGGGGGGCGCAACACGAGGACGACCCGTACTGGCGCCTCTGGCTCCTATGTTTCATCAAGGAGTATCAGATGTGAAACAGCATGAAAATATTTAAGAAGCCAGCTCAAAGAGTTCCTCCTACACAAGCATTGAGGTCTTGAGCAGTCCAGGCAAACAAACAAAGCTTAAACTTGTTCTTCATAATAATTTAAAAACAACTCTAGCAGCCTATTTAATTATAAAAACAGCAAAAAAAACCCACCTCCCTTTCTATTTCATATAAGGAGTCTTGAAATTTAAATCTCCTCAGTGTGATAGACATGCTTGCTTTGATCTGCTTAGCTCTTGGAAGTCCCCGGGCTGCTGACCCGTGCTGCCCAGGGTCCCTATGGACAGCTCTGTCTGCCATTAGGGAATTTTTTTCTCCTGAGAACCCCCTGTAACATTTTGTGAACTCCCAGGGGTTCACGAACCCCCATTTGGGAACCACTGCCATAAATGTATGCGGCGATTTAGGCACCTAAGAATGAGATTCCCAGAAGCTGAGTGGGACGCTGCTTAAGCTAGCCAGTAGCAAATGCTGAGTAGAGGGTTGGGCTCAAGTCCATTTAATGCCACTTGGGATTCCAGCTGTGAACCCTTTCCTGGAATTAGGTGTTTAAACCAGGTCAGCCTTGTCTGAATGGGGAAAAGAAAAGACAACTTGGAGGTTGTGATGCCTTTTTATACACAGTATTTAGAGCATTCAGCTTGGATGTGGGAGATCAGGGTTTAAATCCCCACCCTTCTTGTGTCAGAGCAAGCACTTGAACCCAGATCTTTCACTGCCCAAGTGAGTATGCTAAGCACTGGACTACAGGGAGGGTGGGGGGAGGGGTTTTCTCAATCTCAGCTGTTGAAGCTGCTTCACTTTGTATGGAATACTTAAATAGTCAGTGGGCCAAAAAGTAGTCAGAATGACTCTGTAGTAGAGGGATTACAGTATCTAGTTACAGACCGAAGTTCTAGCCCTGCACCAATGACTGTTTAAACCCGGACCACTACTTAGTTCTAAGCTGTTACAGCATCTTATTGTCACTGTGAGAAATCTTGTGATTGGCAACAAACTTGCTAGTAGCAGGCATGGCCAAACCACTCGACTTTCTTTTGTAGGAGGTTCCTATTTACCAAATAGGCTGTGCAATGTCAGCTCATTCTGTATCTAATATCAGAAAGACTAAAGCAAAGGGCAAGTCTAGCTGATTTTGTGCATTTCCCACTTGCAATTTTTGAGTGTCACATCAGCTGGACAGTTCCATACCTTTCTGTACTGTCCAAAGAGAGAGTGCCTCTTCACAGTCATGGAGGTGCCTAGTTTGGGGTAAGGCCCAAATGGCCTCATACAGTAAATGAGTTTCTGATATGGTACTCTCCAATTTACAAAGAGGAGCACAGTGTCCCCAGTCCCAGCACAGGCTTGCCAGATTAAATGGCAATGCAACAGGAAAGCATGCGCCTTCCATTGAAGCAAATGACAAAACTTGCTTTTTCTTCAGTGGGAGAGAGACTACAATGAACCAAAACCTGGACACAAATTCAGTTGTTTGGAGATCCATTCCTGACCTGATTCCTTTCCACAGTCTTGCATCTTGGCCTGTCTCTGTGTCATCTCCTTGTGGATATTTTGCTATCTATTTAATTGTAACTTGGTTAAAATTGAGCTCCTTTCATTCCTCTCAAGATCTCCATTGCATTCTCAGTCACCATTGATAGTACTACCATCCTTCCTGTCACTCAGACTCATCATGAGAGTCATCTTTGACTCTTCGCCCTCTGTAGAGCCATACATCCAAGCTGTATCCAAGCCTTGCCACTCTTCCTCCCTAGCATTTCCACTATTGGGCCTTTTCCCTCAGTCCACATGACTAAAACTCTCTCTGGTGCTTATCTGCCTCCTCTCTGACCTTCCTGGCACCCACCTCACTCTCCTGTCTAGTCAAAACGATGTTGCAAAGTCACCTTTTTGACCTGTCACAGTGACAATGTCAGCCCCCTTCTTGAGTCCCATAGAATATGTCATATGCAAGCTTTTTGTTCCTCCTTTATGGCCTTTCACAAACTGACCCTTCCCCACTTGTCTACTCTTGTATCCAACCCTGCCTCTTCTGCTCTGCCAATGCTGTCAGCCCCCATCATCCATTAGTTCACCTGTCACACATACACTTTCCCATTTTCTTCCATTCTGACTCTTATGCATGGGCACTCCCTCTAAACTAATCCATAAATCCACTACACTGTGCTCCTCCAAATAGCTCCTTAAGACTGACTTCTTCCAGATGCCTATGGTAAGTTGCCAACTGATTACAGCTAAGCAGATCTCTTCAGTAGGAACCTCTAATATTTATCGTATTTAATTATATTAAAGACATGAACCAACTCAAAACCATCTATCCGTGCACATAGCTGGCCTCTGCAAACTAATGATCTTGTTTCTTTTACCCTCACTGTTTATCCCTCATTCTTTTCAATTGTTACAATTACTTGTTGCGTCTTATCTTAAATGTTGTTGTATGTTCTTCTAGGGAGGAACTGCCTTTTTGCTCTGCGTTAGAACAGCATCGAGCACCAATTGTGGTCTCTGGGTACTTCTGGGATACAAACAATAAATAATAGCATGCCTGGGATTTTTTTGTGCATCTGTGTTTTTGTCTGAAATTTCATGCGTGCGGCTATGTGGATTGAATATAAATTGGCTTTGAAAAGTAGGCAAACAATATGTTTCCAGACAACTGTGTAAACATTCTGTTGCACATAATGTGCACATAATGACATTTAAATTTCATGAATTCATCCCTAAATTTATAAGGTGTAAGAGATGGGGAATCTCTTTCTCCTGTAGATATTACGTTGTTTTTTTGTGATTGAATATTAGTGCTCCTGAAAGTTAGAGACTAACAACACTAGTCAGAAGCAATCACAGAGCACAAAGCCAACAGGAAGTCTTTTGCACACTGCACTATTGGTGGGACTCAGTCATAAAAATGACATTTAGCATGTCTCTTGAGAATAGATTGAAAAAATCATGAATTGTAGTCTCTGCTGAAGATTCTTGAGGAATTCTGTTCCTATTTGTTCTTAGTCTGTTTTCAAACTCTAACAAATAGTTCTAGTGTTAATTACTTAACACTCTTTAGTTAGTTATTTGCCAGTGTAGCGCCCTTGGAGTTCAGGGAGCATGGCCCCTTTAAAACTTTGTTCTGAGGCAGAAGTAGTGCATGTTGTTTCAGGGGCCTGGGGAGCGGAAGAGTGACAGGGCAGGTATGTCCATAGGTCCAGACAAACGGGCTACACCGAGCAGGCCCTCATGTAATGAAGCAGCGGAGAACGAGCCCAGAGCTTGGGAGGGACAAAGCGGCTGACTGGGGCCACCCCGGGACTGGAGCCAGGAGGAGCACTGTGCCAGGGAGGAATCACCCAAGAAGGACAAACAAGATCCTGACCCAGAGCTCTATGGGGCTAGGAGTACTGGGGCTTGTAACCTTGCAGTTGGAATAAAGAGGGAGGCTGTAGCAAGTTAAGTGGGGAGGTTGTTGCTCTGTGTGGCTTTGTAGAGAGTGGCAGAAGAGGGCACTGGAAGGGTTTGCTGGGGAAAGTTTACTGGTGCCGAAGATGACCAGGAGCACCAAAGATTCACTGCCAGACTGGAACTTTGCCCAGGACTCCTGAACTCTGAGTGTAGATGCATTTTGCTCAGTGTCTACCCCTTTCAGACTGTGGTACCACTGGGGCCTTGTGTTGTATGTAAGCCTGTTTTACTGCTCCTCCTATCTTCCCCCCTGTTGTTTTTCCCCATTCATCCCTCTGTGAGGAAGTATTTCCCTTTCCTATATTCCTTGTACTATTCTGGTGCGTGTGTATTTACTCCAGGGGATATGGAACAGATACTCCTGGGTTGGAAGGGAGTTTCCCTGCTGCATTACTGCACTCGCCTTTTCTTGGCTGGAGCTGCCTGAAAAGCAAACTCCTTCTTGGCCACAAGCTCACTAAAGTTACACTAGCATGTTAAAATAGTTTCCTCAATTATACACTCTTTTGGCTTTATCTCCACCTTCAATTTTCAGTTCCGATTGAGTTAGCCTTGTCATTGTACTGGTAATGACTTACATTCTTACACGGCCACTGATATTGAGCTTTATCTCCAGAAAGATCCTAAAGAACCATACAAGCCACATTTGTGTATGTACATGTAACTCATGGTGAATGTGTGTTACAGGTCCCCCGCTGTAGCTGATCTGCTCTATCTTTCCAAGAAGTAAGGATTTGTTCACACAAGGAAGCTCTATCACTTTAACTACACGGGTAAGTGGTACAACTGCTAGTAAGGGATCAGTTATATTATCATCATCATCATCATCATCATGTTCCTATTACGCCTCTGGCGTTTAGGGCAGTGACGAAGCTCCTCCACTCCTGTCTGTTTCTGGCAAGTCGTTCAATGGTTCCCCAGCTGTGCCCCAGGTTTTTCAGCTCAGCTTCCACAGCTGTTCGCCATGTTGTTTTCAGGCGGCCTCGTTTTCGCTTGCCTTCAGGTGTCCATCTTATTGCTACTCTGGTGATGGAATCAGTTTCCATCTGAAGCACATGACTGATCCATCTCCAATGCCTCCTGGCAATGATGGTGCTCAGATCCTTGTCGCTGTACTGTGTCAATAGATCTTGGTTTGAAATTGTTCTGGGCCAAAAGATAGAGGATTTTTCTGAGGCAGATTGTATGGAATGAAGACAGTTTGGACATGTCATACTTTCTCATTCCCCAGCATTCCGCACTATAAAGTACTGTTGAAAGTACACAGCTCTGATAAATCTTGAATTTGGTTATGGTGTTGTATTTTGAAGATTTCCAGACTGTATTTAAACTCCAGAAGGTGTTCCTGGCTTTATTGATTTTGTTCCAGATGTCCTGGCTTGTTCCACCATCTTGGCTGATGGTGCTGCCCAAGTATGTGAATGTTTCTACATTGGTGAGAACATAATCCTCTATCTGTACTGGAGATGGTGAGGCAATATTAAGGGTCATATCTGTCTTATTGTGATTGATTTTCAGTCTAATTTGCTGGCTGAATGTGTTGAATCAAGTTGTTTTTGCTTGTATATGGTGTTGGGTATGTGAAAGGAGAGTGACATCACCTGCGAAGTCCAGGTCTTCAAGGGATGAGAAGAGTGTCCATTTAATGCCTCTTGGCATGTCTTCTATTGTATGCCGCATTACCCAGTCAATGGCAACGTTGAAGAGGATTGCAGACATGACACACCCCGATGTACTCCTGTTTTGACTTCAAAACTGAGCTCACTGTGATCAACACTGCATGTAAAGTTGAAATAGAAGCTTTTGATGATGCTGATTATATGGAAAGGAATTCCATATGCCCACAGAATGCACCATAGGCTGGTCCTGTGAATGCTATCAAAAGCCTTTTCAAAGTCTATGAAATTTATGTAGCGTTGCCCTTAATGGATGGTCTGTGCATCCATGCCCTTTCCAAAAAACAGCTTGCTGTTTTCTGAGAACGCTATCGTCTGCCTCTGATATACGTTGGACTATGATCTTACACAATACTTTGCTTGGCACAGATAAAAGTGTGATACTATGCCAGTTATTACAGTCACTGAGAGTTCCTTTCTTTGGTATCTTCACTATAACCCCATTGGTCCACTCAGGGCCGGCTCCAGGCACCAGGCACCCAAGCTGGTGCTTGGGGCGGCACCTGGAGGGGGGCGGCGCGGCGCTCCGGCCGCCGGGGAGAGCGGGGCCACAGCCGGGCTCGCCGCCCTCCCCCCCCCCGTGCCCTCCCCCCGGCCGCCGGGGGGAGAGCGGCGAGCCCCTACTGGGGCTCGCTGCCCTGCGCTCTGGCCGCCGGGGGGAGAGCCGAGCCCCCACCGGGGCTCACCGCCCTCCTCCCAGGGCTCCGGCCACCCTCCCTTCCGGCGCCCCCCCCTCCGGCCGCCGTGGGGTGAGCGGAGCCCCACCGGGGCTCCGGCCGCCCCCCCCCCATGCGGGGGGGGGGGGGGGGGGGAGCGGCCGGAGGCTTTTTTGCCTGGGGCGGCAAAAAAGCCAGAGCCGGCCCTGGGTCCACTCATCTGGCACTTTTTCCCTTTCCCAGACTGATGTAAATAGCGGGGCCAGGATAGATGCTGCTAATTTGGGATTTACCATGAACAATTCTGCATTCAAGTTATCCTTGCCAGGAGCGTTCCCGTTTTGTAAGGATTTGATGGCTTGAATGATCTCTTCCTTAGTTGGGGTGTCTGTGTTGATATCAAGATCTTCTTCTGCCTCCTGGATGTTTGCTTCCTCTTTAGGTAGTTCCCTGTTCAGCAATTCTTTGAAATGCTCTGTCCAGTGCATTTCTTGTTCTTTTTCGGTTGTTAGTAGGTGCCCTTGTTTGTTCCTGATGAGAGTTTGTTGGTGTCTGCCATTTACCACTGATAAGCCGTGTCATTTTATAGACGGTTCCTTGTTCACCACGAGCAGCTGCATCCTCTGCTTGTATTGCCAGATCACCAATATAATGCCGTTTGTCCGCTCTCATAAGGCATTTGAACTCCTGGTGTGGCTTGCTGTACTGCTCGTGGTATTTGTTCTTTTGCTTCTGGGATTTTGTGTCTAAAACTTTTTTCTTCAGGGCTCATCTGGTTTCTATGGAGTTCCATGTGCTGGGTGTAATCTACTCCTTCCTTCTCTTCTGCCTGTAGCCTAGACAGGCTTCACTGCTCTGTTTATAAAACTGGGAATTAATATTTAATCTCACTGAGGAGCTGGGAATCTCCTCTCACCAAGAGGCTATAACACTTGTTACTTTGTCCCACTTTTTGTTGATCTCCTCATCTGCATTCCCCTCCTCTTCATCAAGGTCTGCAAGTGCTTAGCACCTGTTCTTTAACTGCAGAATGAAGACTTTCTGTATTTCAAGGGACTTTGGCTTGTCAATATTATAAAGTCTATGTCCCTTGTTTGGTGGACCCACATTTCTCAGTTTTAGCTTGATGGAGGCTGTCACAAGGTGGTGGTCGCTGCCAACATCTGCACCCCTTCTCACTTTCACATGTCAGTGAGCATCGCCATTTGCCATTGATCAAGATATGGTCAATCTGGTTCTTATCTCTGCCATTTGGAGAACACCATGTGAGCTTGTGAATTTCACGATGTTCAAATAGGGTTCTGCCGATGACTAGGTCATTCATATTACAGAAATCAACAAGCCTTTCTCTGTTTTTCATTCATGGTGCCACACCCATGTCTTCCCATTGCTCTGTTGTTGTTTGTGTTGTCCTTACCGACCTTGGCATTCAGGTCTCCCATGTTGATAGTTAGGTCGTGGCGTGGTACTCTCTCTAACTCCGCCTGTAGTGTAAGGTAGAATTTGTCCTTTACTTCTTCATCACTGTCATTTGTTGGAGCATAGCACTGAATTGGAGTGATATTATTATGTTTCCTTTTCAGTCTGGCTCTCATAAGTCTGCTGCTGATGGATTTCCATTCCAGGGAATGCTCCACTCCCTTCTTCAAAAGTATGGCAACACCCTCATGGTGTTGTCCATCATCCCGTCCAGAAAACAGCAAAGTTTCTCCTGAGGCTGTTGTTAATCTTCCTGATCCCATCCATCTGCTCTCGTATAAGGGTCCTTTAGACTGTTACAGCTATTCTCGTACAGGAAGAACAACAAGTATACTGGTATCAGCATGCAGCATAGGTATAGTCATGTAGGTCCCAGGATATTAAAGAGACAAAGTGGGTGGGGCAATATATTTTATTGGATCAACTTCTGATGGTGAAAGAGTACCTTTCCCAGACTTGAAGAAGAGCTCCCTGTAGCTCAAAAGCATCTCTCTTTCACCCACAGAAGTTGGTTCAGTAAAAGGGATTACTTCACCCACCTTGTCTTTTTGATATCATGGTATAAGTCATCTTTATACCACTGCAACTGCATCCACATTAGGGCTTCTAATGGTATAACTATTGTAGTAAAAAAGTAACACCTATTTGAAATAGTTATCCTGGTTAAAAAAACTAAAATATAAACAGGCCTAAGTCTAATGATGTTCAAAACTGCTGAACAACTTCAAAGAGCTATTTAAAAAAATAAAATAAAAATCAATGAGAAATATAAAGTTCTCTCTTCCTCCACACTCTCTAAAATGTGGAATTCCCCCTCCAAATGACATTGAGGCAAGGTTCAGGATGGGAAATATGCAGTCTTGCACCAATGAGAGGAGTAATATCCAGTAGCTTGTAAACCATCAGGGCTGGGAATTAATATTTAATCTATTGAGGAGCTGGGAATCTCCTCTTTCCAAGGGACTATCACGCTTGTTCCTAGCCTATCCAGGTTTTGACATATCAGACTTTTTTTTTTTTTCTACAAATCATAATGTGATTTAAAGAAAAGAGAGTGTGTGTGTAGCACAAGAAGTCCCTCTCCTCCCTTCTGGAGTGCAGACAGTAAGCAAGCTGTTTTTCATGCACAGGGCTGCAAATGGAATGAGCAAAGCTGAATGGGCAACCATTCTTAGGAACTCTACTGGGAACAGCTACAGCCATTGGCCTGGTTTCTCTGAACTAGCTGAGTTGTGCTTGGCTCAGGTTCGGCATGTGGAGGAGTCAAAGGTGACTTGCAGCCATCACCCCAGTAATGCGGCTGGAGGGTACTGGCCTTGGCGAAAGTCAGGGCATCTTTAAGTCTCTTATCTTATGCTGGCTGCTAATGGCCCCCAGGAGTCATTCCAGAAGCTGGGAATCAGCTGGATGAGGCAATATCCTGACGTCATGCCTTTCCTCCTGCCCCATCTCCTGTGCTAGGATTTGAGTTGGGTTACAGCTTCTTTGTGCAGCTAGAGTGGTGCAAAGCAGTCAGAAATCACTAGAAAACTGGGCCCACCATTTGGTTCTTAGGGAATCAATCCTGCTCCCACAGAACTGATTGCAAAACTTCCATTGACTTTAGGCCTCAAATCTTATTCATGATTTTCATGAAGCAAACAGTGAAGGAGTTTGAGAGGGAAATGTGATAGAGGTCCAGATTTAAAGGAGAAAATGAACTATTCATGTGCTCTTTGCAAGCACAAGTCTCAGAACTGAGTTGTTTTACTGTACTGAATTTCAAAATAGGTGGGAAAAGGGAAGTGGAAGCTTAATGTTAGCCCATATAATTATCTATCTAATCCAGGGGTCGGCAACCTCTGGCATGCGGCTCGCCAGGGTAAGCACCCTGGCGGGCCGGGCCGGTTTGTTTACCTGCCGCGTCGGCAGGTTTGGCCGATCGTGGCTCCCACTGGCCGTGGTGCGCCGCCCCAGGCCAATCGGGGCTGCGGGAAGTGGCGCAGGCCAAGGGATGTGCTGGCTGTGGCTTCCCGACACCCCCATTGGCCTGGAGCGGCAAACCGTGGCCAGTGGGAGCTGCGATCGGCTGAATCTGCGGACGCAGCAGGTAAACAAACTGGCCCAGCCTGCCAGAATGCTTACCCTGGCGAGCTGCGTGCCAGAGGTTGCCGACCCCTGATCTAATCTATTAAAATTTTTTTTAAAAGCACCAAACTGAGTGGTACCAAAAAAATTTTCATGCAGAAAAAATATTAAAAAGATGAGGGATTCAAATAACTTTTTATAACCTAATAAAAGTAAGAGGACACTAGATTTGTGTGGAATGTAAGTGACTCTGGGAATGAAATGTATGCAGTCCCTTGCAATAAGGGGCATTTTGGAATCTTAAGTCATAGTTTTGGTACTTTGGTTCTCCGCTCATTATAAGTCCATAGGTATGTCTTCAGGAGAATTCCAATTTCCAGTTAATCAGAGTAGTGCCTTGCTTCTGATTTGGAATCAGGGCTGATTCATCAAAATAAGAACCATGGAAAATTAAGGCCAATCATTGTGCAAGAGCATATCAGTCTACAACAGTGTTAAAGACTGAGATTTAAGACTCAAGTCTCCCTATGAATGTCAAAAATGCATATTCAAACAGCACAGATTGTTACCATCCACATTCTGAACAGAACCCAGAGCCTTAAACTGTTCTATTTGTTGTATACATATGGAAATATTGTTTACAGCAGAAAAGTAGAGGTGTAAATCCTTTTTATGCATTAAATGTGGGACATTTAATACATTCAATAGTAAAGCAATTTTATACATTTTGAATGGAAACATTGTTTGCTTATTCTTCTCACTGTGACAACCCCCCTGGAAGGGGGTTAAAGGCTCAGACTTTTTGGAACTCAATAAAAAGGCTTGAGTGATACAATTGCACTCTGATTTAACAGTTTCTGATTCTCCCCTATGGCAATATTCTACAGAGCAGGTAGAATATTCCACTGTCGCAGGGTCCCAGAGCTCAAGCTCCAGCCCAAGCCCAAAATCTCTATACAACAATTTTTCAGCACCACAAGTTCGAATCAGTTGACTCAGGCCAGCCTGAGTTTTTATCCCCATGTAGATATACCCAGAGGAGATGGAAAACAGTGAATCCACTACTGTCTTTCTCTTCCATGCTCCATATGAGTTCTCTTCCTTCTCCCTTTTTAATAGGAGGGGACGAAGTGACACAGAGGGATTTGGAGACATGCCCATGGGCGGACAGGAGACAGCCAGTCACTGGAAGACCCAGGAATCAATCCCAGGAATTACTTCAAACATTTCTTTTAGTTCTATTCTCTTTGAACGAATGTTCATTCAGATTCAATGATAATCGCCACAGTGTACATACCTAGGAATACAGAGTGCCACTTTGTGTTGATTTTTAATTTTATTCAGTGTTAAATCATTACATTTCCATATGGAGAGATCAGTAGCATAATTTGGTTTTTAAGTATGTACAGTCCCCAATCAGCATTGGAACTATGTTATGATTCACAAGCAGTTCATGAATATTTTCTTTGCATCTCGGAGACATTCATCTGGAGGATAAGAGATGAGTTTTCCATGTTTCTCACAGTCAGCATGTGGGCAGGTGAAGTGGAAGGGAGTTTGGATCAGTGGATCATATGTGATTGAAGGGAGGCAAGTGAAGATTGGTATTGTTATGAGCTGGGTGAAATGCTGTTATGAGGTGAGTCAAGAGATTGATGGGTGTGAACTCACCTTCAATTAACATAAATGTAAGCATAAGCACCACCTAAGACAAAGGAGGTACCTACCCAGGAGCTTTTGGCTGAGTATTGTTTTTTGGTAGGTGTGCATGGGAAAAGAGATCTCACAGAAACTGAGGTCAGACAGGAACATTTAGATAGAGAAAGGCTGCCTGAAGGAGCAGCTATATGTATGTGTCTGAACCTGGAAGAAACCAGGGAAGAGCTTTTGGGTTGGAGTGCAGGCTGAAAAGAGTGCTCTTGGCATTGTGATCCAAAGAAGTCATTTCCTATTATCTGATTCCTTCTGCATTCGCTGGACACTGGACTTTGTACATTCTTTGTAAATCAAATTGTATCAAGAAATACTTAACTACCACCAATTTCTGCTCCCCACAGGGTACCAAAATGACTAGCCGCTCAGGTTGAAAAGGGGCAACAATATTTACAGTATGGAGGAGAAGGTTTGTGGCCCCCATTACTGTTGAAGAGGTACAATGGCACAGAAGTATGGTGGTTAGATTTCAAGGGATCATTGGTGGGTAGATAAGGAGGATAGGGCAGAGTTTAGGATGTTTACGGAGATTTAACTTAGAATTGCCCAACTTGCAGATTGTTAAGAGAAAATAGACTTGTGAGAATTCAATTTTTTTAAATATAATTTTGATGGATATCAATGTTTATTTTAAAGCATTTTTAAAGATTTTTTTATTAATTTCTCATGACACTGAAAATTTAAATTATAGGGGTGTCAGACAATGGTGGGGGGTGAGGTCAGATTATTTAATGACAGTAGATGTTGATAATCAAAAAGTTAGCTTTATAACTATTAAAACAAATTGTCATCACCACATGTCAACATATACAAAATAAATATCCTTACATCAAACTCCAATAAGTTCGCAAGCAGCATTTTTCTTACTTATCTGTAAATTTTGATTATTGTGGATGGAAATACGTTTTCATTGAGTCATAGAATCATAGAATATCAGGGTTGGAAGGGACCTCAGGAGGTCATCTAGTCCAACCCCCTGCTCAAAGCAGGACCAATTCCCAACTAAATCATTCCAGCCAGGGCTTTGTCAAGCCTGACCTTAAAAACCTCTAAGGAAGGAGATTTCACCACCTCCCTAGGTAACGCATTCCAGTGCTTCACCACCCTCCTAATGAAAAAGTTTTTCCTAATATCCAACCTAAACCTCCCCAACTGCAACTTGAGACCATTACTCCTTGTTCTGTCATCAGGTACCACTGAGAACAGTCTAGATCCATCCTCTTTGGAACCCCCTTTCAGGTAGTTGAAAGCAGCTATCAAATCCCCCCTCATTCTTCTCTTCTGCAGACTAAACAATACCAATTCCCTCAGCCTCTCCTCATAAGTCAGGTGCTCCAGTCCCCTAATCATTTTTGTTGCCCTCCGCTGGACTCTTTCCAATTTTTCTACATCCTTCTTGTAGTGTGGGGCCCAAAACTGGACACAGTACTCCAGGTGAGGCCTCACCAATTGTCATCACCACAGGTCGAATAGAGGGGAATGATCACATCCCTCGATCTGCTGGCAATGCCCCTACTTATACAGCCCAAAATGCCGTTAGCCTTCTTGGCAACAAGGGCACACTGTCGACTCATATCCAGCTTCTCGTCCACTGTAACCCGTAGGTCCTTTTCTGCAGAACTGCTGCCTAGCCATTCGGTCCCTAGTCTGTAACAGTGCATGGGATTCTTCCGTCCTAAGTGCAGGACTCTGCACTTGTCCTTGTTGAACCTCATCATGTTTCTTTTGGCCCAATCCTCTAATTTGTCTAGGACCCTCTGTATCCTATCCCTACCCTCCAGCGTATCTACCACTCCTCCCAGTTTAGTGTCATCTGCAAGCTTGCTGGGAGTGCAGTCGATACCATCCTCCAGATCATTAATGAAGATATTGAACAAAACCGGCCCCAGGACCGACCCCTGGGGCACTCCACTTGAAACCGGCTGCCAACTAGACATGGAGCCGTTGATCACTACCTGTTGAGCCCGACGATCTAGCCAGCTTTCTATCCACCTTATAGTCCATTCATCCAGCCCATACTTCTTTAACTTGGTGGTAGAATACTGTGGGAGACCGTGTCAAAAGCTTTGCTAAAGTCAAGGAATAACACATCCCCTCATCCACAGAGTCAGTTATCTCCTCATAGAAGGCAATTAGGTTAGTCAGGCATGACTTGCCCTTGGTGAATCCATGCTGACTGTTCCTGATCACTAATTTCCTCTCCTCTAAGTGCTTCAGAATTGATTCCTTGAGGACCTGCTCCATGATTTTTCCAGGGACTGAGGTGAGGCTGACTGGCCTGTAGTTCCCCAGCTCTTCTAGACCTGCTGCTCACAAACCAGGAAGAATTAGTAGGGGAAGCAAAAGTGGATGGGAACCTGGGAGGCAGTGACCATGAGATGGTCGAGTTCAGGATCCTGACACAAGGAAGAAAGGAGAGCAGCAGAATACGGACCCTGGACTTCAGAAAAGCAGACTTTGACTCTCTCAGGGAACTGATGGGCAGGATCCCCTGGGAGAATAACATGAGGGGGAATGGAGTCCAGGAGAGCTGGCTGTATTTTAAAGAATCCTTATTGAGGTTGCAGGAAAAAACCATCCTGATGTGTAGAAAGAACAGTAAATATGGCAGGTGACCAGCTTGGCTTAACAGTGAAATCCTTGCTGACCCTAAACGCAACAAAGAAGCTTACAAGAAGTGGAAGATTGGACAAATGACCAGGGAGGAGTATAAAAATATTGCTCAGGCTTGCAGGAATGAAATCAGGAAGGCCAAATCACATTTGGAGTTGCAGCTAGCAAGAGATGTTAAGAGTAACAAGAAGGGTTTCTACAGGTATGTTAGCAACAAGAAGAATGTCAAGGAAAGTGTGGGCCCCTTACTAAATGAAGGAGGCAACCTAGTAACGGAGGATGTGGAAAAAGCTAATGTACTCAATGATTTTTTTGCCTCTGTCTTCACGAACAAGGTCAGCTCTCAGACTGCTGCACTGGGCAGCACAGTATGGGGAGAAGGTGACCAGCCCTCTGTGGAGAAAGAAGTGGTTCGGGACTATTTAGAAAAACTGGACGAGCACAAGTCCATGGGGCCGGATGCGCTGCATCCGAGGGTGCTAAAAGAGTTGGCAGATGTGATTGCAGAGCCATTGGCCATTATCTTTGAAAACTCATGGCGATCGAGGGAGGTCCCGGATGACTGGAAAAAGGCTAATGTAGTGCCCATCTTTAAAAAAGGGAAGAAGGAGGTTTGTGTGTGTATGGTGAAATTGATGTTTATCAACTTTTACTGATAAAACCTAAATTCTTCCATACCTATCTATAGATGCCACATTTTAGCACATTTTTCTTAATTAAATTATGCATGTTTACAGCTATAAAAAGCTTGAGTATTTTTGTTCTGAAATTTTGCATTTCTAAAGTCACATACTCTTATTCTACACAGCAAAAAAATAATTTTTTTTTTTAACTACACAGTGCATTGAATAGACTTTGAGGGCTAAATCTCTAAAGCATTCCAAGGATTTAATCTTGTATGTATTTTAGTGAGTGAATGCTAACAGTCGGTGATAGGATCAGAGCAAAAGCATCAACACAGGTAGTGCTGTGAAACATACCTGGTATGTGGGACAAACACAGATTTGGTTGATCAGGTATGACACCAAGGTTCCAGCGTTGTCAGTAAAATTCTGACACTTCAAAGAGCACAGTCTCAGCGCAGAAATTGCAGATGAAATCAGCAACAAAGAGGTTAATGTGATGAGAACTGGAAAGCAGACTATGGCTAAATCGAGCAAAAATTGCCATTTTGTACCTGACTCTTTCACAATCCATCATTCATTTGCAGCTATATTGTGCTATCAATCCATGTGCATTCCATGGGGTTTCAGCAGCACAACTCCCATTAACTTTAATAGGAGTCAGGAGAATAAAGTGCTGAGCTAAGCACTTTTAAAATGTACCCTTTCATTCTTAAAAATATATTACTCTGCTTTGTGCAGTGGGGAATCTGTAGGAAATAGAGCTGAATGCTTCATAATGGCAGTGTGCTTTGTGTCTAATGTTTACAGTGTGGTTCATAGGCTGCTTTATATTACAGTGGACAATAGATTTCATTACTCAAATGACCAAATGATTTAGAATTTATCCACACGAAGCAGACAAATATCTCTGAGTGAGATAACAATTAGGTGTGTGTGCGTACATGTAGGTAATGGAGGAAAGACAGACCATTTAGGAAAATTCACTGCTGCTGCCTCTTTTACAAAAGCCAGTTGCCAGGATACAGTCAAGACCAATGCTGTGGCGCAGTTCTGGTGTTAAATGAAAATACCCCCCAGCCCCCATCAGCTACCAAACGAGACTCAGAGCCAAATATTTAAACCCTAGGCCAGAGGACCAGTGCTTAATTTGTGCCAGGGTTTGCTAGGGCTGAGCTCCAGCACCCCTATGCTTGGCAGTTCATAGCCCCGGCACTTCTGGGCTTGCTGCATCAGTTATGAATGTAAAAAAATTGCTTGAGCCCCAGCACCTTTTTCCATTACAAATTAAGCACTGCAGAGGACCATGTGCAAGTGCATCCATGCCCCCATCTTCTCGTGAACAATTATAGTAAATGTGTGTGCATATCAGAAGCTTGCACATACCAACAGCTGCTGACGTACCTCAAAGCCAGATCCTGCAAGATGCTGAGTCATCATCTCTCATTAACTTCACTGAATGGGAGTTGTGGGTGCTCAGCACCTTACAACCTCACAGGGTTGGGTTCTAACTACCCGGTCATCTACTTTGCTTCCTAGTTTTTATGCACAATTGCAATGATTCTGACAAAATTAGCTATTCTTACATATGGATCTACATTCTTGAACACACAAGTCAACTTCGATCTTTGACACGCCCCATAAAGTGAAGATAAAAAAAAAACAGTGGAGATTTCCTGTGGTAACTTAAAAAATACAATAGCCATAAATGCCTCTGAAAGAGGGATACAAACTGTCCTCTTAGTTGCATACACAGCCATATTTCTTATTCAGCAAGACAGTTTTTGCACAGATGTCAAGTTTTGCTGCT
This sequence comes from Terrapene triunguis, assembly GCF_002925995.2. Classification (NCBI taxonomy): domain Eukaryota; kingdom Metazoa; phylum Chordata; order Testudines; family Emydidae; genus Terrapene; species Terrapene triunguis. Next base: position 5,256,030 of record NW_020664369.1, read on the forward strand.
CTAGGAACGTGAGAAAGGGGACAGAGTTTTAAGTGCATTGAGATCAGTAGGCACGATCAGCTCTCAAGACTATTCTCCTTATCCAGATAGACAGTAATTCTTCACAATGATTTCTGAAGTGTACCATGTTCCCATTTACTTAGACACGCAGTGCATATAGTGAAAACCATTGAAAAGTGTTGTCCTGCATTATCTAAGGGATTCCGAAGGAAATTGAGGAAATCTGCATTACAATACATTTTTCCTGAGCGGAGGGATCTCACAAAGCGTAGCCTGCACAACGGAGGCAGCTTTTCAGGGTAATTTACATTATAATTGTATTATTCCTTCCCAAATATGGTGCACCCCTCAACGACCTCCACAGTCATATCAGGGATTGTTCATCCCAGACGAGGGGGATGCAATGGTGGGTGGAAGTCTCCAGATCCAACAACATGAATATATTCTTCCATTTTCAAAATGAAAAATTAACATTACCCTTTCCCATTGCCAGCAAAAACTAATCTCAGTCAGATCTGATGTTGGATTCCCAGGGATTCGCTGCCAGGCCCAGATCAAGGTGAACTGGTAGATCCTCCTGCTCCCCAACAAACTACAAGCTCAACCCTAAAGGTGTTCCTTGCAGGTCAGGAACATGCATTAAAAATGCATTGCTGGGGGATTATGGAGGAACCTTGCACTGCAATTGATTATAAACTTCATGTCCTTGTTCAGGTTTCCCTGCTGCCAAACTAGCATCTCTTCCAAGCATTAAATTAAACTGAACCTGAAAGCAAAGGACATAATTGTTTCCAGTCCCTGCACAGGTCTGTGGGGCACAAGAGTCTCTCTTTGTATCCCTGTGCATGGGCTAGGCATAATCATAATCCTTCATCAGCCCGAGGGTAAATGTTACTCAAGTCTAGTGCCACTGGACTCCCTAGAGTCAAGAAAGGGAAGGGCAAAGTGGAGTTGGTCCTTCCCATGTAAAAAGCGTGCATTTCACTAGTACAGCCGATGTGCTCTCCCTCTGCCCCTGGTGAGGTTATGCTTGCCTGAGTTGCCCCAACACAACGTTGGCCAATAGAGCCCAGTCAGAGGATCAGCCCATCAGCATCTTTTTCTAACACTAAGTTCACTTAGGGCCTGAACCATTTCCATTGACTTCACTGGGGGTGGGCAATGGAGAATGTAAAATAGGACATGAAGTCCATTAAAATAGTATTTTTATTTTAGCTGAGCAAATAATTTGCTGTGAATAATTTGTAGATTTTCACCCTTTTTTCCTATTTGTGAAATTATTGCATTTATTCATTTGTATTCCTTCATACATTTTTCACCTATGATTAGTTTGCTGTGAATATTTTATATTTAAACTTCACACTTTGCACTGTGTTGGTTCGTTACGAGTTACAAATATTATAATGAGATATATTATTGTAAATTCACTTTCAGTGGATATTTCATCCTTCAAGTTTAAAACCCGCTTTCCACAAGTATGCATGCTACAGAAGATTGATCACCCAAGTATCCCCTGAAAGCAAACACAAGAAGGGCTGTGAATATTGGTGAATAGAATTTTCAATTGCAAATACATAGTGGTGGAACATTTTTCCCACTCTTTGTTCACCTCTAGTTTTTAATAAAGAATGTAATGAAAACAAGAAATAACTTGGATTGCTAAAAGCTGTCTTAACATACATTGGTGCTACCCCATTGATCAGTGCTAGAAATGGAAAGATATCAATCTGAATATGTAAATAAGAATGCATGTTCATATCTGTAATTGATTCTTCCATGACATTTCCCCCCTGCATCATAGTCTGGCACGCATTTAGGGATTCTTGATCTGGAGGTTATCACCAGGTCTACAGGGTACAGGCAAACTGTTGTACAACCATGGGACTTTGTCAAGATGTAGGAGGCAAGTTGAATTTAAGTAAAAAGTTGCTATTGACATGTAGAATATTTTCTCCATCTTTGTCATAGAACTTTTGCAAGGAAAGTGAATTGTGGTTAAAGCACAGGACTTGGGATGAAGGCACCAAGATTTTATTCAATTTTCTGTATGACTTTGTGCAAGTCATCCTTTGTGCCTCTGTTTCCCCATCTGTAGAGTGGGGACAATAGTGCAGGGGTGATGCAAGTCTAGATGTGGATACACCCACATCTTGAATATTGTGCGCAGATCGGGTCACCCCGTCTCAAAAAGTTATATTGGAATTGGAAAAGGTACAGAGAAGGGCAACAAAAATGATTAGGGGTATGGAACAGCTTCCGTATAAGGAGAGATTAAAAAGATTGGGACTTTTCAGCTTGGAAAAGTTACAGCTAAGGCGGGACATGATGGAGGTCTATAAAATCTTGACTGGTGTGGAGAAAGTGAATAAGAAATATTATTTATTCCTTCACATAACACAAGAACCAGGGGTTACCCAATGAAATTAATAGGCAGCAAGTTTAAAACAAACAAGAGGAAATATTTCTTCACACAATGCACAGTCAACCTGTGGAACTCATTGCCAGAGGATGTTGTGAAGGCCAAGGCTATAACAGGGTTCAAAAAAGAACTAGATAAATTCATGAAGGATAGGTCCATCAATGGCTATTAGCCAGGATGGGCAGGGATGCAACAACATGCTCTGAGTGTCCCTAGCCTCTGTTTGCCAGAAGCTGGGACTGGACAACAGGGGATGGATCACCTGATTGTTTGTGTTGTTCATTCCTTCTGAAGAACTTGGCATTGGCCACTGACAGAAAACAGGATACTGGGCTAGATGGACCATTGGTCTGACCCAGTATGGCTGTTCTTACGTTCTAAATTCACTGATAATTGCAAAGTGTGTTGAGATCTGCAGATGGAAGGCAGGTACAATAGAAGTGCCAATAAATCATCATTATTGTATCATTATTCATTCATTGCAGTTTCACCATTCACTACAAACCACATTCTTTGGAACTCAGAGTCAATACGATAGACTGGAAAATAAGTTTGTTTTCAAAAATAAAAATGTGCAGCGTTAAGGAAGAGGGATGAAAGAGATAAGTAATTGGATTGTAGCATCCCTAGTATTAAATAAGGGCATTGTGTATACTTATTTGTTATTGCGGCTTGTAAAATTAGTGGTGATTCTCTGAAGGAGAACAAGATGTGGAGAAGAGAATAAGAAGGAATCGTTGTGTACTCTTGTGCAGACTGAATAGATCTAGAGCAGAGGTCGGCAACCTCTGGCATGCGGCTCGCCAGGGGCGGGCTGGGCCAGTTTGTTTACCTGCCGTGTCGGCAGGTTCGGCTGATCGTGGCTCCCACTGGCTGCGGTTCGCCATCCCAGGCCAGTGGGGGCTGCAGGAAGCGGCGCGGGCCGAGGGATGCGCTGGACGCCGCTTCCCGCCGTCCCCATTGGCCTAGAACGGTGAACCGCGGCTAGTGGGAGCCGCGATCGGCCGAACCTGCCGACGTGGCAGGTAAACAAACTGGCCCGGACCGCCAGGGTGCTTACCCTGGCGAGCCGCGTGCCAGAGGTTGCCGACCCCTGATCTAGAGACTGGGATATAGAACTTTCATAAATGCTGTCACTTTGAATGTGACCTCTAGGGGTGATCCCTCCAGGTCAGGGTTGAGTTACATCATGGGATGTGGTGTCCCTTTTGTTCCTGCCCAGGCTGTATAATTTCTGTGGCTAAGCAGAGAACTTAAGTTTCCAGGTCTTGCACTCTGGCACTTTTCATAAGCAGTAAATTCTCTTTAAAAGTAAAGAGGATACAGAGCCAAAAGCCCCAGATCTGGACACTCCTCAACTCTGAGAGAGGAACATGCATGGCATTGAACCTGGACCTGTAATTTTGCAGCTGCCTTTATAACAGGCCAAAACAAAACCCCAGAGATGAACACCCCTCACCTTCTGGTGCTGAAAACTTGGATTCACATCTGAATTTGGTATCTTGAGCCATCTCTGCTTAAAACACACAAACATAGAGGGGTCAACCCTCATCTGCAGTAAGCTATAATAGCTCCCTTGAAGTCAGTGGAGTCATGACGATTGGATCTGACCCGTGTTTTGTGCTGCTTCCTATAGCAAATGAATGGTACAGGGAAGAAGCCATGGAAAAGACAGACAGACAGACAGACAGACAGACAATGTGGAGGGGTGAAGTGGGGGAAAGAATTAAATAAATGGAGAAAGGAAGCCCTAGAGCCTACCTCAAGGCTTTCGACACAAACACTACCATACTTGTGAGCCCTTTACGCCCACTATGCGGTTGAAAAAGGCAGGGGGCAGAAATGGCATCATGTTAGCTACAAAAATACAGTACTTAATGATTTTCAATAGTCAGTCGAGTTTTGCTTGGAGTCTGTGTTCCTTCTGACACTATAGGAGTTCTAGCCCTCACTAAAAAGCAGCCCCCGCAACAAAAGAGATTGCTAAGAAAATTGAAAACAGACTCCTAACAATGGAGGCTTCAGTTCTACTGCACAAGTGTTGGGAAAGCATGTCTCGGGACTTCCATAGGGCTGCTCTGAATACATTTGAAAAGCAATTAAGGCTGGCAAATAGCTACTAAAGTTTTGCATCACCAGTCCTGAGAGTGCCTCAGTAATGGTGTGACTTACTTAATTCAACGTAGGCTTGAAAAGGGACCTCTAGGGCTCAAAAATGCTGTTGTGTAGACCACTCATGTGCCTCAAGGGGATTGTCACAACATCTCCATGGCAATTGATCTAGTGAGCTGAGAGACTTTCAGGGAGCTGCCACATTATAAAGACTGCATGGTACGTACTGGTGTGTGTGACACACACACACACAGTGAGTGAGACTGCCCTCTAGTGGAAGATACATTAGACCTACTGATGTGTCTGAACTAGTGGAGGTGTTGTTTTAATGGTGAAGTGCTGTGTAGATCTATTCCTATGCTTCAAGTGGATACATTTGCAGAAATCAGGCCTGGTTTGTGAATTATTTGTCAGTAGAAAAAATGGCTAAATGCATCAGATAAAATATTCAGTGAATAATTTGACTATTTGAGACTGACTTTTTAAGCCATCAGCGTAAGCTCGATGTAGACAAAACAGAGCTCTTAATATTTCCCCCTAACCCCTGCCTTCTCTCTCATTAACTATGAATGACACAATAGGGCAGGGACCGGCAACCTTTGGCATGCGGCCCACCGGGCCGGTTTGTTTACCTGCCGCATCCCCAGGTTCAGCCGATCGCAGCTCCCACTGGCCGAGGTTCGCCGCTCCAGGACAATGGGGGTGGCAGGAAGCGGTGGCCAGCACATCCCTCGGCCCACGCCGCTTCCCGCCACCCCCATTGGCCTGGAACAGCGAACCGTGGCCAGTGGGAGCTGCGATCGGCCGAACCTGTGGATGCGGCAGGTAAACAAACCGGCCCGGCCCTCCAGGGTGCTTACCCTGGCGGGCCGCATGCCAAAGGTTGCCGATCCCTGCAATAGGGCCTCTCCTCTCAGTCCACACAGCTAAAACTCTCATCCAGGCCCTCATCATTGCATATCTTGAGCACTGCAACCTGCTCCTTTCTGGCCTTGACAAATGCCATCTAGCTGCCCTTATATCCATTCAAAACGCTGCTGCAAAGATTTTTATCTTGGCTTGCTTCTTTGACAACATCACCTCCCTCTTTGCATCCCTTCACTGGCTCTCCCTTCTCCATCACAACACAAACAAGCTATTTGTCTTCACTCTTTTAAGGACTATCCCTACTCTCCTCTAACAAATTAGAAGAGGTTAACTCCCTCCTCTGCTCTGCCTGTCATGCTAGCCTTCATTGTCCATTTGTCACATTTTTCCGCAACATGTGCTTTCCCACCTTCTCCCATGCCCCGCCTCATGCATGGAAAGCACCTCTCAAACATCTGCCAAGCTGTCCCATTGTCTACCTTCAAATCTCTCCTTAAAACTCTCCTCTCATGTGATGTCTACAAGAGACTTGACAACCGTTAGGCAGCTGGTGTGCTGTGATCCCTGCCTATCATGCTGATCAGAGCCTTCTCATTATTACCTTTTGCTTCCCAAATCGACCTGTTGTATCCACCTGTTGTCTCTCATCTTATAGTTGGACTGCAAACTCCTTAGGGCAGGGACTCTTTATGTTATGTATATGGTGCCTCGCACAATGGGGCTATGGTTTATAAATGCTACCACAATACAAATAATGATAATAATTAAAAACCAACTTCAGTGTCAGGCTCCATAGGCCTTCTTATAGAGTTAGCCTCTGCATTCAGCCTCCTCTTTGTAGAGACTAGCTATTTTCTTGGCCCTGCAGTTGGCACACCTTCCAGAGCTGTCCATGGGCATGCCTTGGATACGGAGTGCTATGGGACAAACCTCAGCAGTGGCCACAGTTGGGCATGAACTAATTGGAGCGGTGTTTGGAATCAGCCAGCACTGTTTCACCGAGTGTTTTTTCTGTTGTGCTGGATGTCTTTTTGGATGGCTGAGAAGTGACTTTATCTTATGGCAGGTGGTGAGATTACCCTACATCACAGCATTGACTTAGGTGCCCTTATCCCCCCATTTATACCTCACTTACCATCCTTTTGGCCACTAATTCATGACTATGAAAACTATTTAGCTTATTTTACATTACCACAAGTTTGTGGGACTTCTCTGTTCACATTTTCCATCTAGTTACACCACTTGAGGGTCTAAGTTGCACCAGCCTAACTAGTTAAGATGCCTTTTATGCTGGCTTACAATGCTGATTCACATTTCTAGCCCCTGTATCTTCAGTCCACTCTAGTTACCTTTAAAACTTCCCTTCTCTAGTCTGTAGAACCATTCAGTTCTGGATTCATTTTGTGTCTTTGGATTTGTTTAATCTCTGCTGTCATATCCCAAGCACTTTCAGAATCAGCAGGTAGTTTACTCCTTTTAGCACCTGACACAGAACTTTCCCCACTGCACCGGGAACCTTGCTATTATATCCAGTGGATTTTTACAGTTAATTTCTTTTCATATTTCAGATTCTAATATAGTCTGAAAATCCCAATGACTCTCAAAGGCTTTCTGGAGGTCTATTATCTCACTATCTTTTATGCTGTATATGGGGACTGCAGTCACCAGTACTGCTGAGAGAACATTTATAAGCTTTCCAATTCCCACTACTGCCTTAAAGAATGAAAAGTGCGCAGGCATGTGTATGTGTGGATTTTTTTGTTACACTTCCAACCAATATCTCCCTCTAAAGAAACCAAGACACTATAAGAAATGAAAATCTTCTACGACAAGTGCTCAATTGCCAATAATGAACATAGAGTGCAAAAGCAAATTAAAAAACCCTATGCCAGGAGAGACCATTAAGAGCAATTTGACATTTATTGAACAACAGATGGTGATTAAAAGCATAAAACCGAAATTGTCTTGCTAAAAAAAGGGCAGTTCTATTTAAAAAAGTCTAACATTTCAATTAAAACACCTCTAGACATCAGTTAAATCATGTGAAGATCAACCTCATAAGAGCTTCTATCTGCATTATAATCAATAATGCAGTTAAAAATCGGCCATCTAAAAGCCCCAGTTTTTAGCTTGACAATTTGCCCAAGAGATTATCCAAAGCTTGAAGGAATCTTCCCCTACCAGGCAGAGCTCAGTTTGTAAACACCGAACAAGGAAAACTGTCATTTATATTAAACAAGGGGAACTGATTGCTCTTCCCTTTTCCCCATTCCTCACCCTATTCTCCTAATCTAGCCTGGTTTTCAGGGGGGTCAAATCCTGATGTACTTCTCTGCAACACAGACCCTGAACTGGGATTGTCCCATTGTACTAGGAACTGTACAAATGCATACTGAGAAACAGTCCTGGTCCTGAAGAGCTTACCTTCTAAATAGATAAGACAGGTAAAGGTTGGGAAAGGAAACGAGGCACAGAGAGGTTAAGTGACTTGCCCCAGATCACAGGCAGAGCTTGGAATAGAACCACATTCTTCATATTGACTCCCAGTCCAATGCTCTAGGCACTGGACCACGCTGCCTCTCATTTGCATTCTTTTCTGGGTTCTTACATGGTCTCCAGCACTCTGAGGACTTCTGTAGCCCGCCTGGGTTCAGTGGCTGGGGAGGCAAAATGGAATCCTGGCGGAGGCCAGGTTTCCAGTCAGCCGAATGCATGCTTTCATGCCTTCACAGCTATAAATAGCATCTAAGGCACTGGCATCAGGCAAAGCAGTATGGGTTGGGCATGACAAGTAACAGCAGTGCCCCAGAGCTGGCAGTCTGAGACAGAAATGTCAGCCAAGTCAGACAGGCCCGTTAGGATAAGCCCCCTCCATGCCAATGACAGACAATCATTGCTCCTTGTTACTGTTCCAGCCTGTTACAAATGTATCTACATACAATTCTAATAAGCCCAGTGATGAGTTTTGCCTCATCCCTTCCCCACAATCCTTTGTGCTGAACAACTATCTTTGTATTTTGGAAAAAAAAAGAAACACAATGAGGATCCTGAGGGAGACCTCTAGGAGCTACATAATAATGAAAGCGTAGGATAACTCTGCTTACTTAACTGTGTTTTATTTTCTGCTTCCCCAGTCCCTATCTCACGGCCCAATCATAACCGGTCAGCCATCAGCTATCTAGCATATCCTTCATGCACACCCATTAGAAACTTGGACCAATCATGATTTGCCTTTACTCTTCCTTTTCTCTCATACTAACACCTCTCCTCTGCATTAGCATCTCCTTTCTTCTCCTCTGTCCCTTTCACCTTCCCTCTTCCCCACCTTCTGTATTTTGTCCTTGTTTCTACCTTTCCCTCGTATTGCACCCACCTTAGTCAATGAATTTTGAATTAGTAATCACAGGAATTTCCACTGAAAGCCTGATTAAAATAGTTATATTCACTCAATCAGTGAGCAGAAACATGCAGTGTGACCCTATAGAAGGTCGCTGCAGCTCCTTTATGGTAGCAACTGTGGAAACTCTTGTGTATATAAAGGTGCTGGTCACTCCTGACATTTTAACCACCGGGCTGTCTAGACCTGTCTGAGGAGGGTTGGACAACATGGTGCTGGCTGCCTGGAGCACTGGTGTTCCTACTATTGCTCCTATCAGTGGAGTTGTGTTTACGGTAGAGTCAGAAATTTCTGGCAAAGGAGCCTAAGATAGGCCCAGCCAGTCTGCAGACAAAACAACTTGAATTCTGAATACGTGAAGCAAACAGCTTGTGACCAGGATAGAGATGAAGCATTATTCCCCAAAGTTATGCAGTGAATAACTCAGAATAATGAATACAAGAGAAAAACCACAATCTGCTCACAACGCTTGCAAACAGAGGGGAAAAAAAGGGGGCAACATTTGTCAAATCAATTATTCATGCAGTTTTCACTCAGCTCTAAGAAAGAACAATGACATGCTCTTTGCTGGGTTTCTATACTCACCTCTAGCCTCCCGAAAATAATAATAAAATACGAAATGAGAGGATTTTACCGGGCAATGAATTTGCTCATTACATTTTGCAAAAGGGTAAAGAGTCTACAAAAAAAAAAAAGTTCAAAACTGGGTAACATATTAAAGCTGGTAACAAGATGGGAAAACAATTACGAGGCGGTGGTGCACCATGAGAGATATAGTTTGATCAGGGAGCCCAGCCCACAAAAGGAAATGGAAGCATGAAACGTTTAAACTACAATTCCCATGGAGGTACCAGGGCAGCATTTCGGAAACAAAATAGTTTATTTTTTGCAAAAATATTTCAGATTTTGATTTTTCCTCAAAAAGTTGCAATATTGCACAGGAACACACAAACAAATAAAACAAGCAACCGACTGACTCTCTAAATACAGCTTACCACATGAGTTCAAGAATAAGAAGGGGGTAGAGACCTGGTTGTTAAGATCATTCTTCGATGGCATCATGAAAGCTTGCATGTGGTTAGCGTGACATTGTTCTAAATGTAGGCATGAAAAATTGCACAAAAACTGAGGGCACCCCAGCTAGTTAATGAAGCTCCATTTACAATTTACAACACCTGAGGATCTGGCCCTGAGAGTGCAAGGAGAAGATGATGAGCAGCTAGGCAGGACGATAGAGAAGAGCATAATGAGAGAGATGAAGGGGCTGTAGGGGGGGAGCAAAGGTGTTGGTGCACGGAGAGTTTTGAAGAGCCTTGAAATTGAGGATGAGGAGTTTGAAATGGATGCAGAAGGCAAGGGGAGAGCCAGTGAAGGGAGTCAAGGGGGAGAGCCAAGTTACATGGCTAGAGTGGCAGGAGAAAAAAAATCTGAATACTTTTTTATGCTCCATGATATTGTATAGGTTTTTCTGGTCCAAACTTCAGCCAAGGAAGGTCAGTATTTTAACCCAGTTTGGCTACCAAACACAAGCAAATGGAAGCATTTCTTTTCATTGTTACTTGCCTGCACTTGGAGTCCCAATAATGCCACCACTGACTCAGCTACCACCAATGGTATCACAGATTTTTCTACCATTTCCTATTGGAACCAGAGAAAATCTTATTCACCAGTATAGGTTTGCAAAAGTTAACATTCTTGTACTGCTACAAAAGGAGAGAGACAGAGACAGAGGGAGAAAGCAAACATTTTCTTTCTGCTTATGCCAGCAGTATGAAATAACAATATCAGCAGTAACAAACTATTAAAGGACCACGAATTAGTATCTGATTGGCTTTTAAAAATACATTCATCAGTTAATTCATTAAGAGTATTTGTTGAGGTTTAAGACATATGAGACAAAAATACCTCATTTGCAAGTAATTAATACAGAATTACTTAAGCAATACAATTTCACATGCAAATAAATACTTGTATTTGAATTACTTTTAATCCACTTGAAAGAGATGCTTAGATGTTTAATCATCAGATAAATTAGATGTGTTTTGGTAATTACCTATCAATCAATATTCCAGTTCAACATCCACATTGCTCTAGCAAAGAGCATGCTGTGTAGACAAGATTTTATTTATCATTAAACAGTCTTTCCTATTTAATTTTCTTTGTGCAGATAGTTCTCAGGGAGGTTTTACATTTAACCAATTTAGATATTCAATACTTCAAGGGAGAATTACTATTTTTGCCTCCCTATTATTGAAAGCAAATCCCCCATGAGGCTTGATTTTGTATTCCTATGGAGGCAAAACCTCTCTTGACTTCAATAGGAGTTTGGTCTGTGTCAAAACTTCAGGAATGACCATGTATGTACTGTAATAATTTTCCACTAAGTCACCTTTGGATTTACGTTCTGATTTCAGTGGTTTTACAACTGTATACATCTACTGATGTAGTGGACCCAGGTCCCTGCCTGAGGAGTTTACAGGGACTGCTCCAGAAAGGTTCGGAGGTCAATGTGCATTAAGAGCACTCAGCACCTCTCAGGGTTGGCCCTTCATTGCGAGCATTAAAAGAAGAGCCAGATCTCATGATACGGTGTGGGGGGAGAATGGGAAAAAGTGAAATGACAAGAAGGGGGAAATGAATGAGGAGTGTTAATTTTTCACAGAGCAACTAGCACTGAAATTTTTAAAAGATTTTTAAAATAAATCCCGCTTATTTAAAAAAAAGCTACAACGAAAGAAAGATTAATGCACATCAACATTAGGCACACCAAGCTAACCCTTAGCAGGAGCCCTAAAGCTGGGACCACTGACTGCTGGCCCCAAAAGACCATGAAGAGGGAGAATGCAGATGCCCCCAGTGTGTCCAAGCAACCTCCTTTCAAAATGATAGCACTGTGTTAGGTCTGCACTAACAACTGAACGCATGGGTTCTCTCTACTACTAGCAGTAATGTCTTGGGTGTCTAGTGTCACGTGGGGATATAGAAGGAACTGCAGTTGCACATTGAGCCAGTACATAGGACCCAGTGGGGCAGAAGGCTCCTACCTTACCCTGCCCATGCATTTGGATCCAGGGCACAATCTGATTTTCTATATTAAAAACAGGGCCGGCTCCAGGCACCAGGCACCCAAGCTGGTGCTTGGGGCGGCACCTGGAGGGGGGCGGCGGTGCGGCGCTCCGGCCGCCGGGGAGAGCGGGGCCACAGCAGGGCTCGCCGCCCTCCCCCCGGCGCTCTGGCCGCCCTGCGCTCTGGCCGCCGGGGGGGGAGAGCCAAGC
>NW_020664369.1:5268499-5401103 GCF_002925995.2 Terrapene triunguis
AGCTGAGGGCCTGATCCAGCTCTCGCTGAAGTCAGTTGAAAGATTCCCATTGACTCCAATGGGAACTGGATCAGGCCCGGAGAGCAGAATTTGGCCATGAGGGGATGGTTCTCCAATGTCTCGCATCTTATGTCAAGTGAGTGCAAATGGATGCAAAATGCTACCAAATCAGTGTACTCCACCCCCTTATATACATTCTACAGCCTCTTTGCACAAGTGTAAAATTACAGCCCAAGGTAGAAGGCAGTGGAGAATCAAGCCCATGCTCTTTTTTTATTCAAGTGTCTAGATCTGGTTCTCTTCTCACTTGTAATCCTGATGTATACCTATGTAACTGAGGGGAGAATCAGGTCATCTGTCTATGTAACTGAATTAGGGCTTGCCTCTGAAGCCAGCTATACTGGTGTAAATAGGAGCTACTTCTGGAGTAAGGTACTATTCCACCAGAGTGGGGCATCCCAAATGGACCTTTAATCTCTCTGGGCCTCAGTGGTCCACCTGTAAACTGGAGATATTATTTAATTTATCCCACTCTTTGCCTGTCTTGTCTATATTGTTTGCAAGAAATTGCATGCTAAGGAATTGCTATATTGGATCTGATCTGAGGTCCCTCTAGTTCTGGATCTGTCTCCGACAGTGGCACCAGCACGTACTTTAGAGGAAGGTGTAAAAACCCTGTAGCAGGCAGATGGGTGATAAGCTGCCCCCCACACTAAGTCTATCCTGCTCTCTAATGGAAATTGGCATAATTTATGAACCATGAGTTTAATATCCCTTCCAACATTTTATATGACAACTCTGGATGTTCTTGGTATCCAGATATCCATACAAATGTAATTCCTTTTTGAATCTTGCTAAATTCTTGGCCTCAATAACTTTCTGTGACAAGGAGTTCCGCAGTTCAATTATGTGTTGTATGAAAAAGTGTTTCCTTTTATTAGTTGTGAATTTTCCACCTTTTAATTTAATTGAATATCCCCTTGTCCTTTTGTTGAGAGAGAGAATAGGAGTTTCCCATTTACCTTCTCTAGACCAGTCATTATGTTTAGAGTCAGACAGGAAATGGTTTCCTCATCCCCAAAATCTTGATCTTTCTTGCTGCTCTTCTCTGAACCGCTGAACCTCAAAAAGATTATTGCACAATTAGAAGAGATGGGGTGAGATGTTCAGCACACAGGACTGCAAACAGGGGAATTTGAGAGGGGGAGAAGGAGATCCCCCTGCTGAATGAACAAGGTGCGAGTACCAACCTTGGGGTTATTTCAGTTACAGGGTCTAAGAATATTAGGTCAACACTATTACCTTTATCAACCAAACTTGTAATTTCATGAAAAGAAAGTTAGTTTGACAGGATCTATTTCTCATAAACTCATGCTGATTTGCATTAATTATATTACCCTCCTTTAATTCTCTATTAATTGAGTCCCATATGATTCACTCCATTATATTGATCGATGTTAGGCTGACAGGCCTATAATTACCCAGGTCATCCCATTTATCCTTTGTAAAAATTGATACATTAACTTTCTTCCAGACTTATGAAAATTCCCCTGTGCTTCAAGACTTATTGAAAAAAAAAAATCAGCATTAACAGTCTAGTGAGCTCCTCAGCCAGCTCTTCTAAAACTCTTGGATGCAAGTTATCTGGACCAGCTTTTTCTACCCACTGAGGGAAGAAGCAGCCATTTTGGGGTCTGTTTGATAGAACGGAGATAGACTAATAACGAGGAATTGAGGCAGATTTGCAGAATGAACTGAATGCAAGGCCTATGGCATTTGGATGTTTTGGTTTTTGGCCCCATTCCAGCACTCACTGACATCACCAGGAGTCCTTCCCTTGACGTCCCTGGGCAAAGGACTAGCCTGTTAGTGAGAGTTCTGCTTCAGCAAATGTCTATTGTTGGACGGGTGCTATGAGTCAATCCTGCCTTCTAGGCTTAAAAGTTAGATTCTATATTAAATGCAAGGGGTATATGGATGGAGATGTAATCAAGGCTTCTAACATGGCAATATAGATGCTTAAAAAGCCACAGTCAGAAAAACCAATGACCCAGACCAGGAGTGTATAAGATTTTCATTTGTCTTCATCACTGTGAGAGGAAATTCTCTCAACCATGATAAATATTAACGGTTGTTTCTGCTGCTTCTTTACTGGTGCTGGTGAGCTAAGTGTAGATACATAGAAGCAAGTGGAAGATTAGGTGTTTAGTATGGCAGGATAGCAAGATTATTTAATCAAAGTGGAAAAATTGTCAGTCCAATACCGCCTTAAGATAAACATGTTACAATGCTTTTGTAGTTAGAAAAGTCTAAGAATCTTCCACAAAAGACCTTTCTTCTTGATAAATTTCCCCCAGAAGAAGGCCCTATAGACATTTAAGTCCTTGGTGTCATGACTGCAAATGTGGTTACAATATCAAAGGTACAAGAATAAATTGAACAGCCCATGGGTACCGGAATGTTTAAATAATGCTATCAACCTCATAAAACAGAAATTGAGAATCTATCTAAAAAGCAGACTCGTTTCATGCCCTAAAGACACTTCTTTCTTACAGTTAAATTAACTTGATATTGTGATTTACTGAAGAATAAGTTAGTACATAGAGTATGGGGTCTATACACACTGATGGAAGCCATTCATAGGTGAGATGAATAGTAAATGAAACAAATACCTTAGAGAAACTGCTTAAATATGAACTGGATTGTCTGGACTGAAAATAATTAATCATTCTAAACAAACTCCTATTTATTATTTAGATTCTGGTAGCACCCAAAGTGTGATAGACACTTTGCAGGCACAGAGGAAGACACTGTTCCTATCCTTCACAAATTACAGTTTTAAAAAGATGACAACTGACACAAGGCAGGAAAAGGGAAGGTGACGTACAAGCAAAGAGATCAGGGGATGAGAGGCAAACTTGTTACATAGAGAGGGGAAGCCGAGTAGGTGGTGTAAAGTGAAGTGAAATGAGGGCAGTTTTAAGTTCCCTTTGCACTGCTGTAGAGGCACACAGGGAACTTTATCAGGGCTGGGGGTCTGGCTCAGAAACAAAATATCTCAGTGGGGATATGAACTACATGGTTTATCTCCATGTTATGTTAATTCTGAAGCCTAATGGTGACACTTAAAGCATCAACTTTGTTAATGTTTCACTGCTAATCATTTTAGCAGAAACATCCAGTATTCTAGAATGTGGGTAGAATGTGGATTCTGGGAAGAACTGAGTACACTACTCCTATCTCTCCCAGTCTCCTCTCAAACACTCTTTACCGTGAGTTCAATGTTTTTAAACAATTCTAAAAATCAATTAGCAGGCTAATTTCCAAGAATGGGTATGACAAAATATGGTTTCAAGCATTCAGGGAACTTAGTAAAAAAAAAAAAATGTTGCATATGCTTTCACCTAAACCTTTAGGGAGGACAGAAAGGTAGAGAGGGGAAGGAGTTCTAATAGCCTTGACTGACATATTGTTTTTACTTCTTCTCAGCTACAGAGGAAAAAAGGTGACCAAGCAAAGTAATACAATGAAGGGTCAGTGTTTCAAAGAGTTTCCAAACCTTAAACACTCAAAATTTATCCTATCCATTTGCATGTATAAGATCCACTTTTGCACATGCAAATCAAAGAATTATTACAGATAGGCCGGAGTTACAAAGTTCAGATCCAAACATTTCCAGTATTTGAGGATACTTGATTCCATGGTTTTGGTTTATCCTCCCAAGGAAGTGCAGTGAAATTTGGATCCAGAAAAACCACTTCCCCAAAGCTTGGGGTGTCAGGATGTGGTGTTTTAGTTATGATTGTAGCTCTAGTTCTCAGCTGCATAATTCTCATACTTGTCTGTACAAATATATGTTTTGCACATGGTTAAAATAGATGTGTATATGCAAATATTGCCCCCACATATTTTGGAGGCTCACAGGTCACTTACCAGAAAGCACATCCCCTCACATCTGGGTGCAGCATTGCAGAACTCCTTCTCATTTTCCCTCACCAGACAGCTGTTTGGCACGGCCATGGTTGGCCTCTTCTCACAACTGCAGCCAAGTTATTTATAATCTCACCCCTACGGGGTAATAAAGAGTCCCACAGCCAAGAATCCAGTGACTATATAGAGCCATATGCCTCAGTCCAGGCTCTTTACTTCTTGCCTCCTCTTCCTCAGGGAGAATTTCCTATCACCTTCTCTGGGGCTGGTAGGGGAATCCACATCTGCACTTCCTTGTGGGTTCCAGGCTAGAGACCCGGTGGTTTAAGCAGTTAGAAACTGCTCCTTACAATTCCTTGCTGCTTCGTTAGAATGCTCCCTACATCTGTCTGTCCACGGGCACCTTTGCTAGGACAAAACCCTCATATCCCCCTGTGGAAATCCAACTCCTTGTGTGGCTTCCTACCAGTCTGCTCCTTGAAGTACCACCTCTTGGTAATTCTCTCTGGAAGCCACCCACTCTATCTGATCTGCAGCCTTCTTACCCAGCTATCAATGGCTCAGCAGTTAGCCACAGCTGAGATAGCTTGTCTACCTGTTAACCCCTTAGTGGCTGTGGTTAGGATGAGGGTCTATGCCCCCATCACAGAGGCCTTTTGAAAAAGTTGCTGTTGAGAAACTTGAATCAGGTGAAGGTATCCAGGCTCTGTGATTTTAGACATTGTGTTGAATAACAATAACAAAGGATAAAAAATGTTCAGAATCCATTTGGGAGTGAAGGAATTATAGCTAATAAATGACTGGCTGGCTACAGACAGTTTAGGCATAATTGGGAAATGTGTTTTAGGGATTGATTGTACTTGATCTTTTTAGCAGGTTTTGATCTGCTTGAGGTGCCCCCTCCAAGCTGTAGGTTTTGGGGCAAAAGGGAGCCATAGAGCTGCAATCTGTGGGCTAACTCTGGCCACACGATGGGAGCCACCTAGGGGTTGCTTCTTGGCATACGATAAATATATCAAGATGTGTAAGCCTGAGCCTGTTATAACCCTATACCAGTATTGCTAACCCCAAGAGATCAAAAATCATGAGTCAACCCCTTTAAAATCATGAGACCAAACCCCCAAATCAAGTTTTTTTTTGTTTAAAAAAAGATTTTACTGTATTTTTTGGCCTAGCTTTGGAATTTTGACCTCCCCCTGCCCATCCCCATGACCCGTGTGTGACAATTAGTGCGCCAATATTCCCAAATTCATGGTGTAAGGTGATTCTGGTTCCCCGTTAGGAGCTTCCACTGGCTGCCTGACGGCCTGGAGGAGCTTCTAGCCTTTTCCCCAAACCCAACATTCTAATCCCTTAGTTCTGTGTCCCATCCCATCCTCACACCAATTAATTATGCACCCATGCCTGGCCCCCACATCTACCTCTCCCACCAGCCCCCCCCCCCCATTCTGTCCCAACCTCTTCCTTTCCTCCTCAGCCCCCATGTCTGCCTGTCCCCCCTGCCTCTTCTCTGCTTCTTCTGAAGCTTCCATGGTTCTTCATCCCCCTCTCAGCTGAGGGGGAAGGGAGGAGAAGGGCAGTTGCAGTTGAGTCCTGTTCTCCGTCTCTCCAGGTCTTGAGGGGATGGGCAGCTCTAGAGGTTCTTCATCTCCTTCTTCCCCTTCCCAGAGCTACTGTTGATGGGATGGAGAGGGGAGGAATAGCGAGCAGACTGACCCTTTGTTCACTGGAGGGGTGGGGACAGGAGGGAGCAAAGCTGCCCTGGGCTGCTGGGCTCATTCTGCTTCCTCTCTGCAGCTCCCCTCATGTGAGTATGGTGTCAACTGCTCCCTCTCCCCTACATACAATCTCCTCTCTGTGCCTGAAAGAAGGAGCTGGGAGGGAGTGGGGAAAGCAGCCACTCAGAGGAGATTTCCCCCCAGAGACTGAAATTTGCAAGAGGACTGGAGCTCCTCATCACTGCCAGACTGGCTCAGCAGAAACTCAAAATAACGGGACCCTGTCTTGTTAAGAAAGCCACTGAGCAGGTTTCCTGTATATGCTAATACACATCGACAACAACCACTGATGCTGAGTCCATTGCTAACCAGCATCTAGGATTAGGATGCAAACATAAAAGCCAGATTCTCATCTTGTGTAAATCAGCATTGACTGCAGCCAGCTGAGGAGCTGGCATACAAGCCTGTTATTACTTTATAACAGAGCTCAGCCTGTGACTGTTATTACATTATAATTCAGAGCAGGCATGTCAGCGTTATTATGTTCTATTAGAGGTCCCTGCATCACTGGAATGTCAGAGTATTGAATCTGCATTATTTGAATCTGTGGGCCAGGAACACAGCTGGTGTAAATCATCATAGGTCAGTTGAAACCAATGACTTTATCATCATTTGCATCAGTTAAAAATCTGTCCCTGTGTACATCTGTGCATTTGTATGTGGAGAAGAATCTTAAAGGAATTAATGAAACTCATATAGGAAGCCATTTCCCCCCTTTCATGATCATGTTCAGTTTGATACCTTGACGATCAAACTCGTGAAATAGTGGGAATGAGTTGGACCTGCCAGATAGAGAACACAAATTAGTCAGTTATATCTTTAATGGAATTAAACCTCGAACTATGCACTGCAAGTCTTCAAAAAAAAAGCTCTGCAACTATCTACACATTCTTTTGTATTGTGAATCTTTGTGTAAAAGAGTAAATCTGCTGAATGGAAAGGAAAATAATGATTAGATTTAAGATAAACTAAAAGATATTTTCTCAGCTGAAAGATAGAAAAAAATAATTCAGTAGCTGTTGATTTTTGAGACTAGAAGTCCATGATTATGTCTGGCACAACATACAGGATAATAGAATAACGGAAAGAAGAAATGAAAAAAAAAACTGCTTTAAATATAGTTGATCCAATGCATGTATATTTTCCAACTTATTTTTGTTGTTTGCATAAAGTATCCTTAAAAGACAGCTTAGATGTTTAACTGCAGCCAGATAAGAACAGCCATACTGGGTCAGACCAAAGGTCCATCTAGCCCAGTATGTGTCTTCCGACAGTGGCCAATGCCAGGTGCTTCAGAGGGAATGAACAGAAGAGGTAATCATCAAGTGAGCCATCCCCTGTTGCCCATTCCCAGGTTCTGGCAAACAGAGGCTAGGGACACCATCCCTGCCCATCCTGGCTAACAGCCATTGATGAATCTATCCTTCATGAATTTATCTAGTTCTTTTTTTAACTCTGTTATAGTCTTGGCCTCCACAACACCCTCTGGCAAGGAGTTCCACAGGTTGACTGTGCATTGTGTGAAGAAATGCTTCTTTTTGTTTGTTTTAAACCTGCTGCCTATTAATTTCATTTGGTGACCCCTAGTTCTTGTGTTATGAGGAGTAAATAACACTTCCTTATTTACTTTCTCCACACCAGTCATGATTTTCTAGACCTCTATCATATCCCTCTTTAGTCATTTCTTTTCCAAGCTGGAAAGTCGCAGTCTGGACTGCATGGAAATCTCATCTCATATGGAAGGTGTGCCATACCCCTAATCATTTTTCTTGCCCCTTTCTGTATCCCTTCCAATTCCAAAATATATTTTTTGCGATGTGGCGATCCTATGTTACATTCTCTGTCCTTGACAAAACAGAATATATCCTGCTGGGAATATGATGCTTAATACAGAAAATATTTCAGTAACAATATAATCTTACAATGAAAGGGAGGGATCAGCTAGAATGTTGCTGTGGGGTGGTTTAAAAATTTTCATTATTTTCAGCAATGCCACAGTTTTATCTCATCAGAAAAAATAAATCAAAATGTTAAGGGAGGTTATTTTCTGTATTGAGAGACTGCAGACATTGGGAGAAGGGTTGTTGTAGCTGATATTGCAAAAACTTGCTTTAAGTATTTAGATCTGGTGAAAAGTATCAATTTGATAGCTAAGGGGACAGAAGAATTCTCTTTATCTTCAAGACAAATACAGCCTGGGTAGCATCAGTACAAGATCTTCAACATCACCCTGTCCTCTGCTTTCATACCATTTTATCTTATTTTGTTGCTATTATGGCCTGGAGGGAACAAATTTTATGGAACTGTTCAGTCTCTCAATCAATTCAGTTGTTAGCTTCTCTGCTGAGATTCCCAAGAAGTGTGTCAATTGTGATAGGAATTTTGTGATGCGATACCTAACCACTAAGAACTGTACTCAGACAACCAGCTCATTTTATGTAGACCTCTGAGCAGCTATCAAAAGTTAATTGTAATGCTTATTAAAAACTCAAATTACCAGCTTTGTTTAGATAGAAGGCTCAGAGCTTTTATTAACTGTATGAACTCTTAGCTCAGTGGGAATCTACTCAGGGTCTTGGAAATTATCTAGTTCCCATTGGACATGCTCAGAAGCTTAATTCCAGACCAGCAGTACATCTCTTTATTTGCATAATTAAAGAGGTGAGGTTACTGGTTCTGGAAGTACTGAATTAGTGATATTGCACTGAGAGAACAATTTTGCTGTTATCAGAGAGCTGGCAACTTTTTCCATGAAATCCATGTGGTCCCTTGAGTGGCTCTGTTTCTCAGAACTATGTCTACCCAATTTTCAAACTGGTAGCATAGATAGGGTTTAAAATTGCTTTAGAGAAAAGAGGGTAATAGAAACACTGATTTTCAGTCGGGTTTCAAATGGACATTTTTTTGTGGGCACAATTTTGCTTCTGTAGAAAACTGCAGGTACATTTTTATGCCCACAGTTAATTGTAGGTACAATATTGTTAACATTTAAATAACTGGTTTGTGAGTACAAACAGTAGTTAGGGAGGCAACTGTCATTGTTTTAAATTACACATGCAAAAACCAGAGCCAATTTCTAAAATATGTGACCTGAGATCTGCCTGATATTATCTTGTCATAAGTGATTACAACATTTTCATAGCTGATTAAATGGTCGTTGGGAAAATTCCCAGTTGAGGGTATTTAAGGAGACCCTTTGGTTCTTTCACACCTCACCTTTTAATTCTCCAGTGCATTCTGCTGCTATATGGCATATTATAAACTGTAATCTCTTCAGGGCAAGGGCTTATTTGGGTATCTCATAAAGCATTGTCAGAGCTATACAAATGATAAATGTTAAATAAAAATAATGAATGATTTAACCTACTCTAGATTCAGCTGTGTTTTCTACTCTAAAAATTTTATTATTTAAAAATGGTAGCTTCTTACTCAGTTGGTCTGTTCCATGTGTATGTTCAAGGTCATATATGCTGTTTTTCTGAAAAAAGTACCAGTCAGCTCTGCAGAACCAACTCAGCTTTGGAAGATTGACTGGAATTCTCTTCCTCCACTTGCATCATCAACAGAATCATTGACTAAAGTCCATTTTCAGGGCCACCTGTGCAATCATATTGTCTTCAGATTATGCCCTCATTTACATATGTGTATCCCAGAGAAAGTAATAGTCTTGCACAGGTGTTGCTGAGGACAATAAAGATGCACAGATGTAACTGAACGCAACTTACGGGCTGCAGAATATTTATTACTGGTGATGATAAAAGAGCCAGAAGGAGCACAGCTTGCCGTAAAGATCCCAATCTAAGTTTTCAAGACTGGGAGTTACTGTAGGAAAAAACATCTTGTAAACTCAGCACATTTTCCATGGAAATCAAAAAGACACAATAAATGTCGAACCCCACATGCTATTTTTTTAAAGCCACTTTCGGAGTAGAAACACACTGGAAGTCTCAGCACCTTGCCTTTCCTCATGCAAATTGCCATTGCAGGCAAGTATTTTGCCCTGTGGTAAATGCTCCTGTTCAGAGCACGTTTTCCTCAATTAGCATTTTTTCAACTCTGTAGAAAGCGCTTTCTATTAAAATATTTTAATTTATGCAGAAATGATGTGGTTACATTTACAAATTCCTTTTATAAGGCACATCCTGTAATTTCATGCTAATAATTTTCTGTCAGTAGTGGTTATGATGGGCTGGAAACTATTCCCCAAATAAGAGTAATTTGCATTATTATTTCTCACAGTATGGCGTTTTCTTCTTTCATACATTTCTCATATTATAATGGCTGCCTTGTTTATAACTTTTACCTCATTTAACAGCATTTCTTAAGCACAGGACTTTAGGTACTGATTCCAAAAAGCTTTTACACACATGTAACAGTCCTTGTGTTGTTCTATCATATAAACTTCCCTAATACCAGCGACAGAGTCAGATGGACAGATAATATAGTCTCTCTGCTCATTTTGTCATTCTTTAGGGGGCAACTGTTACACACCTCACCCTATGAGATCCATTTTTACCAGAATGTCACGTTTTCAGCTGAACATTTCCTTGAATGGACAGCACAGGTATTAAACATATCTCTGTATATAGGCCAATGTTGTTTCTGATTAATTTTTCAGCTATTGATTGCAATTAGCTATTGCAGAGTAGTGATAGCATTTCTACTTTTATGAGGGACTCAGCACACTGAGAATGAGACGTGTAGCTTTTTGCATCTAGGTTGTTAGTGTGAATACAGCTCAGGTTGGTAGTGACCGACAGTTGCTACCATCTACTGGCTGTTTGGAGCCCTGTGTGAAATAAGTGGGTGGTTTCAGTCCCTTTCCTAGTGTGCACATCTCTAGACCACAGAAAGAAACTGGCAATGTGAGTCTTGTCCATACTGGGAAATGACACCACGGGTAATATTTTCAGAAGCACTTTCAGTGGGACTCAGGCTCCTAAGACATTTATGTGCTCCTGAAAATTTTGCTCTGCATTATCTAACATAATGTTGAACGCTTAGTTTAGACAAGGACTGTCATGATTAAAATCATGCCGACTGGTCATAGTTGAACCACACCCAGGGGACGTGATTTTAAACATGACAGTCTTTGTTTATCTTAAATGCAAATCATGTTTAACAACATATTTCTTAACATGTGTTAGTTATGTATTACCACACAATGTGGTTTCCTAGTGTAGACAAGCCCAGAGGAGCTAGGGACTGACTGAATTTGGAGACTGAGCATACATCTACACTGCCAAACAAGACCTGGAGCAGCGAGTCTCAGAGCTCCTGCTACGGGGCTAAAAATAGTAGTGTAGACCTTCGGCATCTGGTTGGAACTTGTACTCTGAAATCCGGCGTGGGGGGAGGATCTTGGAGCCTGGGCTCCAGCCTGAGCCAGAACATCTACACTGCTATTTCTAGCCCTGTAGCACCAGTGGCGGATTAGCGACTGGGCCAACGGGGCCCATGCCCAGGTCCCCAGCCAGTTGGGAGGCCCCAGAAAAAAGGGCCCCCCCCCCCCCCCCCCCCCCGCTCCACCTGCCTAGCGCTTCTGCCCACACTTGCTCTGGCCCAGGGGCCCCACAAAACCCTAATCTGCCCCTGTGTAGGACAAGCCCTGTGAGCCCAAGTCAGTTGTCCTGGGCTCTGAGACTCATTGCAGTGGGGTTGGTTTTGCAGTGTAGGTGTACCTACACCCTTTCACCCGTGAAAGTGATCCCTCCAGGTTAGGCTTGAAGGATGCCGGATGAGGAGTTAAAGGAAGATTGCTCACTGCTGCCCATGTTGTCCTTCTGTGAATAAACCAGAGGATGATCTCCTTCTCTGGAGCTATCAGCCTGGCACCTTTCATGAGCACTATATTTGCTTTAAAAATAACATATACAGTACCACTAACTAGCTTACATGAAGTTAGTTACTTGTGCCTCAGTGTCTGCGGCAGGCTCAATGCATTTTAATGGACATGTCAGTTCCTTTTGCTATAGGAAATGTAGCTCATTTGAGCAGCCTTAAGCTATCTGGCTATATACACATGCAGGGGTGGAATAAAGTTGCAGATTTCAGAGTTTTGCATACAGCAATAATAGGGAAAGCCATATGTGAGCTAACACAGCATCATGTTAATTCCCTCATGGACTCAGATCCAATCCTGACTGTTGACAGCTACAAACTTTTCCTGAAGCAGGAACTCCAGATAGTCAGTCACACTGCAGGGAAGAGTGTATTTCCCGGCCCCCTGCATAGCTGACTCGCCCACTCTACTCACGAATGTGCCATTCAGTCTGCTGCATACATTGCAGGTTTCCCTCCAGCAGCTTGGAATAACATCTCCCCCTGCCAATAGCGCACCACAAGAAGTGTTATGTCTTCCAAAATATGAAAGGTGTGAAATGACAGATAAACCATTTTGCAGCCAGGGTGCTATACACACCCGCTCCGCCCCCTACCCCGTCCATATGGCAATTAGTTATGAAATTTTTATGATGTGGAGTGAAGTTTTAAATTTAAAACTTACCATTGCCTCCGCACTTCTGTAACTACGGTTAACAAGGCCGTGTCAAGAGACAGTGTGAGGACTGAAGCATCCCCTTTGCAGTATGTGTAGGTTCACTTTAGAACTGTTACATTTTATGTCCTTGAAATTCCACAGTTACTAATTCTGTGCTCCTTCACAAAGCTACTTTAAACAATAGCCCCCTGTTTCTTGTCCTGTTTCAGGACCCTCAACCTATACTGCCTGCTGCTCTTCAAGAGCTCCATCCCTGGCCCAGCATACCCTCATGGACTTTTCCAAAAAGAAGCATTTCCGTGACAAAGTTATGGTCGATGTTCTTGAGAGGGCAGACCAGCAGGTCCAGTACCAGAAGAAGAGGGATGAAAGACTGGTACAATTGCATCCAGACGGAGAGGGTGAGGCTCGCTGCCCCGGTGGAGGATAGTGTTTCAGTGAGGGAGCTGGCACTTGCAAAGCTGTTCCTGGAATAGGAACGGCAGTTAAGGAAGGAGGACAGAACTCAACTGAGAACTGTTCCATCAACTCCTGTCTATAATGGCTGCAAGCACACCGGCCTCTGCTGCCTCTTCCACACCATGGCAAGATGCACAAGCAACGTACCCTCTGCCCAGCAGTAGCTTGGACAACTCCATGTCGGGACGGCCCAGGCATTCAGGACTCATGAGCAGCTGGGCAGGGCAACTAAACACCGTGCACCCTTCCTTCTTCCACCATCTCCTGGGGAAACCTCTACCCTCCAAAAGCGGTCAAATTTAAATTCCTGAGCACTCCCCTGGTTGGCAGGCTGTGTTGGCAATTCAAACTTCCTGAAACGTGCAGGGCGGGCAGTAGAGTTTTCCTACAGTGCACCACATTCCTAGGGCTAGAGAGGGGACATTTGGGGGGTGAGGACGCTAGGGACTGGGATATGGTTACTTTGACTCAGGTCTGTGCACTGCAGTGTGGATACAAGAGCCCTAGATTTGAGCACAGATCAGAAAATTCTTAACCTAGGGTTAAATGCAATGCAGATGCTCAAGTCCCACTAACCCTAGGCTTACATTGCAGTGTAGACATATACTCAAAGTGTCACAGCTAAATACAGTTGTAACAAATCTTGTACAAAGTATTTCATGTAAGGTGTCAATGGAAAAGTTATGATTTGCTAAGTATGATTATCCTGTTTATATGCATGTATCATTTTTGTATCTAAAATGATGAATATTGACTATGTATCTGTATTTCTAATGTGTTTGCTCCTGTGGTAACACCTACCACTTAGTTTACATCCAGTCTAGCCACCACATTGTGAATGGACCATTCAAGTTGATGGCCCATTAACACAATGGGCCATACAAGAAGCTTATTCCCACCCGATGGGCCTTCCTGAGGATGTTTTAGACAGAATAAGGGTAATGAGTCCTGCTATGACTCACCAAAGCATGCAAGGGCCATGACTTGCTCATGTGACCCTGGACTCCATCTTGTGCCTGTAATTTTCCACAAACTAAGGCTATGTCTACACTATGGACCTTACAGTGGCACAGCTGTACTGCTACAGCTGTGCCACTGTAAGGTATCCTGTGTAGCTGCTCTTTGCCGGCAGGAGAGAGCTCTCCTGTGGGCATAATTAAACCATCCCCAATGAGTGGCAATATCTATGTCAGCAGGAAAGCCTCTCTTGCTGAAATTGCACTGTCCATACTAGCACTTTTGTCAGTGAAACTTATGTCAGTCAGGGGTGTGTTTTTTCACACCCCTGACCGACAAAAGTTTTGCTGACAAAAGTGCTAGTATAGACAAAGCCTAAGACAGAGAGCTTTCCCTCCACATGGGAGAAAATATAAAAGACCTTGGAAACATCTCCATTTTGTCTCTTTCCTGCTCTGATCTTTGTACTATGTCCATACACTAAAAGGATCATTTCAACCAATGGACTGAGGACCTTCCAATCTTTTGGAAGTTAGCAGCGACT
This sequence comes from Terrapene triunguis, assembly GCF_002925995.2. Taxonomy (NCBI): domain Eukaryota; kingdom Metazoa; phylum Chordata; order Testudines; family Emydidae; genus Terrapene; species Terrapene triunguis. The sequence continues at coordinate 5,282,667 of NW_020664369.1, forward strand.
AGAAGCCAGCAGTTTATTCCATCACTGCTACAAACCTGATCCAAGAACAATGCGTGTATGTATTTGTTTTCCTTGACCATTTTAACTCTCTCCTCTTTCTTTTCTCTTATAAATAAACCTTTAGATATTAGATACTAAAGGATTGACAACAGCATGATTATTGGGCAAGATTTGAGTTGTATATTGACCTGGCTATGGGCTGATCTCTTGGGATTAGAAGAACTCTTTGTTTCATGAAACTGGTTTTAAATAACTGTTCATCATTAAGTCTAGTGTCTGGGTGGTGAAACAAGGGCGGGGGTACCTAAGGATATTGCATTTCTGCCTTCTTGTTAACCAGTGTGGTGAGACACAAGTTTACTTTTGATACTGGCTTGATATATAACCACCAGTTTGAGATGACCTTTCAAGGTCCCTTCCAGTTCTAGGAGATAGACTATCTCCATTAATTTAATTTATATGGGAAGGTGTGTCTGGCCCATTTATCAGCAGTTTATCTTGAGTCTGGTATTCTCAGCTGTGACCCACTGATACACAGTAACTCCTTCACATTGGGATAGTTTGTTATTGTGTCTTAAATATTGTCTCTTTGAGAAACTGCCAGCTCTCTAAACTCCTTGTCCCCTTAGATTTTCTTCCCATGGGACCTTACTTATTAGTTCTCTGTGTTTGTTAGAGTCTGTTGTGTACTAGATAGGACTAATTCCCTCCACTGCAAGAATTCCTGTGTGAAATTCTATGGGCTGTGTTATGCAAGAAGTCAGACTAGATGTTTTTAATACTTCCATCTGGCCTGAAACTCTATAAAAACTAAACAAGCCCTGAAACCTGCCCATGTAATCTACTGATATGGTACTAATCTACTCAGGCCCTTTTACACCAATGGGAATTAAGTTCCAGAGTTGAGAGCCTTCCACTGGAAACCAATTTAGTGACTTCTAGATCATGCAGCTCACTCTTTCAACAGCCAGATAAGAGCAGGAGGAGAAAGGAAGTGTCTGTGATATACAAGATTCAAACTGCAAAGAGTTTCTCTACCAATGTTGAACTGAAGCTGGAAATTATTAGTGAGCCAGTTGTGTATATGGAGCACCAGGGAAATGTGCTTTATCAATCACCATTAAATAAACGGGCAGCTGCATTTTGTGCAATAGTTGAAGTTAAAAATAATCTTCATTGGTAGCTCCATGAAGAGCGCATTAAGCATCTAAGGACCTAATAGGATTCCTAGGGTCGAAAATCTTAGGCTTTGTCTACTTTAGCACTTTTGTCGGCAAAACTTTTGTTGGTCAGGGGTGTGAAAAAAACCCACCCTGACCAACATAAGGTTCACCGACAAAAATGCTGGTGTGGTCAGTGCTATGTTGGCAGGAGAGGCTCCCCTGCCGACATAGCAAACGCTGCTTGTGGGGGGTGGTTTAATTATACCGGCAGGAGAGAGCAGCAACACAGGAGACCTTACAGTGGCACAGCTGTAGCAGAACAGCTGTGCCACTGTAAGGTTCATAGTTTCGGCATAGCCCTAGTAACAAAAGGCAGATATTACTCCTTCAATAGATGGGAATAATCATCTCCAGCTGCATTCCTCAGCCCACCAACATTTTCTTTGTCTTAATAAGCACTGAGCTTCCATTAGCTAGCCCTCATCTAAACATTGCTGTTGCCCAGACATTGGAAAGACAGAGTGACTGCACTATCCAATAGATACAGTATGAGACGTAGATTGGAGTGGCATCAGATCTTATTGCACTGCACACCAAACTAGCTAGGCAGGAGTGAGTGGGATGGCCTTAAGCTGGGCCCACTTCTTCATGAAGAGAATCTAAAATCCCTCCCTCTGGCCTCGCACTTGTGGAGCCCTACAGGGTTCCATTGTGTCACACTCTTCTTCAATACATATTGCAGGCCACTAGAGGAGACCGAGAAATACTATGGGCTGCACTAGCACCATTATGTAGAGGCTACTTTGCTCTACATTGCCACTTGTCAAACTCAATTTCTGCAGTTTCCCAGTCCCTGGCTGAGTATGCCTGTGGATGGGAATGAACTACTATTGACACTTAACCCAGAAAAGCTGGAACTGATGCTGGTTGGTAAGGAGGAGGATCAGGAGAGATGGGTAGTGACTCTGCTTGTACCAACTGTTTGGGGGCATTTGCCCACCCTCTGCTGAAATGGTCTTCAGTCAAAGGGCCATGCTCAATCTGTCACTGTATGTCAATTTCCAGACAGTGGTGGTGGCTCCTAGTACCTTTTAAAATCTGTTTCGACAGAGGACTGGAGCGTCTCCCATTTGATGAGGAGCTTGTCACAGTTATTCATGTCTTTGTCACTTCCAGACAAGATTACTACAACATGTTCTTCTTTAAAGGGATTTGGAAATGTCTGCTAATGCAGAGGACAGCAGTTCCCTTCCTATTTGTGGCGGCCACTAGATGTACATTATAGCATTAATCTGTGTTCTGCACTGGCTTCTGATTTGCTTCAGGGTGAAATTCAAGGTATTAATTATGACCTTTAAAGCCTGAGATGGAGAATTTGTTGGGAAATGATATTTTTCCCATGAAAAATTCTGTTGAAATTGAAACAGCCACTGAAACTGGATTATTTTTATTTAAAACTGAAAGTTTTTAGTTTACACTGTTTTGATGAACCCCTCCTAATTTTTGACAGATTTTTCCCCCACAAAAATTTCCATTCAGCTAAAAAGCCTTTTTCCACTGTAACCCCACCCCACCCTCTCCACTGTGATAGTAAATTTTCAACCAGCTCTGCTTAGATTGAATAAGACCTCTGAGACTGCCTTCTTTTATGTGTCCTACTGCAGTGGTTAAGACATGCTGGGTGATGGATATTGGAGTTACATTATCTGAAGCTAGTGGAAGGGTATCCTCTGTGGAACTTACTGGCCCTGGTGATCTTTCGGGCTCTAGGGCACGGAGTAAGGGATATTTGTTTACAGATTCTTTCATTAAACCTAATGCCCTGGCAGATCTACCTTTATTCTTTGAAAATGGTTATTGCTAACAGGATGATGACTTTGTTTGTTTTCCTTGTTCAGATATCATAGCCATGTGGGCGTTAAATTAAAATATGTAAATAAATGGACTGTATCAGACTATATTTGGTCACCACAAAATTCTGCCTTTATTTCTTTCCCCCCAAAAGACAAGGATGGTAATTCACAGCTCCTGAGTCAAAACATCCATTAATTTCTCAGAAAACATTTTCCGTTTTGAAAGTGTAAAAAATAAACTTGAGCTAAATCTCACTTGCGGTTTATAATACCTGACAGTTTTTTAAAACTGGGACATATCTGGATGTTTTCATGGGTTACCAAGATAAAAATGCCTAAGTTACAAATGCTGAAAATGCTGCACATTAGATACTCTTGTCTTGGCTTGTAATTGCCTTAAAGGTAAAAAAAGGGCCTACTTCTAATAACTCCCCTAGCATATCTCATCTCCATTCCCATTCCACATGGGAAGATAGCACGGTGTGGTATCATCAAAGAGGCATGTGTTAAGAGAGGGGAGAGCTAATCCTTAAATAGTTGTGCCCTGCATCTCAAATAAGGAATGAAAAACTTGTGAAAGCATTTCCAGAAGACTTACATATAGTATATCCCTTAACCTATTAACTACTATAATTGTTGCAGTAAGATAAGATGCCTCCAAAGTAATCCATGCTGCGTGGCCCTAGGTCAGAACCTATATATTAATATCCCAGAGTTGTACCATCCAGAGATAGTGATTGAACTTTGACAAACCTATCCTGTTCCTGTCAAATGAATGCAACTGTTTCATTTTAAGCCAGGATGCCTCACCAGAGGCATCTGGAGAGTATTGTACTAGGGAATTTGAAAAGGAGGTTCCTGATTGTGATGGAATTTGAAAGAATACAAGAATAATAATACTGAGTACATTCTTTCATATACAGAGTGTTTGACCAACAGAAATGGACCTGATTTCTCTTTGCCCTGAACCCTCAGTAGTCCTTTACATCAGTGCAAAGTGTTGCCAGCCCAAAACACTATAATTTCACGCTCACTGTGCACTGGTGCAAAGGACTTACACGAAGTGTAGGGCACCGAAGAACTGGGTGCAAGGAACCCATCCAATACTGCCTAGATAGGCTAGTATTATTGTCCCTATTATATAAATGGGGCATGAGAAAGATAAGTGATATTCACACAAATTCACAAAGCAAGTTATTGGCAGACCCAGGACTAGGACTCACAAGCTCCTGACACCTAAACCTGTGTCCATGCTAATAGAATGTAGCTTTCTTTCATTTCGTGGTATGTACTTTCAAAGCACCTCAGTGACTTAAATGCACAAGTTCCATTGAAAGCAGTCATTTGTCATCCCAACTCAGACTCAGATCCTCAGAGGTATTTAGGTGCCTAACTCCCATTGAAATCAATGAGACTTAAGACTTCTTAGACTTCAAGAATTCAAGATCTGGAAAACATACCTTATAGTTAGAGACTAAAGAATTTTGATCTATTTAGTTTATCCAAGAGCAGGCTAAAATATGACTTGATCACAGTCTACAAGTACCTATATAGGGTAGAGATTTCTAATAGTAGATGGCTCTTTATTCTAGCAGAAAAAGGCATAACAAGATTCAGTGGTTGGAAACTGAAGGCAGACAAATTTGAAGTAGAAATAAGGAGCAAATGTTTAACAGTGAGGGTAATTAATCATTGGAACAACTTACCTAGAGAACTGGTAGATTCTTTGTTGTTTGACGTCTTTAGTGAAAACTTTCTAAAATATATTCTGTAGCTCAAATAGAAGTTATGGCTTGATGCAGAAATTATTGGTGAGTTTCTTTTGCCTGTGTTATTCAGGAGGTCAGCTAGATGATCATAATGGTCCTGTAATGAAGGGGCATGGCCTCCCTCTGAGATTGATGGAGAGGAACCACTTTCCACCCCCTGGTGGGTAGAGCCAGGCAAGCCAAGACCCCTACACCAGAAGAGGGGCGGGATAGGAATTTTAAAAGGCGGGCACTACAGCTCAGCTGTGTGAGAGTCAGGGAAAGAAGAAGACATCTCTTGCCTGTTCTGAGCTCTGTGCCAGAGACTGAGTCCTGGTCTACACTGGGGGGGTCGATCTAAGTTACGCAACTTCAGCTACATGAATAATGTAGCTAAAATCGACGTACTTAGATCTACTTAACGTGGTGTCTTCACTGCAGTAAGTCAACGGCTGATGCTCTCCCGTCGACTCTGCCTGCGCCTCTCACCCTGGTGGAGTACCGGAGTCGACAGGAGAGCGCTTGGTGGTCGATTTATCGTGCCTAGACTAGACGCGATAAATCGACCCCCGCTGGATCGATCGCTGCCCGTCGATCCAGCGGATAATGTAGACAAGCCCTGAGATTACAGGTCTAGGACCCAGAGGCGGTGCTTGGACTGCCAACTTACCAGTACCTGGAGGAACTACTGGGACTTCCGCTGGCCATGTACCCCAGGGAGATGAAGAACCCCAGGAGAAGGAGGTACACTCAGAAGGGGTAGTAGGAAGTAGCCCAGGGACACTAGAAAATAGTCTGGTTTGGTTGCCAGAGTCAGTGTATTTTGGTGGGATCCCCACTGACCCAGTGGTGGAACTCTCCACCATTGTCAGGGCCCTGGGCTGGGACCTGATGGAGTAGGGTGGGCTGGAGTCCCCATGTCCACCTACCACCCTACCTTTTGGGGACTGGTGACCTATTCACCTGAGACCAGCAGGCCTACTCCCTGAGCCCTTAGGCTGCTTACTGCTCTGCCCTGCATAGAGGGCCAGTGCCCTTAGACTGCTAATTCCCCTGTTGAGCATTGCACTTGTATGTACACACAGTGAGGGGGCATGGCCTCCCTCCGAGACTGATGGGGAGGGATGGCCATGGACCATTACATGTGGTGGAGAATGCGGGCAGTGCCCCCACCCCTTAGAAAAGGAGTTTTGCTGTGCTATCAACCTGCCACTGGCTCAAACTGCCAGAATGGAGGTAGACAAGCTGATGAAGTGGTGGGCAGAGAGCCAGCAGCAGCAACAGCTGGTGCAGCAATTAGAAGCCCAGCAGCAGCAGCTGATCTGGGAGTCTGGGGCTCAACAGCAAGAACAACAGTGGCAGTGCTTCCAGCAGCTTGCAGCCCTGCTGCCCAATCCCGCTGGATCCATTTCTGGAGGAGTGATGACCCTGGCTGTCCCCGTGATGCCCGTGTGACTCACGAAGATGGGGCCCGAGGACGACTGGGAAGCCTTCTTGGTGACTTTCAAATGGATTGCCTCAGCAGCCAGGTGGTCCCCTGCCCAGTGGGCCACTCTTTTGGCCCCATATCTGATGGGGCCAGCCCAAGCAGACTATCGTGGGCTGCCAAATGATGAGGCACAAGATTATGGGTGAGTAAAGCTGGCCATATTCTACGTCATGGACATTACCCCTGAGACCCTTCAATGATGATTCCGGGGGAAGAGATCATGGGCCTGACCCTGGGTTGTGGCTCAGGAACTTAAGGATACCTGCTGGGGTTGGCTTCAGCCTGAACGGCACTCTGCAACTCACATGTTTGAGAAGCTCATTGTCGAGCAGTTTATCTACATACTTCTGCCCCAAGGGAGGGCCTGGATTCTCTGGTATCGGCCCACCAACCTGAGTGTGGCAGTGGGATTGATGGAAGATTTTATGGACGCTGAAGCCCTGGTCACACCAGGGGCCTGGGCCATGAAGCTGGCCAGGAACACCCTAGGCCTGGACAAGAACTCCAGCCCTAAGGCTAATGCTCGACCTTGCCCAAATTGGAATGAGGGCCGCAGCAGCAGCCATCTTCCACAGACTGCCCCACCATCTTGGAGAGCCCCAAAAGGATGTGGAAGAGGAGGGAGGGCTGCAAATCTGAGCCCACCGGATCACCCATGGAACCCAAAAACCCAGCCTGGCCCCTCAGAGTTTGGGCCCTGTTTCACCTGCAGCTGCTTTGGACACTTTCAGCGAGAATGCCCAGCAATGGACTGCACCTTGCCCAGGTTTGTGTGGACAAGTCCCGCACCCACCAACATCCCACTGCAAAGGTAACAGTCCTGGTGGGCCTAAGTGGGAAGCAGGTCCCTGCCCTGGTAGACTCGGGTTGCGGGCAGACCTTGGTATGCTGGGGGCTCGCCCTTGCAGCAGACCTTGGGACAGGCAAGATCTGGCTCCTATGTATCCACGGTAATGTGAAGTCCTACTCCAACATCTGAGTCCCAATAACTGTGGATGGAATGACCAGATTAATGACAGAGGGGCTATCCCTGAATTTGCCCTACCCCATAAGTTTTGGGCGAGACCGGCCAGGGTTCACCAGAATCCTGCAGGTCACAAGCCTCTGAGTCCAACAGGCACAGACAGCCCTCGAGGGAGACCCCTTTGAGGATGAGGGACTCAGGAGGGCCAATCCAGGTGACCCACCAGCCCAACCTCTAGGCCCAGGTACCCCAGAGGAAGACGCTTTGCACACTTTGCCAGCGGAGGAAGCACCTCTATACATAGTGGCCAATTTCAGTAGAGACCAGAGGGAGGACTCGACCCTCAGCCGGGCTTACTAACAGCTGTCATATGTCAATGGGGGAAGCAATGGAACTTCAGCGAGCAGTGCAGTGGCCATGGTTTGAACTGACCAGGGACTGCCTCTATTGGGTTGACTGAGACCACCAAACCCAAAAGCCCCGATACAACTGGTCATGCCCCAGTGTCACCAGTGGGCCATTCTGAAATTGGTTCATGACGTCCCTGTGACCGGCCATCTGGGGCAGGAAAAGACACTGGCTTGGGTTTTGGCCCAGTTCTTCTGGCCAGGGGTGCATCGAGATGTCAAGGACTACTGTGCCTCATGTCTGGAGTGTCAGCTTGTGGCACTGCAGGAAGTGCAGTGAGGTCCATTGAGACCTTTAAGGTCTCAAGGGACCTCATGGGGGCCCCTCGCCAAGAGCATCACCAGGTTCCACTATATCCTGGTGACTATGGATTATGCCCCACTTCCATGAGGCCATCCCATTAAGGAACACCACCGCTCAAACCATCATGGTGGAACTTTTGAAGGTATTCACCCGGGTGGGGTGCCCCGAGAGATCCTTACTGATGAGGGAACAAATTTTACATCATGATTACTCAACCAGGTCTGTGGTCTCCTGGGGACCAAGAAGCCGCAGACTTCGGTCAACCATCCCCAAACCGACGGGCTGGTTGAGTGTTTCAACAGAACACTGAAGGACATGCTCCTCAAGTTTTCACCCACGGACCTGCACCAACAGGACCAATTAATCCCACCCCTGCTGCTCACCATCAGGGAGGTGCCGCAATCCTCCATGATGTTCTTGCTGTACAACCCTGATTTCACCTGCAGTTTGATCTTACAGACTGATGCCTCAGCAGTAGGACTCGGTGCTGTCCTCTCCCAGGAGGTCAATGGGGAGGAGCACCCTGTTGTCTACATAAGCCAGAAATTATTTCCTCTGGACCACAATTATTCCATCACTGAGAAGGAGGTCCTGGTAGTTAAGTGGGTGGTGGAAGCCCTCTGTTACTACCTCCTGAGCACCCTCTTCATGATAATGATGTACCATGTCTCCTGAAGTGGCTCCAGATGATGAAAGAAACCAATGCGAGACTAATGTGATGGTACCTCGCCTTCCAAGCCTACATGTTCACTGTACAGCATTGAGCAGGTAAGGAGAATGCGAAAACAGACTTTCTGTCATGGCTGGGGAAGGGACACCTAGCCAGACCTGAGGACTGGGATCTAGACTTGAGGGTGTGTGCGCGTAGAGAGGTGGCATGGCCATGCTTCAAGACTGATGGGGATGAATCACTCTTCACCATCTGGTGGATGGAGCAAGCAAGCCACCTCCCCATACCAGAAGCAGAGGGATGGGACAGTAAGTTTAAAGGCAGGCCCTAGAACTCAGTTGTGTGGAGCCAGGGAAGGGAGCAGACGTCCCTCGACCGCTGCCGATCTCTAACCCAGAGACTGAGCTCTATAGCACTTAGGGTGTCCAGATGTCCTGATTTTATAGGGACAGTCCCGATATTTGGGGCTTTTTCTTATATAGGCTCCTATTACCCCCCACCCCCGTCCTGATTTTTCACATTTGCTGTCTGGTCACCCTAATAGCACTAAGGACCCAGAGGAGGTGCCAGGAATGCCAAAATACCAGTACTCAGAGGAGCTACCGTAACTGCAGCTGGCTGGGTATCCCGAGGAGATGGAGGACCCCCCAGGAGACAGAGATACACTCAGAAGGGGTAGTAGGAAGTAGCTCAGGGACACCAGACATTAGTCTGGTTGTGCTGCCAGAGTGTGGGTCAGTGTGTTGTGGTGGGATCCCCACTGATCCAGTAGTGGAACCCTCTGCCACTATCAGGGCCCTGGGCTGGGACCCAGTGGAGTAGGCCTGGGTCCCCCTATCCCCTTGATCCTCCCCCTTTGGTGACTGATGGCCTACTCCTGAGCCCTCAGAATGCTTACTGCTCTGCCCAGAGGACAAGAGCCCTTAGATTGTTAATTCCCCTGTTGAGCATTGCACTTATAGGTACAACGTAGTGAGGGGGCATGGTATCCCTCCAAGACTGACGGGGAGAGATGGCCACAGACCAATACAGGTCCTCCTCTGGACTTAAAATCTATGAATCTGTGTATGAACGAATAGTAATCTGATGCTAAAATTAAATAATGGCCATACAAAAGAGGGTGAGGCATGTGTCTGGCTGCTCCCCAGCTGTTAGAGTGGTCCACTGGGGTGACAGGCAGCTGGATATAAATCAGAGCAGCCTTTAGGTCTCTAGTTGACCTTGGGATTGGGGGGACATGATGGTACATTAAAGCTATGTCCTCCCCCAACTCTGGTCCTTTACTGAGCACAGCAAGGACTGCCCAGAGAATCTGGCCCTAAGAATGAAAATAATTAAGAACATATTTAGTGAGGCCACTATAGATGTATTGAAGAAATGTAATGCTCAGTAAATTTTATGAATCTTCTGGTATTTCATTAACACACAATAACTTTTCTAGTAAATCAAAACCAAACTTTATAGTAGATAATTAAATGAGACTGAACTAAAATTTTAACAAAACTGGTTGGGTGGTTGGTGGATTAGTGCTGTGCTGTAGAGCTTTAGATCGTAAGGACTCTAGTACAAATCTGACTCAAGTCAGTAGTGATTAAACTTTAATACTATATGATTGCTGTCTGGAGGTTGGGGTGAAATGAGTGGGGTTCTCAGTAATAGGTGAGGTGATAGGTGGATTCTCAGTTTCTTGCAGCCCTCTTTAACTGGTACCTTTATTAGCTATCCCAGCTGAGAGGTGAAATATTACATGAGCAGAGACAACTTTTGCACCAGTAAGTGGCGTGGTGGGGAATATCCCTTCCCTGTCAGGAAAGGGTTAAAAAGCTCTTCTGGGCATAATCAGCCTCAACCTGGCACACCTGTGAGGCTTGTCAAGCCTGGAGATGGGCAGGACCTTGAAAAGGAGGATCTCTGCGTCCCTGCTTGGTATGGGGTGGTATTCTGAAGGAACAGAACTGCAAGTTTTCTGGTCCCCTGGAAACAGGGATTGCTGGCCAGGAAATGGCTTGAGAGCCAGAAAGGGCTGGTACTTTTTTCTTTGGTTTCCTGAAGCTCCAGGACTCTGCTTTTGGTGGGCTATGGAAATATACTGACTTGTTTGAACTACCTTAACTTTCTCTGCAAGGGGGCTGATGCCTTGAACAGCACAGCCAGGGGGCCTCGCTCTGGACTCTGAGACAAGAGCAATGGAATGGGTGGGGAGCTTGTGTTGCTACTGCCAGTTTGTACATATTCTGGGGAGAGGAATAAACCAAAAAACCCATAAGAGAATCAGTGTCTGCTTTCACATTCTGTAAGGATCACAGATATGGGGACTTAAAACAAGGAGAGACTAATTGAAGGCATTTGACAATTGTGATAAGTCTTCAGCAGCACAAGAATATTATATGAATTATTTGAATTCCTAATTTTAAAAAAGCAAACAAGATACCTCAATGAAGAGGCAAGACATGAAGCTCTCTAAAAATAAATAATTCATTTTTATTTGAATAAGAAACAATATAGTCTAACATAGTGAACGTCAGTGAAAATGAGGCTGGATCTGAGGCTGAAATAAGGAAAGAATACGTTAAAAATTACTTAGACAAGTTAGATGTCTTCAAGTCAGCAGGACCTGATGAAATACATCCGAGAATACTCACGGAGCTGACTGAGGAGATATCTCAGCCATTAGCAATTATCTTTGAAAGGTCATGGAAGACAGGAGAGATTCCAGAGGACTGGAAGAGGGCAAATATAGTGCCAATCTATTTACAAGAAAATAGGGACAACCTGGGGAATTATATACCAGTAATCTTAACTTCAGTACTCAGAAACATAGTGGAGCAAATAATCAAGCAATCAGTTTGCAAACATCTAGAAGATAATAAGGTGATAAGTAACAGTCAACATGGATTTGTCAAGAACAAATCATGTCAACCAACCTAATAGCTTTTTTTGACAGGGTAACAAGTCTTGTGAATAGGGGGGAAATGGTAGATGTGGTATATCTTGACTTTAGTAGGGCAATACTGTCTTGCATGACCTTATCATAAACAAACATAGGAAAATATAGGCTAGATGGAGCTACTGTAAGGTGAGTGCATAACTTGTTGGAAAACCATTCCCGAGAGTAGTTGTCCTTGGTTCAAAATCAAGCTGGAAGGGCATATCGAGTGGGCGTGCAGCAGGGATCAGTTCTGGGTCCTGTTCTGTTCAATGTCTTCATCAATGATTTAGGCTTGGTCTACACTTACCCCCCAAGTTGAAGTAAGGTACGCAAATTCAGCTATGTGAATAACGTAGCTGAATTCGACATACCTTACTTCGAAATTACCGCAGTTCAGACGCGGTCCACACGCGGCAGGCAGGCTCCCCGTCGACTCCGCGGTACTCCTCTCGTTGAGCTGGAGTACCGCAGTCGACGGGGATCACTTCCTGGTTCGATTTATCGCGTCCACACCAGACTCGATAAATCGAACTCGGAACTTCGATCCCCAGCCGCCGAACTAGCGCGGCAGTGTAGACCAGCCCTTAGATAATGGCATACAGAGTACACTTATAAAGTTTCTAGATCGTACCAAGCTGGGAGGGGTTGCAAGCACTTTGGAGGATAGGATTAAAATTCAAAATGATCAGGACAAACTGGAGAAATGGTCTGAAGTAAATAGGATTAAATTCAATAAGGACCAATGCAAAGTACTCCACTTAGGAAGAAACAATCAATTGCACACATACAAAATGGGAAATGACTGCTTAGGAAGGAGTACTGCAGAAAGAGATCTGGGGGTTATAGTGAATCGCAAGCTAAATATTGGTGAACGACGTAACACTGTTGCAGAAAAAGAGAACATCATTCTGGGATGTATTAGCAGGAGTGTTGTAAGCAAGATACCCAAAGTAATTCTTCCACTCTACTCAGCACTGATAAGGCCTCAGCTGTAGTATTGTGTCCAGTTCTGGGTGCCACATTTCAGGAATGATGTGGAGAAAGTCCAGAGGAGAGCAACAAAAAATGATGAAAGGTCTAGAAAATGTGACCTCTGAGGAAAGATTGAAAAAAAATTGGGTTTAGTTTGGAGAGAAGATTCTTCTACTTAACCTCTGAGGCTAGGACAAGAAGCAATGGGCTTAAATTGCAGCAAGGGAGGTTTAGGTTGGACATTAGGAAAAACTTCCTAACTGTCAGGATAGATAAGCACTGAAACAAATTATCTAGGGAGGTTGTGGAATCTCCGTCATTGGAGGTTTTTAAGAACAGGTTAGACAAACACCTGTCAGAAATGATCTAGTTATTACTTAGTCCTGCCTTGAGTGCAGAGGACTGGACTAGATGACCTATTGAGATCCCTTCTATTCCTACCTTTCTATGATTCTATGAAATTAGAAAAGGTGCAGATAATCTCCCTGATTGTGAAAACTGGCATCTACTTTTGAGTCCAACTCAAAAACTGGTTAGACAAGGAATTGACTGACAATAGATGGTGATTGGGGGAGGAAGAAGTTAAAGTACAAAGCAAGTGGCAACTGCTTGAAATTTTGAAATGATAGGTAGCACCTGGATTAAAAATTGTCAGCCAAGGAGATGTGTGGACAATGATATAGAGGTGCCTGGGCAGCCAAGAGAGGAAGAATGGTCCAAAGGTTTGGGCTAAGACGTGGGAGTAGAGCTCACTGAAACTTGTGATTTCTGGTTCTTGAGAAATTTTGGCTTTTTGAAATTTGGTTTTGTTTCCCTAAAAGCACTGAGACAGAACACATGGCAGGGCTGCCTGACAGCTGGAACCCTGCCTGAGATTTGGTGAAAGTTCAGCAAACCTGACTCACTTTTGTGAGAAATGTCAGGTCTGACAAACTGGCATTTTCCAAGGAAACTATGTTTTATCATAAAATTTCTGACCAGCTCTAGTTGGGAGGCAGAGGTTCAATTTCCTGCTCTGCCACAGACTTCCTGTGTGACCTTGGGCAAGCCACTTAGCCACTCTGTAGCTCAGTTTCTTATGTGTAACATGAGGATAATAGTATTTGCCCACCTCACGGGGGGGAGTTGTGAGGATAAATACATTAAAGTTTGTGAGGCACTCAGCTGTCTGCCGCAGGCTGAATTGTTTTGGAAAATTTCAGCCAAAATGGTTCAGCTGTTTCCAAATATAAAGCTAGGACAAATGAGGTTGTTTTGCTAATATTACAAAATCCGTTAACCTGTTTTTTGAGCAGATCTAGCACCCCCATGCTTTGTAACAGGGATTTGAAATTTGTCAGGCGCGTGGCCTTTGTGCCAGGGATGTGCTTTCTGATATTGCTGTGAAAATCCACCCAAGTTTGGGCAAGTTATAAGCCTTTGAAAAATCACAGGTTGCAACTGCAGAAGAAAGACTTGATGATCTTAACAGCTAAAATCTCCAAAGATTTTGTCACTGAGCATGCTTGAGCCTCTTCTAGCTCCTAGAAGCCAGTTCTCCATGGCAATTGCCTTTCCCATGAGACCTTCCTTTTTCTCCTGCAGTCCCATACCTCATTCACTGTACACCTTCCAACGTCTGCAACAAATGAGGCAGGGGACATACAGATAACAATTCACCCGCAGAGCAAGTCCATTGGGGTCCTGCTGGAAAATTAGTATTTGATCATGTAATTAAAGACTATAGCAGGGGTCGGCAACGTTTGGCACGCGGCTTGCCAGGGTAAGCACCCTGGTGGGCTGGGCCAGTTTATTTACCTGCTGACGTGGCAGGTTCGGCCGATCGCGGCCCCCACTGGCCGCGGTTCGCCGTCCTGGGCCAATGGGGGTGGCGGGAAGCCGCGGCCAGCACATCCCTCGCCTGCGCCGCTTCTCGCCGCCCCCATTGGCCCGGGACGGCGAACCGCGGCGAGTGGGGGCCGCGATCGGCCGAACCTGCTGCGTCTGCAGGTAAATAAACTGGCCCGGCCCGCCAGGGTGCTTTCCCTGGCGAGCCGCGTGCCAAAAGTTGCCGACCCCTGGACTATAGCATAATGCATACACATAAGGGGGCTGATTAACATTGCACAGGCAACTTTAAGTCTGCCATTTCCTAACTTGTAAGTGTTTGATGCTACAACATGATTATTTAAGAAATTTTTATATACAGCAAATTTGAGGGAACACTGGAGAAACCCTCAAAAACATGCTTCCTCTGCTTTTCCACCATGGTACAAAAATTGTAATTGTCTATGAGTGAAGGGAGAATGGTTTCTCTAGCTCAGGGATCGGCAACCTTTGGCACGCGGCCCATCAGGGAAATCCGCTGGCAGGCCGGGACGGTTTGTTTACCTGCAGCGTCCGCAGGTTTGGCCGATTGCAGGTCCCACTGGCTGCAGTTCGCCGTTCCAGGCCAATGGGGGCTGTGGGAAGCGGCGGCCAAGGCATCCCTCAGCCCACGCCGCTTCCCGCAGCGTGTAGTAAAGCCCTTAGTTTTCATGTTCCCTTTATGCAAAATATTTCTGTTCATTTTCATTGCATACACTTCTCATTTCATAACTTCCAGAGTCCTAACCTTAGAGGAGAAGCTATAACACATTTTATGTTGGAGAATTATTCAAAAACTCATCTGGCTGAAGTGGATGGGTTGCAGGGGGGAGTGGTAGTGGTTTCAAATATGCAATAATAATTATAGATGGCTGAATAATTAATCAATTGAAAATAATGCATTTGACAAGTTTTGCCTCCTTTTCTGCTGGTGAATTTTCCATGAAAAGATTGCAGTGTTTTTAAAATGTATTCATTATTCAAAATCATTCATCAAGGAATTCATTCATTATTCAAAATCATTCAGCAAGAGTTGGATTCTTTCGTGCTTACTCATATTGAAGTGTGTCCGACTGTCTATGGAGTAAGCTATTGCCCTGTGTAAGTGACGATGGTAAAACCTGGTCCCAATTAATTTATTCAAATAATTCTTCATCTGTAACTTGCTCATCAGCAGTTCCTTGTGAGTATTTGTTATTCAACTATGTGAACTGTTTTGATTGACCTTATAATTAACATGCATGTATCTATTCCATGACTGCATTTACATAACTCTTTGAACTGGGTTTCCAGTACCAATATCACAATGGGCTTAAACTGCAGCAAGGGAGGTCTAGGTTGGACATTAGGAAAAAGTTCCTAACTGTCAGGGTGGTTAAACACTGGAATAAATTGCCTAGGGAGGTTGTGGAATCTCCATCTCTGGAGATATTTAAGAGTAGGTTAGATAAATGTCTATCAGGGATGGTCTAGACAGTATTTGGTCCTGCCATGCGGGCAGGGGACTGGACTCGATGACCTCTCGAGGTCCCTTCCAGTCCTAGAATCTATGAATCTATGAAAACTGGCTTTCTGTGAATAGTTTCCAATATTCACATAAAATTAATTGTTTCTGCATTTTTTGGGGGGGGGGGAGGGGGAAGACACCATGAAACATGTTCACTAAAATAAGCAGAGAAAACAAACACAATAGGGACGCAAACACAATTGAAGTGAACTAATTTAACAATCCACAAGATCATGTCTCAGTGTTTTTTGCCGTATTTGCCCAGCACCAATAATTAATGAGTGAGGAAAGGATTCCATTTAGTGAAACATATGAGAACAGTCAGACAAGAAAACACCCACACAATGCTACTAAATTCTGTCATGGTTTTACATTGAAGAGGTAAAGGAGATATAAAAACTGTCTTGCAGATAGCTAAAGCAAATGTTATGCTTTATAAAATGCCTTTTATACTGATTTGTTGAAAGGCTTTCACATTTTGGTGGTTTGCCAAGGAGTCAGCATGGCATAATAATTCGTATGGTTTTCAATATACATTTTTTTACCCATTTTAGCAAAAGTTCTTCTGAATGCGACCTTTTGATTGAATCAGGGCACTCAGTTTAATATCATCAAGAACCCTTGCTATTCTGTGACCATTTTTTGAGGCTTGTACATAAATAAGAACAATGGTAGGTAGAGTGGGACTTTTTTTATCTTCACTGATTCACGTCTAAAAAGACTTACTCTGGAAGAACAAAGACCTGACAATATAAGGTGTAAATGCATGTTCACAATAGCATGCATGGAAGAAATCCACAGACACGAGTTAATTTCAGTAGCCTGAGCTGAGGGTTTGGATTCTCCACATTTTTTCATGGACCTTCCTTTTGGAGAAATGCTCACTTCTTCATTGGGCTGTTTTGAAAGGAAACATTTGACTGTGGGCTGTGAGAAAGGCCAGTCAGCCTTTCTCCTGTGCCTGTGACTTAGCCATAGCTGAAATGCAGTTGTGAGTTTTGTGAGTTAGGGTTTTAAAGAAATGATGCAGGAGAAAATGTGTAGAGGTTTATATCAATGTGTGTTAAAAATGACAGCATGGACAGGGAGAAATTTTTCCCATTTAAATATGGAAAGTAAATATTTACTGGAGTAGAAATTTAAGGCCAAATGACATCATCTGCACAGGGGTGTGATAGGAGGGAAAGGGTAGAAGAAACCTTTTGTTCCCAGGCCCACCAAAGCAGGTGACTGCAGGTGGTGGTGGGGCATGCAGCAGGGGCATGAAATGGGTGGAACCTTATCTCATCTTCCCTGTGCACCAGGATCAGGGCCGGCTCTGGCTTTTTGGCCGCCCCAAGCGAAAAAACAAAAACAAAAACGGGGCGGCCAGAACGGCAAAGCAAAAAAAAAACAAAAACAAAAACCCGCGGTGCAGCCGGAGTGCGGGTGCAGGGGGACCGGCGGGGAGGGAGAGAGAAGGGGGCGGCCAGGGCTACAGCAGGGGCGCTGCCACGCAGCCCCTCCTGCTGTGCCGCCTCCTGCCGCCTGCCATGAGGGCTCCGCTCTGGTCGGCGGGGAGGGAAGGAAGAGGACTGCCCTGCAGGGCGCTCTGGTTCTCCGCGCCGCCGTCCCCTACAGGGCGGCTGGAGCGGAATAAGAACAAAAAACAAACAAACAAAAAAAGCTGCCGTGCTGCCCTAGGATTGGCAGAATGCCACCTCGAACAATCTGCCACCCCAAGCACCAGCTTGCTCAGCTGGTGCCTGGAGCCAGCCCTGACCAGGATAGCTGCACCGAGGATAGTGCTGGCTACATCTTTACAGAGTTGAAGTGGGTCCCTTTGGCTAGGATGTCTCCCCAGCCCCAGGAGGCTCTATGTCTTTCAAGGGTATAACATTTCCATATAGTGCATCTACTGCTACCTCCCCAGCATTGCTCAGTTTTAGGGTAGGACCCTACCAAATTTATGGTCCATTTTGGTCAATTTCACGGTCATAAGATTTTAAATGCTTTATAAAATTTCATGATTTCAGCTATTAAAATCTGAAATTTTATGGTGTTGTAATTTTAAGGGTCCTGACCCATGAAGGAATTGTGGGGAGGTTGCAAGGTTATTGTAGGGGGGGTTGTGGTACTGCTACCCTTACTTCTGTTCTGCTGCTGGCGGTGGCACTGCCTTCAGAGCTGGACAGCTGGAGAGCAGCGGCTGCTGTCTGGGAGCCCAGCTCTGAAGGCAGAGCTGCCACCAGCAGCAACACAGAAGTAAGGATGGCATGGTATAGTATTGCCACCCTTACTTCTGCACTGCTTCAACAGAGCTGGGCTCTCAGTCGGCAGCCACCACTAGATGGCCACCCAGCTCTGAAGGCAGCAGTGCAGAACTAAGGGCAGCATGGTATGGTATTGCCGTCCTTACTTCTGCACTGCTGCTGGCAGGGTGCTGCCTTCAGAGCTGGGTGCCTGGCTAACAGCTGCCACTCTCCAGCTGCCCAGATCTGAAGGCAGTGCAAAAGTAAGGGTGGCAATATTTTGACCCCTCCCTCTAAAATAGCCTTGTGACCCCCCCTGCAGCTCCCTTTTAGGTCAGGCCCCTCAATTTGAGAAACGCTGGTCTACCCTGTGAAATCTGTATAGTTTAAAGTAAAAGCACACAAAAGACCAGATTTCATGGGGGAAGACCAGATTTCACGGGCCGTGACACGTTTTTCATGGTCGTGAATTTGGTAGGGCCCTATTTATGGACCATAATTATGCATTTATAGTGGAAAACTATTGCTACACATACAAATAAAAATGATTGGCATTAGCATATAAGGGCTAAAGATATGCTTGGCACAGCTGAGGTGTGTGTTGGAAGGGCTGGAGAAGTGACCATTAGCCAACTTTGCATTCTTCCCAAGCCTGAGTCTGGCTGGTCCCTGAAGATGCTCTAAGTTAGACCTGGCTGCTCATGGCCCCAAAGAACTATTCGAACTGGGAGTAGATATGTCCTGGCCATACACCCTTTCCTCCAGAAATGCCCAATATGTTGGGACCTAGAGATGCGTGGCATAGAGCCTCTTCACTGACACCTGGGGATTCTATTTATACAAGTAGAATCATCAGGCAGCTGGCTGCACGGGCTTTCTACCTCCTTTATGCCATTGGAGTGGCATAAAACAGCTAGAGAGGATCCAAGGATTGGACTCATTGCCTGAAGCTCTTTCTCTATTCGCAGCCACTCTGTCTCTGTCGCTATATTTATGAGCAGGAACATGGGAGTGCATTACAACTCCTATACATTACCAGGCTTAGAGGGGATTTGTAATGCTTTCATGTTTCCATTTTGTAGCTATGTTCTTAACATCTAGTTGCAAATATAGAGTGTGTGTTTATGGCCTGTGGAATGGAGAAGGAAATAATTTTTAAATGCAGTGACCAAAATGGAAACGGAAATCGTCTTTTTATTCAGAGGACAGATAGAGCATGAGCAGAAGAAGTGCAGGTTTCCCCACAATGCCCACAGCCCTGACCAAGGGAGAACTCCTCTGAGATAATGCCTAGCTCTTACATGGTGTTTTTATCACTAGATCTCAAAGTGCTTTACAAAGGAGGTCAGTATCATTATTCGCATTTTTCAGATGGAGGAAACTAAGGCACAGGGAGGTAAGAGTAGGAAAGTTATATCACCTCTGAATTTTGCAATGGTGCGACCACTGCTGGAATTCTGTGTCCAGTTCTGGTGCCCACAGTTCTACAAGGATGTTGATAAATTGGTAGAGTTGTGAGAAGAGCGATGAGAATGATTAAAAAGCAACAAAGAGTCCTGTGGCACCTTAAAGATGGCACCTTAAAGATGGAGTATGTATGCTCCAATACATCTGTCAGTCTTTAAGGTGCCACAGGACTCTTTGTTACTTTTTACAGATCCAGACTAACACGGCTACCCCTCCGATACGAGAATGATTAAGAGATTGGAAAACATGCCTTTATAGTGATGGACTCAAGGAGCTCAATCTATTTAGCTTAAAAAAGAGAAGGTTAAGGAACGAATTGATCTTAGTTTATAAGAACCTACATTGGGAACAAATATTTAATAATGGGCTTTTCCGTCTAGAATAGGAAGTGTAACAAGATCCAGTGGCTGAAAGTTGAAGCTAGACAAATTCAGATTAGAAATATGGTGTACATTTTAAACAGTGAGGGTAATAAATCATTGGAACAATTTACTGGGGTGGTGGTGGATTACTGGCAATTTTAAAATCAAGATTATATATTTTTTTTGTAAAAAAAAAATGTACTTTAGTTGAAACAGGAATTGTTTTGAGGAAGTTCTATGATCTGTATTATGCAGGAGGTCAGACTAGATAATTATACTGGTCCATTCTGGCTTTGAATCTATGAAGTGTCTTGCTTCAGGTCACTCAACAGCAGAACCAGGAATAGAATCCAGGTCTCATGAGTTCTAGTCCATGGTTCTAACCACTAGGCCCTAATGAGATGAAGGGTTAGTGTCGTTCCATGTCCATTCAAGCTCTGGCATGTATGTTAAAACTGAGCACCAGGATGCCAATTAGACCAACTTTGCTGGTTTCAATTCACATGGGCCCCTATCTGCTAGGAAGTAGGCTGAAATAATCAAATAATTTCCCCTAGTTATTGGGGATTCATCTAAGGGCAATGGTGTCTACCTACCATTCCTATAAGCATATGCTGGATTTGAACTGATAACCTAGAGACAAATACTTATCCATCTTACACCAAGAACACCTGAGCCATTCGCTTTTCCTGGACCAGGGTTTTGCATTGTTTCTACCCCTAGATTATATCCTTTTGCCTCTGCCATTATAAAAATAGCCACAGTTTCTAATATTCCACATTGGTTATCCAACTTGAAGGGACATGGAGTCTCCGGATGCCCATATCTCTCCATTTTCAGCTAAAGGCATGAGTTGGAAGCTAGTCTAGGAAAGGAGACTGGTGACTTTTTAAAAACAAGAACAACTGTGTTTAATTTTTCGTATATAAAAGAATCAAATGTTTACTCAAGAAGGAATTTGGGGCTTTTTGTGTGCTTTTTGTTTTATGATTTTTTTCCCTTTTAGATAAAGGGAAGCCACACTGCTGTTCTTAGGCAAAGTAGTTTTATGAGGAAACTCTCTCAGGATTGAAGAGCTATTCCCCAATGCTTAAGCATTATTCTTTATAATTATGGATATTTTTTCCTCCAAAATATTTTTTTAAGAAGCTGACATTTCAAAGGCTTTCAGTTCTGTGTGTCATTATCAAATAATCTTTTTTGTACTTGGCTGTTTATTATTGGATTGCAACAACGATAAAGCTCTAGGGGTTTTGTCTCCTTTGGTATGTTAATTAGCCATTTTCTCTTTGATCTTTTTCTTACTGAAAAGAGTGAAAAGCTATCTCTGTAGGGAATCTTACTGATGTACATTCATCCCCTCATCTCCATAATCTCAGGATCAGAGGGAGACAACAATTTCACTGCTGAATGAGGTTGCTATAGGCTTTAGTTATAATGTACTCTGCTTCTAAATAATCCCACCACCATTTATATTCGGAATATTGAAGAGGAAACCTCTGAGAACAAAAAATGCAAAAATAATTCATTTAAAACTGAAACTACCTTCATTAACTTAACTTTTTCTTCACATTTAAAACTCATGCATATGCCGTAAGCCTCTTTCTTTTTCCTGTTGACTTGATCTATTTTCAGTAGTCACAGTAATGAAATATAGGATGGATGCCTAGGAAATAGGATGACTATCAAAAGAACTTCTTGAGCACTGGATTGCAGAATAGCCTTCCAACAAAAGTGGTGAAAGTTGTATTGCTTGGGACATTTGAAGGAGACTGGGCATATGTATGCAGGGCTGTCACACTGAGGAGAAAATGTGTATGAGGTTTTCAATCTCTCAGTGCAACATCTATAACAAAATCCTTCATGTTTCAGTGAGATACTTTAAAAACTGCAGTAAAAATACGCCATTGAGGGAGTTGGAACAGATCTACTGTATGGAACAATCCTGCAGTGGCAAGGAGATAGATGAGCTGCTAGATATTTTCCATATACAATTTCTCTGAGCATGACCATACATTCCCACAGGAAAATGTGTGGGAGTAGAGAATTTACTAGAAAATCTCATTGCAGAGATTCCTAGCTAGTTTCCTGCAGCCATTTGTGTCAGTTACCGATCATCCTTGTGTGTGTGAAGGGATAGGCTAAACAATGGGTTAGAGGCCTGGCTTCCTAGCCATGTGGAGCTCAAAGATCCATTGGGAATTCTGTCCTTCTTTAGTAGATGTAATAGTAGTGTGTACCTCTAAGGTTCCTGTATTATATATTCTGCTCAGGCCATTTACACAGGAAATAGTAGAGTGAAATCTGAGTAAGTGGAGTGCAAAAGTGCCAGCAGTGTGGTTTTTTTTATTGATTTCTCCCCAACATTGGCATTTGGGCATTGTTAGTGACAGACATCACAACACCCATTTCCCCTGTCATATTGTGTTTTGGACAAGGTTAAGGGGCCCAAAGAGGCACGTAAGATTACAGCAGAGGAGAGCTTTATTATGAAATGACACAGAAGAATCAGCAGTACTTCTGCTGCAGTGAGACTTACCTTGTTAACTCTAAATGCCTACAAGCATATCTTGCACAGGAACATCCTTTCTGGTGTCCTTATGACTTCTTTAACAGTTTTTCTCCACCTGTGGGGGTCGTGAAAGGCAAGTGGTGTGTGTGTGTATGTGCACGCGTGTGTGACACAACAGTACTGAAAAATATATTACAATCTAAAGAAAATAAAATCTTGCTCTCTTGCTTTGCACATACCCTTACTCTTCAAGGCAGGGGCGTGTACAAGGAGGGGGCAAGCAGGGGCACGGCCCCCCCAATAAATGGTGGGGGCAGAAACTTCTCTGGCCCCAGGGCTGAAGAGGGGAGAGCGAGCTTCTCCAGCCCCAGGGCCAAAGTTGGAGCTGACAGCTCCTCCAGCCCCGTGGCTTTGACAGGGAGGGAGTGCTCCTCCGGCCCAAGGTCTGCTTTGGTTGGGCTGGAGGAGCTCTCTACCTCTCCCCACCACGGCTGTGAGGCTGGAGGAGCTCTGTGAACCCTCTGCAGCCAAGTAATTGTGTATACGCTTGTTCAGATGGCTCCACAGCATATGGATTTTCGTTGAAATGATGAGTGTACTGCTGTTTATTTCTATGCATATGATGTATGCGTATGTTTTGATATTGTTTGATGTGTATAATATGTGTGTGTTTAATGTAACCCTCCAAGAGCGGTCACATTTAAATTCCTGCGCCTGTCCCTGATTAAATCACGTATTCTTTGTCAACCTCTTGAAACACACACAGGAATTAAATTCAGGCTGATCATTCTTATCATTGATACACGTTTTTACTCCGACTTGTATAGCATATGTAAGGGGGTCATGAAAAATGTTGACGTTGAATAAGGGTTGCCAACCTGAGAGGGTTGAGAAACACTGATATAAATCAAAATCTGATTCTAAACAAGGCTAATTGTCAAAATGCCCACTGAATTAATGTTAAATGTTAACTTTAACCAGTTCATCTATAATACCTGAATCTCTGAGTTTGCTGGAAGCATTATACTTCCTAGCCAGCCATCTCTATTAACACACTGGGTTTCTTTATTTACTTCTTTGCTTTAACTTTAGCCTTAACTCGCCCATTTGTCTTTGCTGACTCTGGACTGGCTATTTTCGTTCTTCTTCTCTTTGTCTCTATACTTGACCATTTTTTCCCTTTTCCTTTCTTTTATCTGCTTGTCTTTTGCCGTCTTTCAGCATTCTCTAGCCCAGGGTTTCCCTAAGGGGCTGATTCCTTGACCAATGTGGCAATCCTCTTCTGCATCACCATGTCCATAATAAGATGTATCAATATAACCAGTAAAGCTCTCATTACAACCTTGGCCATGGACCATGTGAAACTTGAGTCTTTGGGAGGGAAGCTCCTTCTCCCTGATTTCTGCAGTAGCTCTGTAAGGAGTGGAACATTTTAAACCCCCGAGTGGGACCAGAGACTGCATGTTTTCTGAGTGGGGGCTTTACCTGCTGTGACATTATTGACATGAACTGTGACCGTATACATCATTGTTGCAACCAAGGTCCTATCGTTTCACCAAATCTTGTGCAAAGGAGGTCAAGAAGGTGCCTATTAAAAGGTTCTAATTTGCTGGTTATGATTATGCTGTTGGTATGTGTGTATCATTTTTGTATTTGAAGTTATGGATATTGGCTATGTACTTGTATCTCAATGTATTTCATTCTAAGTAGCACCAGTGAAGCACTTGGCCATCTTATTGAGAAGGGACTCTTCAGATTAAGTGCCCAATTAAGAAACACTTAACTGACAATGCACCTTGGGAGACTCCAATCCACATATGAGGAGCCTCCCTGGGGATGCTCAAGGTAGCATGTGAGCAATGGCTGCTCTACCTGTAAGGAACTGAGTCATGCACGGACATGTGACTTGCCCACGTGACTCCAAACTCCACCTTGCAGCTGTGATTTTCCTCAGTAAGAACAAAGGGGTCCTTCCACATGGCAGAGACTATAAAAGGCCCTGGAAACCCCTCCATTTTGTCTTCAATCCTGCTTCTTACCTCTGGAGGAACTTTGCTACAAACTGAAGCTCTGAACAAAGGACTGAATGACCCATCCAAGCTGTGGATGTACTCCAGAGACTTGATTTGAACCTGCAGTTTATTCCATCACTGCTACAAGTCTGAACCAAGAACTTGGTCATTACTGTATGTAATTGATTCCATTTAACCAATTTTAACTCTCATCTATATTGCTTTCTTTTTATGAATAAACCTTTAGATATTAGATTCTAAAGGATTGGCAACAGCATGATTTGTGGGTAAGATCTGACTTATATATTGACCTGGGTCTGGGGCTTGGTTCTTTGGGATTGGGAGAACCTTTTTTCTTTTACTGGGGTATTGGTTTTCATAACCATTCATTCCCATAAGGAGTGGCCCTGGTGGAGATACTGGGAAACTGGAGTGTCTAAGGGAATTGCTTGTATGTTCTGGTTAGCCAGTGGGGTAACACCAAAGTCCTCTCTGTTTGGCTGGTTTGGTGCCTTAATAGTAAAGGAACTCCAGCTTTGGGCTGTAACTGCCCTGCTCTAAGCAATTTGTCCTGAACTGATACTCTCAGTAGTGTCCCGCCAGAGGCCACTTTGTTAAACTTGCCCTTGCAGCCCTTTCCAGAGTACTTAGTAGCTCACTCTCCTTCAGCTCAGACCTTTCTGTAGTACAATGGGAAATTGAGAAACCTGAGCTTTTTCCAATAGCTGGTCCTAGACCCCACTCACCTGGTTTCTCTCTCCCATTTGGGAAAAAAAAGATGGCAAGAATTATGAATTCCAGCAATGGGACTCAAGAGTTGTCTCTTCTTTTCAGCCTGTCCTGGCCAGTCCCTCTCTCTTCTCCTTTAGTCTATTTAGTAATTAGTATGTAAGGCTACGTCTACACTACCGACCTTACCGCAGCACAGCTGTACCTCTGCAGCTGCACCGCTGTAATGTCTCCTGTGTAGCTGCTCTGTGCTGATGGAAGAGAGCTCTCCCGCTGGCATACGAGCAGTGGTAGCTATGTCAGTAGGAGAGCGTCCTCCACACCGACGCTTTTGTCGGTGAAACTTATGTCAGACAGGGGGGTGTAGACAGAGCCTAAGATACTTATATGCCCTGCTTTACCAGTTATCTGAGCAACTCACATACCATGATGTATGTATCCTCAAAACAGGAGGTAAAGTAGTGCTATTATCCCATTTTACAAGTGGGGGACCTGAGACACCGGGGGGTTAAATGATTTGCTAGGGAATCACACAGGCAGTCTATGGTAGAGGAGGGAATTGAAGCCAGCTCTCCTGAGAGAAATCATGTGAAATCATGACATTTCAGGTTAGCAGGGATTTTTACAATCAGATCTGTGAAAACATTGGGGAACTTGGGGGTCCTGGGAATTTTGCAGAAAATAATATTTTAAGCTCCAAAAGCCACACCAAGTAAACTGATGATAATGTTTGTTTTGCTAAATTTCACACTTAAAAGTTCACCATCCCTCTCCTTGACCCCTCAGTTCATGGATGACCTCCCCCCTTACACTGCTGTCCATATCCTCTACTACATGGACAGCATGGATCGCTCCCAAGAGATGCTGCTACTGGCTTCCACTGTACCCCTCAGGTTGCCACCGGGGCTGCTTATTATGACTAAACAGGTCTATCCCCCCCCCAAACCGCTGCAGAGCCCCAGCTTGTGGAAAGACTTCTGTGTTCCTGGTGGGAAAGTAGACAACATCTTTTTGGCTTTGTTCCCCTCCCCTTGATGGTTTAGGGCCACTGATCTGGATTTTCTCCTCCTTACCTCCCATCAACATTATGCAGTGAAGGGATGATAGGATATGATTGTTTTATTTTGCTGGATGGGGATGGAGGCCTTGAATTGGGATGGCCACTTGCTTTAGACTTAGCGTAGAGGGAAGGTTGGTAGTGTCACACTAGGCATTTCATGCCAAACTCACCAAGAACAAGGCAGCAGCTATAGAGCATAATCTGGAAATCTATAAAGAGAAAGAAAATACTGTCATAGAAAGCTTGGCCCATTAAAATGAATGGATGCATGGCAGCCTGCAGGATAGTTCTTGATCCTATGGATTAATTTAAACCTTTTCCACTTTTCTTGTCCTACGATAATGGTATTTAGATTCCAGCTCTCACCTGCCAGCCTGGGACTGGTCCAAAGACGCAGCAGCAACTCACAGGTCTCCTCCTAAGGGCAGCATCAGCTCACAGGTGTCCTCCTAAGGGCAGCAGCAGCTCACAGGTGTTCTCCTAAGGGAAGCATCAGGCTCTCTCCAACTATTTGTTGGCGGTTTAAATCTGTCAATTTTGAAACACAAATGTGCTGAAGTTGCAAGCAATGGCCAGAGCATGTCAGTCAGAACTGATAAGGCTGAGGGGAGAGCAGCTGGGCATGGCTGTAGTGCCATGCAGACAACCATTTCTGGTCATGTCACTGCTTCAACTTATTGAATCACTGGGGATGGGGTGGTTTGACATTTTCACTGCTTTACGCTGAGGGTGCAGAAAGGCTGCACGGTGTTTTCATGGAGGTGCTAAAGCGGACACCGATCCTCTCCCCATTTGCTTCACTCACCCAAACGCCTTTCCATTTGCTCAGAAGCAGGATGGGTGAGTGAAGCAAATGGGGAGAGGATCGGTGTCCAAAGGATACCAAATGCTGTATAAGCTGCAGGATGCTACTAATGACAATGACTGCCTAGGGTCAGTGTGGCAAACGTCCGGCTCAGTCCAAATGGATGTGTTTGAGTTTATTCTTACTTCACAGAAACAAACTGGCTTGATAGTATCTGATCCAAAACATCAGAGTTCTGTGCTGACATATGGTAGCATTAAGCAGAGAGGTGAATATCAGCAGCACAGTTTGGGAAAGTTTGGGTGCTGCTTGAGAGTCAAAGTCCCAGTTCAGGAGGATTTGGATCCAGGAGTTCAGGTTCATTCATAACTGGAATGATATATTTAATATCCTTTCTGGATCTCACAGTTGCAGCTTTGCTGTTGGTAATGCCCTAATATTTACAAGTGACACAAAAATATCCCCCCTCCCCTCCACCAAGAAAAATGGGGAGAGGATAGTGGACTGTCCTACCTTGTAATTAGCTGTGATGAGCTGGTTACATTTTACAGACCCGATGAAGAACTCTGTATAGCTCAAAATCTTGTCTCTTCCACCAATAAAAGATATTACCATACACACACACACAATAGGGTATGACCACAGAATATATACACTGTATTTACCTTACAAACACACACAACCCCCTCCCCTCCATCTTTGTTAAAAGCACATTAAGGTTTCAAAGTCAAGCACTCAAAAATTAGGAAATGCCAGAATTCATGTTGCCTTAATTTGGCCACCTTGTGTATATGCATTGTGCCTCATTCAGTGCACAGGATGGATAGTTCTCACTTAATGAACATTTATTGAATATTTAATTTCTTCTTATTGTTCCATGTGTGGCACAATGCTGCATTTACTGCACACTTTTCTCATCCTGCTCTGAAGACAGGGTTCTTAATTTCCTCATGGGCTTTTCTATGGTGCTTATCACTATAGGAATTCATTGACAATATGCATATAGAGACCTAGGAGGTTGAGAAAGCCATCCAGCTGGAGAGGACTGCAGTAGCACCATCAGGGGAGGAGGAAATGGCCCCTTCAGAGGGAGGAAGCTGGCTGCTGGTTACTTCTGGGCTCCACCCCTGCTTCCAACCCACCATCCATAGAGATAAAAACTGGTGCTGCCTTGGTAACAAGGGATGAGGAAACTCCCTGTAGGCACATAGGCTTGCATGGCCGCCCCTCATTGTCAATCTCCGAGGGTTGCCACACCTCTTCGCTGTCACACACCTGGAACTACAGTCTGTACAGGAGGAAATTAGCTGTCTCTAGGGCTCCAACCCTCAGGCAGGGTAGAGCAGTGAACAGTTCAGGGGCCCAGGCCCTTAGGCAGGGTGGGGCACCAAGCAGTCTAGAACTCCAACCCTCAAGCAGGGTAGAGCAGATAAGGGTCTAGGAGCCCAGCCTTCAGGCAGAGGTGCGCCCAACACAGTCTAGGGAGCTCTGGCAAAGGGTGAGTCCCCCAACACAGTCTAGGGGGCTCCGGCAAAGAGTGAGCACCCCAACACAGTCTAGGGGGCTCTGGCAAAGGGTGAGTCCCCCAACACAGTCTAGGGGGCTCCGGCAAAGAGTGAACACCCCAAAACAGTCTAGGGTGCTCTGGCAAAGGGTGAGTGCCTCAGCAAGCGCAGATATTTTGACCTAAGGAGGGGGGGAGTACAGCCACCCCAGGGGAGGGGTAGCAAGGGGGGATATGGGCCTGCCCAACTCCACCACGTCCCAGCCCAGAGCCCTACCAGTGGCAGAGTGGTGTGCCACTGGGTCAGTGAGGAATCCACCCAGGGCTGGCGCTTCCATTTAGGCGACCTAGGTGGTCGCCTAGGACGCCAGGATTTGGGGGGGCGGCATTTTGCCGCCGTTGGCGGCAATTTGGCGGCAGGGGGGTCCTTCTGTGCTCCGGGTCTTCCGCGGCAATTTTGCAGCGGGTCCTTCACTTGCTCCGGGACCCGCCGCCGAAGTGCCCCGAAGACCAGGAGCGCAGAAGGACCCTCCCGCTGCAGAATTGCTGCCGCCGACCGGGCGCGCGGAAGGACCCCCGCCTAGGGCGCCAAAAACCCTGGCGCCGCTCCTGAATCCACCCACAACACACTGACTGTGTTTCCAGTGGCACCACAGCCAGACGGTAGTCTGGTTCCCCTGGGATGCTTCCTATACTTTCCCTCGGGTGGCGTCATCCAAGGGTCATCCTCTGTCTCCCCAGGGTACACTGCGAGCAGCAGTCCCAGCAACTCTTCAGCATCTGGCATGTCTGGCCATAGTTTGGGGCCCTCCAAGGGACAGCAGAAGGCTTCTGCGGGCTCCTGTGTCCGCAGAAGGGAGAACACATCTGGCAGCTCCTCTCCAACTAAGCCACACGGCCTGCCTTTTATACTTCCTATTCCTGTCCCATCCCTCTGCTTCTGGCATGGAGAGCATGGCCTTCCAGGTTCCACCCACAAGGGGGCGTCTGGCCATCCCTCACTGTCAATCTCCGAGGGTGGCCACACCCCTTTTCTACACTCCCCCAAAGAGGAAGGAGAAGCCATGCAACCCCCAGGATGGGAGGATCACAGCCACCACTCCCTAGAGGAAATGAAGGGTGGTGGTGGTCAGTGACTCACTTCTAAGGGGGATGGAGTCATCCATCTGCCTGACATGGCAAGGCATCCCAGGAGGTGTGCTGCCCACCAGGGGCCCAGACCTGAGACATTATGGAAGGAATGCCAAAAATCATCTGGACCTCTGACTACTACTCCACACTGCTCATCCATGGGGACACTAATGATCCTGCATGGTATGACCCTGAGCAGATCAGAAGTGACTGTAGGACTCTAAGAATGAGGGTGAGGGAGTTGGGAGAGCAGGTGGTGTTCTCTTCGATTCTTCCGGTCAAGGGTAGAGACAGACAGAGGTGAAAGTAAGCCGGTACGGTCCAGTACGGTGTACCCGCAAGAGCCGGTACACCGCCGATCGTACCGGCAAGGGAGCAGCTTCCCCAGGCTGGCGATTTAAAGGGCCCGGGGCTCCAAAGGCCCCGCCTCTTCCGGTTGAGCTCCCGCCCCCCTCCTCAGGACTCCGGCGTACTGGTAAGTCCTTTAAGTTACTTTCACCCCTGGAGACGGACATCTTAGAGGTGAACACATGGCTTTGTGGATGGGATGACCAGGAGGGCTTCGGCTTACTTGACCATGGGTTGCTGTTCCAAGAAGATGGATTGCTCAGCAGAGATGGGGTCTACCTATTAAAGAAGAGAAAGAGTATCTTTGGATCCAGACTGGCTGTCAGAAACCATGATGGGGAGGGCCAGGCCTAGCGGTCAGCGCCATGGTGCTAAGAGCTGGAATTAGGAGTGCCAAACAAGGTTGGAGCAAGGCTGGAGTGACAGCAAGCCTGGATCAGGACTAGGAACAGGGCTGGAGCAATGGCAAGGGCAAGCTAGGGCTTGGGGAACTGGTTGCCACTATCAGGCAGGGGAGAGTTCCAAGCCCTGGAATGCCATTGAACAGATTGAGCTGCTGTTCCTCTTGAGGCTCTGCCCTGAGGGTCACAAGTCCAGTTCCTTGTGGATTGGTTGGAGCTTAGGACATGAATGACTCATCAGTGCATGTGGCTTAATCAGCCTCTAGTTCAGGGATGACTCATTACCTGCACTGGTTAACCTACTGGGGCAGACTTTAAATGAGGTTTGATGGAGGCAACAGACAAAAGTCCACAAGTAAGTCCAGAACGTGGCGACCTGGGTGAAGGGTCGGAAGCTGAGGGGAACATGTACAATCATAGCAGGGAGAAAGGAGAGACAAGAGGGAATATAGAGGGGAAAGCTAATGAACATCTTAGATATCTGTATACTAATGCAAGAAGTATGGAGAATAAACAGGAAGAACTAGAAATACTAGTAAATGACCACAATTGCAACATAACTGGCATCACAGGTGGAATAATACATATGACTGGAATATTGGTATAGAAGGGTACAGTTTGTCCAGGAAGGATAAGCAGGGATAAAGGGGAGGAGGTGTTGCCTTGTATATCAAAGATGTATACACTTGCACTGAGGTGAGATAGAAGTGGGAGGCAGACCTGCTGACAGTCTCTGGGTAAGGGTAAAAGGGGTAAAACCCAAAGATGATGTCATGGTAAGGGTCTACTGCAGACTACCTAACAAGGAACAAGAGATGGATGAGGCTTTTTTTAAACAACAAACAAAGTCAGTGGTGATGGGGGACTACAAGTACCCAGACATCTGTTAGGAAAATAATACAGCAAGGCACAGATTATCCAACAAGTTCTTAAAATGCATTGGAGATAACATTTTATTACAGAAGGTGGAGAAAGTGACTATGGGGAACGCTGTTCTAGAGTTGATTCTGACAAATAGAGAGGAATTGATTGAGAATTTGAAGGTAGAAGGCAGCTTGGGTGACATTGATCGTGAAATGATACCATTCATGATTCTAAGGAATGGTAGGAGGAAAACAGCAAAATAAAGACAATGGACTTCAAGAAAACAGACTTTAGCAAACTCAGAGAATTGGTAAGTAAGATCCCATGGGAACAGGGGCGGCTCTAGCTTTTTTGCTGCCCCAAGCACGGCAGTCAGGCGGCTTTCGGCGGCATGCCTGCTGGAGGTCCGCCGGTCCTGCGGCTTCACGCCGAATTGCCGACGAATCCACGGGACCGGCGGACCTCCCGCAGGCAAGCCGCCGAAGGCAGCCTGACTGCCACCCTCACGGCGACCAGCAGGCCACCCCCCAGGGCTTGCCGCCCCAGGCACGTGCTTGGAGCACTGGTGCCTGGAGCCGCCGCTGCATGGGAAGCAACTCTAAGGGGAAAAAAAGTTCAGAGAGTTGGCAGTGTTTTTGAAGAGACATTATTAAAGGCACAAAATCAAACTATCCCAATGTGTAAGAAACATAGAAGTATGGTAAGAGACCACCCTGGCTTAACTAGGAGATTTCAAAGACCTGAAACTCAAAAGAGTCATACTAAAGTGGAAATTAGGTCAAATTATGAAGGATGAATATAAAAAAAACCAAGACCGGCACAAAACAAGAGTAAAGTAGCTAGGAACATAAAAAGTAACAAGAAAACATTTTACAAATATATTAGAACAAGAGGAAGACCAAAGACAGGGTTGGCCCATTATTTAATTAGAAGGGAGAGACAATAACAGAAAACGCATCAATGGCTGAAGTGCAAAAGTGCCTTTTTTGTTTCAATTTTTACCAAAAAGGTTAACAGCGATCAGAGGACTAACATAGTGAACATCAGTATAAATGGGGTAGGATCTGAGGCTGAAATAGGGAAACAACAAGTTAAAAATTACTTAGACAAGTTAGATGTGTTTAAGTCAGCAGGGCATTGAATACACATCTAGAATACTTAAGAAAATGGCTGACGAGATCTCTCAGCCGTTAGTGATTATCTTTGAGAACTCCTGGAGGATGGGAGAGATCCCAGAGGACTGGAAAAGGGGAAATATAGTACCTATCTATAAAGAGGGGAATAAGGATAGCCCGGGAAATTATAGATCAGTCAGTTTGATTTCAGTTCCCTGAAGGATAATGGAGCAAATAATCAAACAACCAATTTGTAAGCACTGAGAAGATAATAAGGTGATAAGTAACAGTCAACATGGATTTGTCAAACCAATGGAATGTCCTTCTTTGACACTTGTGGATGGGGGGAAACAGTAGAGGTGATATATCTCGACTTTAGTAAGGCTCTTGATACTGTTTCACATGACTTTATCATAAGCAAATTAGATAAATATAGCCTAGACAAACCTATTATAAGGTGGGTGCATAACTGGTTGGAAAACTGTACTCAGAGAGTAGTTATCAACAGTTCACAGTCAAGCTGGAAGGGCATATTGAAGGGGGTCCCGCAGGGATCGGTTCTGGGTCCAGTAAGTACCCTGGCGGGCCAGGCCAGTTTGTTTACCTGCCACGTCCGCAGGTTCGGCTGATCGCGGCTCCCACTGGTGGGAAGCCGCGGCCAGCACATTCCTCAGCCCGCGCCACTTCCCACCGCCCCCATTGGCCTGGAGCAGCAAACCGCGGCCAGTGGGAGCCGCGATTGGCTGAACCCGCGAATGGCGGCAGGTAAACAAACTGGCCCGGCCCGCCAGGGTGCTTACCCTGGTGAGCCGCGTGCCAGAGGTTGCCGACCCCTGGCATAGAGAGTACATTTATTAAGTTTGTGAATGATACCAAGCTGGGAGGGGTTGCAAGTGCTTTACGATTAAAATTCAAAATGATCTTGACAAACTGGAGAAATGGTTTGAAATAAATAGGATGAAATCCAATAAGGACCAATGCAAAAAACTCCACTTAGGAAGGAACAATGAATTGCACAAATATAAAATGGGAAATGACTGTCTAGGTAGGAATAGTACAGAAAAGGATCGGGAGGTTACAGTGGATCACAAACTAAATATGAATCAACAGTGTAATACCGTTGCAAAAAAGTGAACACCATTCTGGGATGTATTAGCAGGAGTGTTGTAAGCAAGACATGAGAAATAAGTCTTCCATTCTACTCAGCATTGATAAGGCCTCAACTGGAGTATTGGGGCCAGTTCTGGGCACCACACTTTGGGAAGGAAGTGGGCATATTGGAGAAAGTCCAGAGGAGAGCAAGAAAAATGATTAAAGGTTTAGAAAACATGACATAGGAGGAAAGATTGAAAAAAATTGAGTTTGTTTAGTCTGGAGAAGAGAAGACTGAGGGGGGACATGGTAGTCTTCAAGTACGTAAAAGCTTGTTATGAAGAGGACAGTGATAAATTGTTCTTATCCCTGAGGACACCACAAGAAGTAATGGGCTTAAATTGCAGCAAGGGAGATTTAGGTTAGGTATTAAGACAACCTTCCTAACTGTCAGGGTAGTTAAGTGCTGGAATAAATTGCCTAGGGAGGTTGTGGAATCTCCGGCATTGAAGGTTTTTAAAATCAGGTTAGACAAACACCTGTCAGGGATGGTCTAGATAATACTTCATCCTTTCTGAGTGCAGGGACTGAATTAGCTGAGCTACTGAGGGCCCTTGCAGTCCTACATTTCTATGATTGTATGATAGTATCTGTGTTCTTCACAAACATACATTAATGTATCTTTACAGCATGCTTGTGAGATAAGGGGGTGATATTAGCCCAGTGTTACAGATGGGGAGCTGAGGCATAGAAAGATTAAGCTCAAAAGTATACACTATTTTTGGGTGCCCCATCTGAGATGACTAGGATTGGGTTTTTCCAGAATACTTAATACAGTATATTCCTCTTTAACTGACACCCTATTATCCAAACATCTGCATTATCTGAATCCCTTCCTTGTCCCCTTGTAGCTCATGCTGAGGGACAAGGAAGGGAATCGGACAATGCCAGTTGGATAATAGAGCAGAGACCTTGGCAAGGACTATGAGGATGAGCCCCTAGCCGCAGGGAAGGCCACCCTGCTGCTGAATGGATCCGGTGGCAGTGCAGGAAGCCCACTGTAGCCCTGCTGTCACAGGAGTGAGTGGAGCCATAATAGCGGAGCTGCAGATACTTCTGAACTCTGAGCAGTCACCTGCACCCACATCCCCTTCCACACAGGAGTGCAACACTTGGAGAGGACTTGCTGGGTGGAGATCAGGCCTTTCTGGAGCAATGGTGTGGAGCCCTGATCCATAGTATGGTAATATAGTGCTCAGCAGACACTGGCCAGAAAAATATGTATACTAGGTGGGAGCGGGCCTGTAGCCAATACTGCATCCGCTTTACTACCAGCCTCTTAGGATGAGAAGTCGCACAGCACCAACCTACATAGTCCTTAGTGACTCCCCTAATTAAACATTGATATTCCCATGCTGGACTGAGTCCTTAGACAGAGATCCCCTGTTTTGCTGAGTTCCTATAGCCCAGTGAATGGCTGACAAAACAATATAAATACAAAAAGAATCTGGAGTGATTTATAAATGTAGAGTGAAGATTACTGATCTGATACATGTTACTGTACATTGTAACACATTCTAGTTTCCATGCTACTTACTTAACTTTCAAATCAATTCCTCTCTGTGTGTTTGTGAGGGAAATGCCTTGTGAGTCATTCTAATGCTGTAGACTACATCAGAACGACATCCTCTACGTACTTTCTTTCCTTTCTGACTTCCAAACCTCCATTTTTATCTGGCATGTATCTATATATAAATTCATTGTAAAAACCCTCCAGCAGCTGACTGTGAAAGAAAACCCTTCTGTGAGTGCTCCACTGAAGTCTGCTTCCAGAGCACAGCGCGGTGTCGGAACAGGTAGGCACTAGCCTGCCTTAGATGGGCAGCATCGCCGACGGGACTTTTAACGTCCCGGTCAGCAGTGCTGACCAGAGCCGCTAGGGTCCCTGGGTGCAGAGCAAGGCAACCCAGTGCCTTACATGCAGCGACCCAGTATTGGGTCAGGACCCGAACTTTGAAAAACACTGGTCTAGGCATCAGGAGATCTAGGATCTAGCCCTAGCTCTGTTGCTGTTTTGATGTATGGTCCTAGCCAAGTCACTATAGGTATGTCTACAATGCACACTAAGCCTGAGTCTGTGAGACCTGGGCTTGTAGACTCGGTGTTTCCAAGCCTTCCCTTGAGAGTCCACAATGCGTTGTAAACCTGGGTTTACAATAGCTGGACCCACATCTAACAGCGATGCTAATGCATCCACACTGCACCACGCAGACCCTCTGACTTGGATCTGTGGCTTGATCTGAGTCCACACTGTACAACTGACAGTGCTAGGACCTGAATCACAGTGGGACTTGGGCTCTGATCCACTCCACTAGCAGGAGCCTAGAACTCAGGTCCTGCATGCTTGCTGATCTGAGACAGGCTGATTGTGTGTGGACAGAAGGGGGACCTGAGTCAGAACTGAGTCAGAACTGGAGCTTATTGTGCAGTGTAGACATACCCTTAGTATTCTCAGTGCTTCATCACCCTAAGCTGTAAAATGGGGATGATAGTACTTTACTGGTTTTGGAAAATGCTTTAAAATTATCAGATAAATTATCAGATAAAGCTGGTAGATAAATTCAAAGTATTATTATAGACATTTACCATAAGTAATAAAGAAGAATATCAGAGCCAACTGAAACCGTCAAGAGAATTTAGGTAGGCACAGTGTACCACAATTACCTGATCTGGAAATTGACCAGGACACTGCTGGTAATACTGCTATTTTTACGGAAAGTGCTGTGGAGCATTTAAATGACCTTAAGTGATCAGGACATTTGCTTTAGGTCTAAATCTGAAAAATGGCACAGCAGGTAGAACAATTAGGACTTTTAAAACTAGACTGGATAAAACACTAAAATATGTATTGCATGGAACAAGCTCATGCTGACAAGAAGATGCACTCAATAACCTAACTGGTCTTCTATGATTCTATGGAGGCCCCTATGGTTTTGTCTACACAAACTTGCACTGATTTCATTAAGCCAGTTTTCAGGCTATGTGTATGGACTCATAGGTGCCGACTCCATGAAAAAAAAATGATGGGTGCTTAGCATCCACCGGCAGTCCCCCTATAAGTGCCTCCCTCTCTCCCCAGTGCCTCCCACCTGCTGGCAGCCCCGCCGATCAGCACCTCCCCCTCCTCCCTGCACCTCCCGCCCGCTGCAATCAGCAGTTCCGCAGCATGCAGGAGGCACTGGAGGGGAGGGGACGAGTGAGGGCTAGGCATGCTCGGGTTAGGAGGCGGAACATGGTGGGAAGAGGCAGGGAAGAGGCAGGATTGGGGTGGAGCAGGGGCAGGAAGAGGCAGAGCGGGGATGGGTCCCAGGGCCACCCAGAGGATTCAGGGAGCCTGGGGTCTTCGGCGGTGGGGGTCCTTCCGCTCTGGGTCTTCGGGGCACTTTGGCGGCGGGTCCCGGATTGAGTGAAGGACCCGCCGCTGAACTGCCGCCGAAGACCCGGAGCGGAAGAAGTCCTTGCTGCCGAACTGCCGCCAAATTGCTGCTGAAGACCTGGAGTGGAAGAAGCCCTCGCTGCTGAATTGCCACTGAAGACCCAGAGCAGAAGAAGCTCCGGGTCTTCAGCAGCAGGTCCTTCACTCGCTCCAGGTGTGTTCAGCGGCACTGAAGGACCTGCTGCTGAAGACCCACCGAAAACTCTCATGGGGGCCCCTGAAAACTCTCATGGGGGCCCCTGCGGGGTCCGGGGCCTGGGGCAAATTGCCCCACTTGCCACCCCCTCTGGGCGGCCGTCTGGGGCAGAGCCAGCGGGGAGCACCCCTTGGCACATTAGAAACTCGGCGCGTATGTATGGATTCATATTTCATAGGATGTAAGGCTGGAAGGGACCTCCAAAGTCATTTGGCCAGCCCACTGCCCTGACGCAGCACTAAGTACACTTATGCCATCCCCGGCAGGTGTTTGTCTGACCTGTTTTTAAAAACCTCCAATGACAGAGATTCCACATCCTCCCTTGGAAGACTATTCCAGTGCTTAACTATCCTTACAGTTAGAAAGATTTCCTAGTATCTAACCGAAATCTCCTCTGCTGTAGATTGATCCAATTATTTCTTGTCCTATCTTCAGTGGGCATGGAGAACAATTGATCACCGTCCTCTTTATAACAGCCCTTAACATATTTGAAGTCTGTTATTAGGTTCCCCCCTCAGTCTTCTTTTTTCAAGACTAAACATGCCCAGTTTCATTAACCTTCCTTCATAGGCCTGGTTTTTAGACTAGAAGTGGCTAAAATCACTAAAATCAGTTATGCTAAAATCAGTTATGCTAAAATCAGTTTGTTACCATACTGATTCTGTGCTTGGGTCACCTTATGCTAATTTTACGGTAAAATAATTCTGTTGTGCCTGTGTGCAAGAAGAGAATCAGGACCACAAAGAAAGGCAGACGATGGAAATGATATGAAGAAAATATGAGGAATAATATGAGCCAACTAAAATATCTGTAGACAAATGCAAGAACAAGGGAAACAAAGGAGAGGAATTAAAACTAGTATGAATTGAGGGTGATTACGATCTTGCAGAGATGTGGCGGGATAGCGATTGTAAGTAGAATGGCAGGCTTTTCTGCATGCATGTAGTAATTGAGGCTGGGATTGAGGCTCATTTTGAAAATCCCAGCCTACATGCCTAGCTGAGCACAGTTCAAATACAATAGAGGATTTGTGCACACACGTTGGGTGTTGGCATATATAAATTAGGCACACACAAGTGTATGGCTACAATTGCATTGCTAACTTGGAAAATCTGTTTCGTAGTGATTAAGGTGAAACCAGAGCAGTATAAAAATTCACCAGTGAGGCAGAAGGCTGGGTCACTGTAATTAAGGCCTAATAAAGGGCAGCTCTCTGATAAAAGTTTCTTGTATTATTTAGTAACCGTCGTGACACAGAATGAGCCTGCAGGGAGACAATATTTTCTAGCAGGAAGATGTGGAAGCACACTGGGCCCAACGGTAGACAATGGCAGACTATCCTAGTGGGTCTCAGATACAGAGCAAGAGCATTTTAATTAGCCTCCAGCTATATGGGGTGATGACTGGACCAGGACAGCGCTCCAGTTACTGTACCTCCAATATCTATGCCAAGGGGGGTGATCAGGTCTCGAGAGTGTCCAGCTGACTTGCATAGGTCTGCAGACTGTTCAGGAGGCCATGGTTGCCCTCCTGGGCAGAAAGTCCACAGCAATATTAACAGCACGGAGCTAATCTTCTCAAGTTTACCATGCCTAAGACTAATCTTACAAGATAAATTAATTACACATATCATTATTTATTTACCCAAAATGAATATCAAGGGAAATAAAAATAAAAAGAGAGAGGTGCTTCTATGTTAGGAATAAAGCCAAGTTGTGAAAATGCTCTTTTAATTCTCTTGTACCAGTTTTCAAAAAGTTATGTCTAGTTGGTGATTATTTACATTTTTTAAAATAAGGATAATTAAAACAGTAAGTAATGAGGTGGTGGGAGGATTACATGTTCCTCCTCCTATTCCTTGGATGGAAATCAGAGGCTTCAAATGCTAGCGTAAAAGATAAAAGGCTTGTTGTGTTGGCAACTTTACAATGGTTTTTCAAGCCTGTCAGATAGTTCTGCTGTGGCATCAGTCATTGTTCTTCTGGCTGCCATATTCTTCTCTGATTTGATTAAGAAGATTCTATCATTATTTAAATTATTTTCCCTTCCTAAATTAAATTGACAATAAGTATCTGCAAATCATTGTCTTTAAGTGAGAGAATCCATCTATTATTTATTAACATCTTCCAGCCCTGTCATTGCTACACCTCTTACAGAGAAACTCAACACACTACCCCCGGCAATAAAAATAAAATACATAAAAATGCTACCTTGTATTGAACTAAAGTATTGGAAATGCAAAGCTCTACCTTGATGTTGGGAGCAAGGGGGGGTATGTTTGTGTTACTGCAGTCAAGAAACAGAACCAATTCTTTTCAAAGTAATTGGCTTCCTGCTGTCATAAGTTCTGAGGAAAGTTTGACATGTTTGTGTTTAGCTGTGTACTCATGTTGTAGTTACGCATAATAACGCACTGTCCATATTGGACAGATGGACTTCCTCATTCAAAAGTGAAATATGCAATGTCTCTCCAGCAATCCAAATACCAAGCCAAGTGTGGGTGTGTTGCGCAATACATAGCCTCTCTCTGTGTGTGTGCCTTTAAGCTATTTCCTTTGGGAATAGAGCTGTGAAATCTCTATGTGGCTAAGTGAAGAAGAAGTAAACAGAATTCTGAAAGAGTTCAGCTACAAAGTTTACAATAGAGAGTGCTGAAATTCTCGCTTGGAAGAGTTTGGAAAGGAGGCATGCCCTCAAAGCAACTCTAATTCTTTATCTCAGTCTAGGGGTTCAGAAATAGATTTCCCACACCATCTGGCAGGGAAAAAAATACTGTAACAGGCTGAGACTGTAGAGAGGAAACAAGTCATTGACCAAAGGTTTTTCACTCAAGCATCATTGAATAGCTATCAGCCTCCTTCCCATCCTGGAGTGCTCAGATTACTCAGTGAACCTCTTCATCAAAGTACAAAATTCAAGGATGCATGTATATGTGCAGGAGGGTGTGGGTTAGGCTTTAAAATAAAGCGATCGATGGCTGTAGTTGAAAAAGAAGTCTGGTTAGTTACACTAAAACAGCATGTGACAAACAATACACAAGAATAGCTGGAGTTTTGCATTAAATCACAAGGCAATTATAATCAAAGGGAGCCTGGCTAAATGTGATATGAAATCCTGAAATTCCCTTGGGATAACATAGCCCTGCAGGTCTCTTCCTGACTCATGAGTCTGCATCACATTGAAAGAGGAAAATAGGACACATTAGCTGATAAAATGTAGATAAAGAACTAATAAACTCCTCACTTTTAGTGGTTGACTGTACAATCTAACTCCCTTCTCTTTCTCCTTTGTCATACATGCATTTCTAATATTCGGAGGGACAAATTCTCCCCCCTTTACACCCGAAGTCAATAGAGTTTTGAAATGTAGCTGAAGGCAGAATTTGGATGGAAAAGCATGGCTTACTTGTGCTTATCTATCAGTCAAAGCACAGTGTCTGTGCTGGGCAAGTGATAAGTCATAATAACAATAACTCACAATAATCTGTCTTTGCAACAGGTTTATTTTGCACATGATTATTGGATTTTCTTCTGTGTGGCTAAAGACAAAGATTGCAATCAAAATAAAATATGGCGATAAATATTCTAGGGAAATGAAAGAAATACAAAGGTGATTAAAAATGATCCTTCTATTTTGAAGACAAACTGTCTAAATATCAGAATAGCTGACGAATATCAAAATATTAAGGGCATGGCTGTTTGTCATATCTACACTGTTTTCTTCATTTTTTTTGCTGCAGTTCCTCATCTTGCATTGCTTCTGTCTAATATTAATTGTTGTTTAAATGGCACATGACTCATTTAGAGACTGATCCAACATTAATTGAAATCAACAGGAAGATTCCTATTGTCTCCAATGGGCCTTGGAGCAGGCCCTACTTTAATGATTTGGTGTGTGTGTATGTATATATATATATGTATAATCAGTGTATATTTCTTAAGAATATGAATAAGCTATGGTTTCATGGGCGGCAGGTATCGTAGGCCAAGAGAGGCTGAGCCTCCCCAAACAGTCCTGCCCCGCCAATGCTCCACCCCCAGGTTTCCGCCTGCTTCCCACCACGTTCTTTCTGCAT
Organism: Terrapene triunguis; assembly: GCF_002925995.2. Taxonomy (NCBI): domain Eukaryota; kingdom Metazoa; phylum Chordata; order Testudines; family Emydidae; genus Terrapene; species Terrapene triunguis. Next base: position 5,323,918 of record NW_020664369.1, read on the forward strand.
GGCCAGGCTGGGGCTGGGGCTGGGGCTAGGGGGTCCAGTCTGAGGACCGGGACTCCAAGTGACTGGGTCCATGCTTCCTGCCTGCCTGGAGCTCTGGGGCTGGGGGAGCCATGTCTCTCATCTGCCTGGTTCTCCGGGGCTGGGAGCCGCACCTCCTGCCCACCTGGCGCTCTGGGGCTCAGGGCCCTGGGCAGCTCACCAGGCACTCCAGGGCTGCAGGTACTGGGGGCTGGGCAGCCTACTCACCTAGCGCTCTGTGGTGGCCGCAGTGGTGGAGCTCTGGGCTCCGGCAGAGGTGGGGCCTTGGGCCTAAGGTGCGGGGCTGGGGACTAGCCTCCCTGAGCCGGCAGTTCACGCGCCACCCATGAGTTTTGGTTTTCTTTTTACATTGTTAAATACATTGTTAGGTACTTGGGAAAGTTGCCAGATGGGCGACACTGAAAATTCAGGCACAGAACTCTTGGCATTTGCAAACTTCCCCTCAGTGCCTGGCCAATTCGCCTATACCTTCACAGAGGGCCCACCTCTAAAGCTGAGAGGGTATTTCAATCTCCGGGTGCAGGGAAATGTTGTACTCTCACCAGAAACTACCAGCAATGATGCCAGATGCAGCTGAGAGCTGTGTGGGCACTTACCACTAGGAATTGGCTTAAGACCACCAGCATATTTTCTAAAGGCCACACAACAGACATCACAATTTTAGTTCCAAAATTCAGGTCACTACTACTAACCTGCTCTAGATTCCAATTAGTGACCTATGGTAGAAAAACTGAATATCCCATTACCAACTCCCTGAGTTCTTCAGTTTCCCAAAGCAATTTTATTTTGCTCCAAGCCTGCTCTTCCAAACTACTGATTTTATATTTTAGCTGAGCACAAGCAGGATTTTAGTCATTAAGTGTAAGCACAGCATTTATTTTATTGTGTAAAAATCAACTCACCCAATACCCAGCACAAAACCTGGATAATTGAAATTTAAGCACAGTACTCTTTGGGGGTTTAATAATAAAAAAATAATAATAGGGGATAGAATTAATCCCATCACACTCCCATGGGCAATCTGCAGATCTGCAGAACAATTCCTATATGGCAACTATTCCAGCTTGGCCACCATATGAACTCTCCATCTGTACCTCCCCTCCTATACTGTTAGGGGCTATGATGATCTTACGTGGTGTAGAGGGCTTTGTGCGGTATTTCATCCATATAAATATATTTCCCTCAAGTCCATGCTATGAAATGATTTATGTCAATATTATCCAAATTCAGCAGAACAGAACGTATAAGCCTCAGGAAATCCTTGAAACATCTGAGCTTACTGATCTTCTGACAATTCTGAAAAGTCACAGAGGACTGAGGAGGTAGTATAATGTACCAATCCTCAAAAAGGAGAGACAGCTGATTCTGGCAATTGCTGTTGGGGGAGTCTAATTGCTGTCCTTGGTAAAATAATGAACCAACACTCTGAGAAACATCATTAAATATCAGATGATAATGGAATCTGTTTGTAAGACAAACTTGATTTTTCAAAATATGTAATTACAAAATTAGGGCCAGATTCTGAAATCTGATCTATTTGGGCGGATTCCCGAGTTCATATGTAGTCCCAGTGTTACATGCAAGTAAAAGGGTCCACTTGGGCTAATCAGGTTGTAGGATCAGGGCCTCACTGAAGCAAACATTTATGATTGGATACACTATCTCACAAAAATCTTATTTTCAGTATGACTTCCAATTGGCTTGGCTGTGAACAATCTCGTGGGGAATGCTAGATGAATGCTAACAAAGAAAGGGATAGATGGAAATACATTGAACTGGGGGAGGTGTACACAGGGGTGCCACATGGTAAGGTGTTATATCCAATCTTACTTAACATCTTCATTAAGGTCCTAGGAGACTGGGTAAACAACATGTCAGCACAATTCACAGGTGGTACTAAATTGGGAAGCATTGCAAAGATGAGTGTGGACAGAAATAATAAAAAATGGACCCAGAAAGGTTAGAAATATGGGCGGGAAACTAAAACTAACTAAATAAAAGAGAGATGCGGTCTTTGAAAAATGAAAAATGCGAGCTGATACATCTGGGGAAAAGAATTAAACACAGATCAATGGGGGAGGAAATGGAGAGATGTTGAGCAGCAAAGCTATAATGCAATTTGGGTTGCATGTGAAGAAACAAGAGGACATGAAAATAATAATAGTCTACATATGGCTCAGGTTGTCACAGCACCTTTAATATTGTGCTCAGTCCTTAAATAACTTCAGCAGGGCCAGGATTTCACCTCTCATTTCTAGAAACATTGAAAAATTAGAGGGAATTCAAAGAAGAACAAGAAGGATTAAAGTGGTGAAAGGATTGATTTATGGGGAAAGAATACATGGCTTAGCAAAATGATAGTTTACTGTGGCGATTCAAAATAACAGGATACAACTAATTCAAGGATGCAAACACCAAGAAAGAGAGAAAAATTAGCTAGAGAGGTATAAGGAAAAATGGGATAATTAGGAAATGGAAAATGCAGATAATACTTTCTGACAATGAGATCTATTAGATTATGGAACAGCCTCCCTCAGGAAGTAATAGAAACCTCATCACTTGACATATTTTACATTTTCATAGGATAAAGCAATAACAACAGTAATTTTCAACTCATTTGTATTATACACTACTTCTTTAGATAGAGGTCTTCTTTTAAAGGGCCACGTCTCTTCCCCTGCTCCCTAGCTTAATATTTATATTTGGTCAAATTATTTGTTGCAAGTAAATTATCAGATTCATTATCCCTTTTTTCCTGTTTGTGAGTCATACTCAAAGCCAATCTTGATTTGTCTGAATGATTTGTATTCGTTACACATAAGTATTCACCAAATAGTTTCTGAGAAAAAATTACAAGCTACACTTGTTCCTGAACTGTTTACTTTGACTATTTATTACTCATAATGTGGGGACTGGGGATGGGTGGTCAGGCCAAATCGTTAGAGTCAGGCGCCTAGAACCAGAGCCAGGGTCAGAGTCAGGTGCCGAGCCAAAGGTCACAGCCGGAGACAAAATCAGGAGTCAAGCCAGGGTTAGGGTGTAGGATCAGGGACCTGAAGTGAGGTAGGAAAGCGGGAACTGGGAACAGAGAGGGCATAAAGAAGGCAAGAACAGGCTGAGAGCCATGAGCCAGGAACAGGGAGGCTCAGGAGTCAGGCAAGTAGGCAGGGCCCATAGTAGGAGCCAGCCAGAGATTCAGTTAGCTACTCAGACAACTTCCTGTGCCACTTTCTGGTTTAAATAATATGTTCCAGCCAATTGGTGGGGCTGGACATCTACTCCAATCAGGAGCTTAATGGGCAGGGACCTTTGTGAGCTAGATCTTCACTAGCCCATGGGTGGTGGCCATGGTCTGAGCCCTGCTGCCTGGGAACCTCGAGGGCCGGGTGTGGAGCCTGCAGTCCCTCACACATAATTTGTGATTGGTCATGTCAATCACATGCTATTGAAACGACTGACACTTCTAAATGGGAGAACAATAAGAACATGATGATTAATGAATGACAAATAACTAATAGTGAGTAACAAATGACAATAGGATGAAGTTCTGAATGCACAAAAATTTTCAAAAATAAACCAGCAGCCATCCAAATACTTACAATCAACCAATAAACTAATTCTGTGAATAAGTGCACATCGAACTTGCTATGTTTATTCATGAAAGTATATGCAAATCCCCTTTTGTATTATCCTCCCAACTCTGCTGACCTCATACCTTTCCATTGTGCTTTAGCTGCATTCATAAGAAATTTTAGGACAGCATAAAAGTCGACTGTCCTGCCATTTTGTGTCTGTGCTGTTTATTTACTCTCTCTGGCTAAGCGATTTTATTAGTCCTGAATTTTCCCCTGTTGCCTTTCTGCGTCTTTTTGCAGTTTGATTCTGTCCTCCAGTGTTTGCTGATCCTCCAGTTTTGATCATGGTTGGATTTACACCAAAGAAACACTCAACGAAGAAAGACATGAAGCAGCTGTGCAGGATGCAGATACATACTTGTTATTCCGAGTTTAGTTGATCAAAATACCCCCTGGAACCCTCAAAAGAGTCCTGCGCTGGGCTACAAGTAGCAGGAAGTGTCACTGCTTGAAGACTAACTGATGCTTCACCATTGTGACAGAAGCAGCTCCAAGGGCTGCAGTTGGAGGACCACTGCACTAGAAAATACACTGTAGAAGTAAGCTTGCGTTGGCAGTGAGATGGACTAGATCACCTCCTATGTCTTTTATCAGCTCTAATTTCTATGATTTCATGAAGGATCAATAAGTAAAAGATTTACCCCATGGCATTTACGTTAAAAACAATACTCCGCTGTTGAAAGCTGTGGACCCTTTCAAATTACTAGGGTGAGGGTGGGGGAAAATTAGTTAGAGTTTGATGAAATACCAGCATTTATACACACAAAATTGCCTTTGGTCAGTAATGCTATGAAAAATGTATGGTTACCATTACTAAAAAAGTAGTTGTACAAAAATAAATAAATAAAGAGCCACCAGGAAGATGGTGGAGTAGAGAAAGCTGGGGAAGAAACAGACAAAGCCAGTAGGAGAAGACACCCTTCCCCTCTCCCCCCACAGATCAGACACACTGGGAACAGGGTCCTAGGAGCATTTAAGAGTCCTGGAAAATCATCATAGCTCCACTGATGTCAGTGTGCTCAAAAGTGTTGACTGGCATTTATATATACACACCAGAGAGAGGGAGAGTGTCCTTCATTTACCAAATAACCAAATCAAATATATATATATGATGGGTAACTTAAAAACACATAGAGAGGTGATATTTCCAGGAGCTTTGCTTGCTTAAAGAATGAACGATTTGGTTATTTGGTAAATGAAGGACACTCTCCCTCTCCCTCTCCCTCTCTCTGGTATGTCTAAGACACCTGCCACCTGGGGAAGTAGTGTGGTCCAGTGAACAAGCACTAACTCAGGAGTCAGAAATGCTGGATTCCATGCCCAGCTCTGCCACTGACCTGCTGTGTGACTGGGCAAAACATTTCACCTCCCTATACCTCAGTTTCCCCATCTAGAGATAGGGGATAATGGGACCTGTCTTCTTCTGTAAAGCCCTTTATGATCTACAGATAAAAAATGCTATGTGTTATTATTAAGTAAGCAAAATACTCCAGAATGGCGAGTTTTGCCAGTGCAAGAACTTCCTGATCTCAACTTTTGTATTTAAATTATTAGACTGACTTTTTTTCTTATATCATTCAGCATTCTCTGTATAAACATGTTTCTCAATAGGTACTTTTGGGAAAAAAGGCTTAAAAGATTAGAGATAAGCTGAGGTGATGTAATTCAATAAATTCCTCTTCTGTATTCAGGCTAGATACCAATTAGTTCTGATTCTTCCTTAATTTCCACCAGGTTAAAGAAAAGATGGCTTTGGATTTGATAAAGATGATTTGCTTCTACACTGCTGTGCTTTAGTAATTTTCAACTATATTTTAACCTGCCACTACGGTACTGGATATATGGCATGTTTAGCTCTGTGTGATCCTGAATTATCTTCTCAAAATATACTTTATTAAAGAAATTAGTATTTTTACTGATATCTTTGTAACAAACCAAACCCTCTGGTTCTAATCACAAAAGAATTTAATAGCCAATGGTCTAATAATAATATGCAATAACATGACATTAAGACATATCTCATTTGTATGCTTTGGCTCACATGATTAACTTTGGTTCTGTTTCAAGGAATGATTATAAAACTAAAAAAGAAAAATAATCCCTGCCCTTCAGATTCATTTTTCAAACAAATATATCCGTTTCTTCTTAATGGCTTCAGTTCCTGGTGTTTAAATCTGGAAGCTATTGTACTTGATAACATGCTCTCATTAAACCTCCACAATGTGCATGCATTTGAGAAATGCAAATTGTTTCCAGCCGTTATAGGAATCTGCACTAAGGATAAAGCCATGCAGAAATTGTTTATTGCACAGGGAAAACAAATCTGAAGGAGCAAAACTTTTCAAGGTCTTGTAAAAGTTTATGTTCCCATTAGAACAAACCTTATCACCACTTGCTGCATTACATTTGGGGAGTTTGAAGCAGCTTCCCTGTGGTTTCATTTGTTCGGGAAACACGCTAATGGTAGTTTCATGATTAGTGTTTGTGATTATGGAGTGTATAGAATGAGATCTGGAATAGACTTTAGGAGGGCAACGAAATTCTAAACTGTATAGCCAAATAATTCACAACAGTGTTATTACTCTTGTAACTTTCTCTGAGTGGGAGTTGGAACAGGAAGGAGACGGAAGCAGTTTGATGATCTTGTAGGTTTAAGCCTTGCTACGGTGGTATTTCAACCACTGGTGCAGCAGCTGGACTAGTACTTGGGCAAAACCCTGGTGTAGGACCAATTTAAAATGATGCTGTGTGCCATATGTGCAGCTTACCCCACTTTGAAATTGGGGCTAAACTGCACCCCTGCAAGTTCACCTGAATCAATGTGAGCTCTATACGGTAGGGATGAGATTCTGTGCTGCCTCCTAGAGCACCAATCCCCGCACCAGGTTTTGAGAGGGGGTCCTTTTAGAGGGCAATCTGCGGCTGTCTTGCTCAGTTCCTCCGCTGGTGGAAAGCCTTCCCTCCCCCCGAACCTCTCCAGCCAGCTCCAGGGCTTTTAGAGCAGATTTGCATGAAGGGACAGGGCTGGAATGAGAATAGCAGCCTAAGGAATTTGCATCAGTGCAGCTACTCCACTTTTGGCTGAAATCCCAGTATAGACAAGGGTGCATAGCCAGATTCTGATGCTCTTACTCACCTTGAGTAGCAATTTACACTGTGAGCAGACACGAAGAAATGAGACGACTCGGGGAGCAAACTGCTACTCACTGTGATTTAGGATGTTAGAATCCAGCTCTTATCTGTTTATTATATGATGTCAAGTAGAAGATAACCACGTGGGCGTTGCAGTTCTATTAGAGCGTATTTGGCCACACCAAGTTTAGGCATCATTTACATTTAAACTACCCCTTCCGTCTCGTTATTTTGTTTTCTCTTGCAAAGGTTTAAATCCTGTTTAACGGATTTTATTCCCCAACAATTTGGCGAAAATTAGTGTATCATGGGCTTTTGTTTCAGAAACAAAAGTGAACTCTCTGGGCAAAGGGGTTTTGTTTTGACTCCCCCCCCCCCCAAACACCATCATGTGGTTTTACTAAACTGAACAAGAGGAACAAATTGCTGCTTTCCTCGCTTGCATTCACTTACACTTTGCCCTGTCTGCAGCATTGTTTTTGCTGTATTTTGATTTTTTGTTAAGCTCCTGCAGAGGTCCCCATGAGGTTCCTAGACTCACCTTTTGTCAGAGTGTATGCTGGCAAACTTGAAAGCAAGCGTATCTTTCCCACAAAACTTTTGATGCGAAGATCGATTTTTTTAACCTCACCCAAGTCTAACAGAATGTAACGTGTGTGTTTCAGCAGCTCAGGGTTGTAAACACAGCATGCTAAAGCCAGATGCCTAAAAGGGACAGTTCATACAGTTTCTCTGTTAGCTCGCCTGTCACTCAACGGGTGCAGCGTTGATCTTGCCTCAGAAAATGTCTCTTTCCTTCAACTCCAAATGTCCTTCGTTAATACGGAACGCTTTGTTTTTAATACGATTGTTTATTATAGCAGTAGTCATAAGTAATAACAAAATCCCAACAGAAAGCAACATAGCACTCTCCCTTCGTTAGGTCAAGCATGCACTGATCATTTACACATTATGGAGGACTGGTGTGATTATAAAATCGGTCTAGTAGCAGCTAACAAAAATAATATGTACTTCTGCTTGATATACTAAATTTATGCAAAATAAGGCCAAGATGTCATACTCATTGATATCTTTGGCACCCTAGTTGCTAAAGCATAATAACCAAAAGCATATCTTGAAAATGAAACTATAGTACTTGGGTCAATAGTGGGTTAGTAGAATTTAATTTTCTATAAGATGTATGAAAAACATTGAACATTCAGATCATCAGCCGATGAGAGATGCATGGCATGGAACTTACAGTAGAAAAGGAATATTCATTATTCCTATAAAAAGAGTGTTCAAAAATAATGTTGACAATATTGATCTGCTCAAAAATATACAAGCAGAAAACCCCCAAAGTAACCGTCTCCCACATACATACACAAAATCAACCAACCTTAGACACAAACGAATTCTTGGTTTTCAATTATTTATTTGAAATTTCTACCTGATTTTTGGACTTCATTGATCTCTTTAGCACAGTTGATAAGTTACCTTTTGTTTTTTTTTTTAGTGTGCATGGAAGAAGAATCATTTCTCGAGGAGCAGGACAATACTGATGTGCAGCGATGCTAATATACATCAGAAAACCATACACTTTTTCATCACCACTTTGTAAACAATGGTTAGAACTGTCAACAAGGTGACACTTTGGCACAGTCAGGGAACTTGACACCTAACGATTTGTTGCCACCCGGCATTTGAGCAGATGGTTTCATTCCCTTTGAGCCTCCCACTTTTCAAACCACTCGCAGCTTCCTCCGTGCAAGGACTTTTAACATAAATATTCTCATGGCAATATTTTTATGGGCGTGCGCACGCGCATACACTCACATCTTAATCATAAACCATACACCCAAAACATCACTGGAAACCTCCTCGCTTCTTTCTTCCACCACCTAAGGAGACAGTATTGGGACTAAGAGTTGGTGGGCTTCCTGCCTGGTCTCTTAAAGGATTAATCCCAGGGGTTTCTCACTGATCAGCCCTGATGAATATTAAGCGAGGTGGAAGAAAAGGACAGTGTTAATTCATATTCTTTAACTCATAAAAATATCGTAAGGACTAATTATGTTGCCTACATGGATACACCACAAGTAACTGCTAATGTGGGAATTCCTGTCACCATCATTCTTCCCCCTAGCTTCCGCCTACTGCGCCACCCCGCTTTATTTCTACAGATGTATGTGTTTGGTTTTTTAATATAGTGTTTGTATAAGCACATTCTTAAATGTATTATAGGGGAAAGTCCTCTGCTTTTGTACAACTGAAGCGCAAGTTAGTGGGAAAACTTTAGTCGCCAAGTTTGCTAGAGAACGGAGCAATGTGTTTGCACATGTGTAACTGACAGATTGTTCGTTTCTTGGGGGAATGTCCCACTGAGTCCATACAGGGGACACTATGACACTGGTGTCCCCAGGGATCAGAGGATTGGTCAGGGAAGATGCTGATTTGCATACCCTTATCTATATAACCTCTGGGAAAGGGCGCAGAGAGCAAAAAGGCAAGCTGTAGCCTGGGGCACGCACAGCTACTTAAAGACTCCTGGCACCAATTACACAGCGGAGAGGTTCTGATGGCCGGGATGTGTTTAAACGGGGGGCAGTGATCAGTCTGTGCATTCAGGAGTGGGGGCTGTTTCTAATCTGGCATCTTTAAAGCTTCTACAACACAAAGTGCCAGTGGCTTTTTTGAGGACTTCGTGGTAGGATCTCAGAGGCTATGTCTCCTGGTCTCACACTGTCCAGAGCGGGACTAAGCTCTGTGCTGCTGTGTCTCCTGGTCGCAGGGTGCCTGGCTGAGATGGTCAGGTACCACACGTACGAGGAAGACGCCCCCGGTACAGTCATTGGGGTGCTGTGGGACGATTTGCAGTCCCGCTCTGGGGACAGACCCCTGGGCAGTTTCCGCCTGATGGAGCCGTTCAGCAACAGCTCGCTGGTCCGGGTGCGGGAGGGGGACGGGCAGCTGAGCATCGGCGAGGAAGGGATCGACCGGGAGCGGCTGTGCGGCCAGTCCCTCCAGTGCGTCCTGGCTTTCGACGTGGTGAGCTTGTGGCAGGAGCAGTACCGGCTGGTGCACGTGGAGCTGGAGGTGCGGGACATCAACGACAACGCGCCGCGCTTCCCCCAGGCGCACATCCCGCTCGAGGTGTCCGAGAGCGCCGCGCCCGGCACCCGCCTGCCGCTGGAGATCGCCGTGGACCCGGACGTGGGCTCCAACTCCATCCAGAGCTTCCAGCTCTCGCGCAACAGCCACTTCGGCATCGAGGCGCAGCCGCGGGCGGACGGCGGGAAAAGCGCCGAGCTGGTGCTGCTGCAGGAGCTGGACCGCGAGACCCAGGCCGCCTACACCCTGGAGCTGGTGGCCCAGGACGGCGGCAGCCCGGCCCGCTCGGGCACGGCCACGGTGAGCGTCCGGGTGCTGGACGCCAACGACAACAGCCCGGCCTTCCCGCAGGGCTCGGTCACGGTGGAGCTGGGCGAGGACGCGCCGCGGGGCTCCCTGCTGCTGGACCTGGACGCGGCCGATCCCGACGAGGGGCCCAACGGGGAGATCGTCTACGGCTTCGGCAGCCAGGTGCCGGCCGAGGCGCGGCAGCTCTTCCGGCTGGACCCGCTCTCGGGCCGCCTGACGCTGCAGGGGCCGGTGGATTACGAGCGGCAGCGGACCTACGAGCTGGACGTGCAGGCGCAGGACCGGGGCGCCAGCCCCCTGGCGGCCACGTGCAAAGTCATCGTGCGCCTGGCCGACGTGAACGACAACGCGCCGGGCATCAGCATCAGCCCCCTGAGCGGCGCCCCCGCCGGCGCCGGGGTGGCCTACGTCAGCGAGGCGGCGGCGCGCGACAGCTTCGTGGCGCTGGTCAGCACCTCGGACAGGGACTCGGGCCCCAACGGGCAGGTGCGCTGCGCCCTCTACGGGCACGAGCACTTCGCGCTGCAGCGCGCCTACGCCGACAGCTACGTGCTCGTCACCGCCGCGCCGCTGGACCGCGAGCGCATCCCCGAGTACAACCTGACCCTGGTGGCCGAGGACCTGGGCTCGCCGCCCTTCAAGACCATCCGGCAGTACACGGTGCGCGTGAGCGACGAGAACGACAACGCGCCGCTCTTCTCCAAGCCCGTCTACGAGGTGGCGGTGCTGGAGAACAACCCGCCGGGCGCCTACCTCGCCACCGTGGTGGCCCGGGACCCCGACCTGGGCCGCAACGGGAAGGTCCTTTACAGGCTGCTGGAGACGCAGAGCGCGGGCGGCGGCCCCCGGTCCGCGCTGGTCTCCGTGGATCCCCACAGCGGGTCCGTCCGCGCCCGGCAGCCCCTGGACTGCGAGGAGCTGCCGCTGGTGGAGGTGGAGATCGAAGCCTGCGACGGGGGCGCCCCGCAGCTGTGCCAGCGGGCCCGCCTCAGGCTCCGGGTGGTGGATCAGAACGATAACGCCCCGGTCATCACCTCCCCGCCGCTGGCCAACGGCTCCGCCGAGCTGCCGCTGCCCGTCAGCGCCCCCGCCGGGTACCTGATCGCCCGCTTCGCGGCCAGCGACGCGGACCAAGGCGCGAACTCCGAGCTCTCCTACTCCCTCCTGGGCGGCGCCCACCCGCTGGTCGCCCTGAACCGGGACACCGGGGAGCTGGCCCTGCGGAGGAGGCTGCCCGGCGGGGCCTCGGAAGCGGCCTTCCCGCTTGTCGTCGCTGTCCACGACGGCGGGAGGCCGTCGCTGTCCTGCACAGCCGCCGTTCGGCTCATTCCCACGGACACACTCCCCTCTAGCGTGGAGATCGTGGTCTTACAGCCCTCGGCGGAGGAGCTGCAGCCCAGCCTGGACCTTTCCGTGGTCCTCATCGCTGTGCTGGCCGGAGGCTGCGGCTTGCTGCTGATCGCTATCATTGCCGTGGCCTCCACCTGCAGGAGGAGCAAGAGTCACTTCCAACCTGGGACCGAAGAGCAGGGGAGAGGCAAGGAAGCCAGGCTGCTGAAGGGCTCAGGCTCCCAGGCAGGGAGCTCCTACCCGGGCCAGGCAGACTCCTGCCAGCTCTCTGTTACAGCCGAGTCTGATAACCCCAGTGACACTTCCCAGGCCGAGGACAGCAGCAGAGAGTCCTTGTGTCATTCTACCCAAGAGAGGAAAGCCAGGAGCAGAGACTCCCAGGTAAGCATACCCGATTCCTTTTCAGAGGTTCTGCAATGCATTCATCCTTTCAACTCCCAAGAATTTGTAGTAAGCACTTGACACAACATTCCATGAGGTCACCTAGCCAATTCAGCTTGATTCATATCTGGACATTTTTGTGATTGGAGAACTAGATCTGTTTGCTTGTAGACATATTGGTCACTGGACTGGGAGTCTGAAGATCTGGATCTGATTTCTGAATCTGCCACTGGGTTACTGCCTGTATTTCACCTCTCTGTATCTCAGTTTCTCCATCTGTAGAATAGGAATAAGTGTATGTACCCACCTTTGTAAAGTGTTTTGAGATCTACAGATGAAAAGGGTTCTATCACAGCTAAGTATTATTATAGAGATGTGTATGTGTTTTTGTTGATATATATTGGCTATGGTTTATTTCTGTTTGTTGTAATTATTATTATTTCTATTTATTTGATATGTTAGAATCATATTATCCATCCACTTGAAGTAAACATTCTGCTTAAATTATTGTTGGGCCATTTTTATATTGAGAGATGCAAAAGTATTAACATAGCTATTTCTTCCTTTTGTCAGGGTCAAGTTCTTGTTCCTTTTCATCCCCCGTCTCTTTGGCAGGAGCGAGAATCTGCTTCGAGTTTAAGGTAAAATAGTGTTTTTCCTACATTTAATATTTTTGGACATTTACAGAATTTCATATTCAGGCAGAGTATGGAAAAGACAATACACTAATGGTTTCCTTTTGCTTTCAGCTCCCATTCAACTCCTGATCAGTTTAGTGTGAAAGACAGTGGGAAAGGAGATAGCGAGTTTAATGATAGTGATTCTGATATCAGTGGGGAGGGGTTAAAGAAGCCACCTTCACAGTCAGCTGAAAAGCAAGTTGGTAAGTATAAATTTAACATCAAACTCTTCAGGGCAACATGTATAAAAAGATAGTTGAACTATGATGTTGTCCCTTCAAATGTATCTAGTATTAACAAAGACTGTAACATTAGACTGTAAGCTTTTTGGAGCAGAGATCATGGGATCTGAATCACCACTGCAGTAATGATCAATGAAGTTACACAGGCATGAAACTGGAATGACCCAGTGGAGAATCAGGTCTTCTAGTTTTAATTTGCCAAAATGTAACTGTGATTTTTGGGTCTTCAATTTTAAGGTACCTAACTTAGCACACTTTAAAGGGGCCTGATTTTCAGAAAGTGCTGATTCCACACTTTACGGTGTCTCAAGCTGAGCATCAGACACCCAAAATCATTTGCCACTTTTGAAATTTTAGGCCTCTGTCTTCATATTTTTTCTGTAACAAATAAAATATTTTTATAGTTAAATTGCTCCTTGTTGAATCCCTTGTGTATCACACTGGCTTTGCCATTACTAAAGCCCTGATCTTGGAAACACTTGAACTCAAATTGGGGTTCAGTTACTCATATGTGTAAGTGTTTCTTTGTAGGATCCGAGCCTAATTTTAGGACATGATGTTGCTCCCATTGAAATACATGGGAATCTGCCCCTTAACCAAGCACAGAAGTGTGGATATGTTTTTCTCAATATATAAAGCTCTTTTTGGTAGAAATAAACACATCTAATTGCATAATGCTGGTGAAAGTTATAGGAATTTGATATTTCTCTTCTGACAGAACATATTAGATCACTGTATTCCAGAAAAAAAAGTGTGATTGTTAAAACATTACTTCTCTTCCAGGTACTGCAGCCTGTACAGATGGACGGACTTACAAGGAAACAGAAAGATATTGTAGATTTTATGTCCACCAGTCCCAAACAAGCAAAACCATCCCATTGCATTATGAAAATGATTATACGATTGCATATTCTACACCAATTTATCAGCCCATCCTTCAGCTCGGGAAGCCCAATTTTCTTCCACAACAGCCAAAGCTGAAAGAGTATCAAGTTAATATTCCTAAAACTGAAAGACTACAAAGTGTATATGAAAGAGTCCTAAGTGGTGGGCCAGCAATGCCACCAACCACGCTGTCAAGACAGTATAAAGGACTAAATCACCCTCCACAGAACACTTTACTCCCAAATGCCTCTGAAGTAGCAACATCATTCTGACATAGCAATGTAAAGACATCCAAAACTGTCATAGGAATGGACTAAATGTGTTCGTGTTTATGTGTAAATGTTACCAGCTGAGATGTGTAAATGAAATCCCACCCAAAAATCAAATATAACTTTAAATTATGGCAAAAGCAATCAATGTCTAGACAAATCATCCTTCTAAATTTGTCCTTTATATTTACCAAAGAGTCAAAATAAAAAAAAATCATATTAAAGGACATAGTTACTGCTGCTAAAGAAGGATGGGGGAAAGCAAAGATTTATGTTTTATATTGAAACAGTTAATGTAAATAAAAAGTGTAGATCTAGATGTACATTTAAAAGCTAAATGTGTACCTGTGTCTGTTTCTTATGAAATACTTATTTCCTGATTTATCAGATGATACACCTGTTATGTTTGTGTTAGCTGTCAAATAATAAATGCAAATGTAGGCTGCAATCCTGTAACTGGAAAGAGGCAGGCAGACTCCTTGAGGTAAGATAGAAGCCTTTGGGTATGTCTACACTAAAATTAAAAACCCACAGCTGCCCGGTGCCAGCTGACTTGGGCTTGTGGGGCTCAGGCTAATGGGCAGTTTAATTGCGCTGTAGACGTTCGAGCTTGGATTGGAGCCCAGGCTCTGGGACCCTGCCAGGGGGTAGAGTCCCGGTGCCCAAGGCTCCAGCTTCAGTCTGAATGTCTACACCACAATTAAACTACCATCTAGCCCAAGCCTTTGAGCCTAAGTCAGCTGGCATGGGCCAGCTGCGGGTGGCTAATTGCAGTGCAGACACTCTTAGGAGTGTGAATAAAGGCTTTAGTCGTGGGCTCTTAATAAATAATCAGGAAGAATATCTATGTTGAAGGACTGAGTAGTTCAGGGTAATGAAAAGCCATTCTAATCTGGTTGTGGATACTGATGTTCAAAAATCACATTCTCATTGGCTGGTTGGGCCTTTTGGATGATGCCACAGCTGTATCTCAATCCCCAGAGGGCATAATTTGTACCGCGTCACTGATTCACACAAAATTCCCTACACATGTGTGTGTGTAAGAGAGTAACACTGATGTGGGGAGGACAAAGATAATAAGGCTTGGTTGGCCAGTAGGTTCTACCACATTATCAGTGTTAAGTAAGATCTTCTGTGAGTATGGGGATGAAGGGAGGCAGTTGGAGAGGGGGAGAGAAGTTACATCTAAAGCAGATTGCTTCTCACAAAAGGCCAAAGGGCCATTTCGGCACCTGTTGTCTTTCAGACATGGTCAGCTCAATTTCTAGTGAAAAGCAGACTCCTAGTGCTGTTCAGTACAAATTTTTATTAAAGAGAGTGAGTTAAATTTGGCTTTGGGGCCACAAACGGTTGTTAATAGGGCAGTTTGGCTTCTGGAAATAATGGGTGGGGTGTGTGTGATGGTGGTGGTGAAGGGTTCCTAATAGCACAGGGAACCTTAAAAATAGAGTTGGAGGAAATAGTATTTATAACTTTTCTCTCATTTCTCATATCATTACTAGAAATTACTTTCATAATTCATAAATTTACATCTTAAAAAGTGAAAATAAAAATTCTGAAATGCAAAATGAATGAGCCATATTCTGGCAGCAATAAGCTACTCTAGGGTGTGTGTCAGGAGGCTGTTTTGCTTTGGAGGTTCTTGGGTGACTTACAGCAGTCACCCACGTGACCAAATTGTGCACCCATAGCCTATCAGATTTTAGCCTATAAAAAGCCTACAATTTTGTAGCTTATTGCTATATTCACCTCTAACTCATTCTAATCTTTCTCAGTAGAAATGAGTCTTGAACCACAATCATGAATCCAAATTCTGGATGTGAACTTCATATTTTTGGAATTGGGGAATACAAAAATCATGGGTGCAAACTCCCAAATTTGAGAGTTTGCAATCCAGGCTTGAATCAAAACTTTCCAATATTTCACAGTGTTCAGCTGTGGTGGTCACATTGAGATCACATAGAGCTACATTTGAACTGCATATTTGGCTATATAGAGATCCACACTTGACTAGTGTGGTTTACATTAGCTAAATACTGCCACATTGGCTGCATGTGGTGTTGGTTCAGGGTAAATGTAGTTACACGGCTTTTCTTGTTAAACACCCCCAGCCTGTCCCCTGCACCGCCTTCTGCACCAGCCATTATGAGGTCAGGATGGAGCCCCTTTCAGGGTTAAGTAGTGTGCAAAGCTTTGCATCATGGGATAATTTCACTCTATAGAAGCTCAGGAATATATTTAGTAATGCAGCCACTCAGTTGATATATTTTCCTTTTACACATCCTCCATTTTATATGGGGGAGATATAGCTCAGTGGTTGGTGAATTGGCTTGCTAAACCCAGGGTTGTGAGTTCAGCCCTTGAGGGGGCCACTTAGGGATCTGGGGCAAAATCAGTACTTTGTCCTACTAGTGAAGGCAGGGGACTGGACTCAATGACCTTTCAGGGTCCCTGTCAGTTCTATGAGATAGGTATATCTCCCTATATTATATTATTTCTGCTCTAATTCCAATGACCTAGTCTGGAAATCAGAATATTGATCTCTTATTACAATAATTCCTGCCTTCAACCAATGAGCCCAGATAAACTGTTGTGATTGATCTGGCAGGTTGGGAGCTGCCTCTAGTACAGCTCTCTGTTTTCAAATAGCTGTACAAGAAAACAAAAATAGGGACATGAGTGAAAAGCCACTGAAGTGATGTGTACAAATTCAAGGGGCTAATTCCTCCCCCAAATAAATTCTAGCGCTCTGCTTACCCAAAAACTCATACAAACTTCTACAAGACCATTTTCAGAGCTAGGAATATGGAGTACTAGCTAGGCTGAGAAAGAAAATGTTAGTTCATCTACAAAACCAGGCCTGAGGTTGCAGCCCCCACTCAACCCCTGAACTCTGTGTGGGTCTCAGAAATGGTCCCCCAGTCATAAAAAATAACAAAAAACTAATTTCAGACTCTCACCTAGGAGGATTGACCATCATAATAGACTCCAGATCTATCCATCTGTAACGGCATTTGGCAATCCCCCCACCCTGCTATCCTGGGTCACCGCAAAAACCAATTAGACTCCTTCAAGTCCTCTCCACCAACACCTGTATAGTACAATTCAACCATTCTAATACATATGACCCTATTGTTTTCAGGCTCTAGGAGGGAAAGGATTCTCTTTCAGTCTAGCTACAGCTAGCCCTAGCCCCCTAATGTTTCCTTCTTGCCTTTTATCAAGCTAGTCAGTTGATGGGCCAATTAGTTCCAGCCTCCCCATCTGATTGGCTAATGCCTCCCTATTTCCTCAATCAGCCAGCACTGGAGAAGATAATTGATGCCACAGTGACTAGAGTGCTCATCAATCTGTTAGGCCTCAGCACTCTCTCACATCTTCACAATAGATTCCCTACTTCCTTACACATTGTGTAGTCAATTACTCCTGTCAAAGTTTGTTCACTGAGGGAATGAAAAGACACTATTCTGAACTGGCACAGTTTTGCACCTACTTTCCTTTCCTTTTGCACATCTGTAAATGACTACATAAGGTGCAAAGCAGTGCAGCCACAGGCCCCTTCCTGCCCAGCATCTCTTGGCTACCTTAACTGTGGTATCTGCATGCAGTTGTATGAGGGAGTAACTTTTGCTTTTCAGGACACATAGCCAGATCTGGTTGGTTTACTGGAGGCAACAGTTGGAATTTAGCATTGAAAACCAAATATATCATAATGCTAACAAGTGCAGATACACTGTATTATGTTAATTGTATCAAATATATCCTAATTATATGACACATATAATGCATGTAATACACTACCTGCTCAGTGCTATGTGCTAGGGAGCTGTGCTGGGATATATGAGATAGGTGCCAGCTACAACAGTGAGTGGAGAAAATGCTGAAGACTGCAGTACCAAGCTGGTTAGTGGGGACACACTGAAGGGTGGTTAATGGGAACTCTGCATTTTTTCAGGTGCAAATGGTTGCAATACTTATCTGTACTATTTGCCCCGGGAATGGTGCACTCCTTTAATGTAAAGGGGCCTTTGAAGTTTAGGGTGAAATCCTGGCCCTACTGAAATCATTAGGAGTTCCGTAATTGACTGCAGTGGGGCTAGGATTTCACCCTTTCTGTATTTATTCATATGTATGTATTTTAAGGCCTTCAGTGGTACTCCCCAAATATGTCTTCTTTTGATAGATGAGTGTAAATTTTCTGGAATGAAAATATAAGCTACCCAACTGTAGGAATTCTGAAAGAAAGAACAAGTGGTGGGCACATCAGTTTTCTAGTTGTATATCAAACAAGACAGCATTTTTGATTGGAAATAAATAAGTGGCTAATGTGCTAAAGCTAATGTTCTGAGTACTGCATTAAATCTGGCAAAGTTCAGCTTTGGAAAAATCCAAGGCTGCAATTCTTTTACAGTACATTTTATTTATTCAAACATACACAATAGGGACAAAGTTAAGGGGAGTTCACCTATATATTTACAGTATAACCTCTACAAGAGACTACTCTTATTAAAGAACCCTGTTTCTTCAGAGATAGCTCCAAAGGATTCCCAAATGTGTGAATTATAATTGTGCTCCAACTTTGTTGAGAAGATCATTTCTATGAAGCAATTGATTATTCTCAGTCCTTTAAGTGATGGCTCAAGACAGGTTTCACTGTGTTGTAATTAGCCAAAGAAGAAGCAAATCACTTTAAAACTTAGTCCATGCCTGCAGTTGCTGTTTTGTGATATGCATGAAAATTAATTGCAGTTTAAATTTACTGAACACAAAGTGAAGCTGGTGAGTCACAATTTGCAGTTCATTGAATAAATGTCAGTTATTGATTTTTGTGGTTGAGCACTAGAGAGGTAATGGGATGTTTGCTCTCATTAGAGGTGGCGTAGCACAAGATACCATAAAATGTAATTAGGGGAACATCAATCATTTAAAATATGCAGCAAGGATTAAATATATTGCCATGCACAGAGGAATGAAAGAACTCATTAACAATATAGTCTAGTGCAACAGCATGAGAGGGCTTGATTTTCAAAAAAGGAATCTTCCAGTGTATTGAAGATCATAACAGGCTGTTCTTCATGTTTTAATTGAGGTTTGAATCTAATTTTACTTCTGTTGTTAGGATAGATGAACTTTTATGTATGTGGCTTTATAAAAATTAGTGTTTGTTAACTGTTGATTAGCAGAACTTTTCTCTATGGTGCACTTAAGATCGTGCAAATACCTTTTGAACTGTGTATTCAGCTCATCTTTGCCATGTTGCTGTAGTGCAGATATTTGATGGCAGCTTAGTCCAATATGTTTCCATGTTCTGTCTGATATCTGACTTGCAGAGAGAGACAGACAGTGAATCAGGACAGTGTAAGAAGGCAAGAGGTAGGGATACATCAAGGCTTTGGCTGGCTGTGAGCACAGTTCCTTTCAGTCTGCTGGCAAAAAACAGGGGACAGCTAAGATACTAAGTTTCTTTTTATTCTTTCCCTTCAATTTTGCCTGCAATGTGAGTTACAGTTTTGGTGGGAGTGGTTCTTGCTCCTCTTTAAAGTATTATTCCAGTCAATGGGTATTAGAAAAGCTCAAGACTTGGAGGTCTGTAGAAAAGGCTAATTTTAGCTCTTTGGGTAGTGAGAGGATCCAGTTCTTGTGAATTGTGGCCCTCTGATCTCTTCTTCCCTGCCTGCAGAGTCCCTCAAAGGGTCTGTCTTAGGTTGTATTCCTTTATTTATGCTGTCAGGCTGAAGCAACAACTGGGAACTAAAGTATCCTAGGAGGAGAAACTCTATCAAATGGCTTTATTAATTCTGCCCCTCTTTAAAACTTGTAACTGTAAAAATCACTCACTCAAGGGACCTTTGGATTTTATACACAATGCAGTTTTAAAAGCAAGAGTCTGGGAGACAGGCCCTTCTTATGCTGGGTGCTGAATGGAAGACAAAGGTTTGCCATAAAGAGATTCTTTTCTCCTTTCAGGAATTATCAGGTAGTCCAACCCTTACTCTCTTGCTTAAATGTAGCAAAATTATACAAGTACAACACTTTGTGTTTTATAGGCTTTTCTTTCTTAGATATTCTTGGGGCTGGCCTACACTGGGGAGGGGGGGATCGATCTAAGATACGCAACTTCAGCTACGAGAATAGCGTAGCTGAAGTCGACGTATCTTAGATCGATTTACCTCGCGTCCTCATGGCGCGGGATCGATGGCCGCGGCTCCCCCTTCAACTCCGCTTCCGCCTCTCGCCCTGTTGGAGTTCCGGAGTCGACGGGGAGTGCGTTCGGGGATCGATTTATTGCATCTAGATGAGACGCGATAAATCGATCCTCGATAGCTAGATTACTACCCGCCAATCCGGCGGGTAGTGAAGACATACCCTTACTTTCTTTACCCTGGTAAGACCAAAAAAAAAAAAAAGGCAGAAACTCTTCTAGAGCTCATGTGCTATTTTAAGTCTGGGCTCAGAAAGATTTTCTCTTTTCTTTGTTAGTTTCACTCAGATGGACCCACAGAATCTGTATATATGAATCTAGAAATATTGGCAGCTTTCAAACTTTTTTTTCATTCTGAGCCTGACACGGAAATTGTATTAGGAAGCTTTTAAAAGATATTCTAGGGAGGACTTTTCACCTAGTATTTGAGTCTCTGGCAAATCATTTGCTGGATCCCCACATTATAATATCCAGACTACTTAAGATTGCAAATAATAGAAATGTTTTTTCTTTCTCTGAATTGCAGCTCATGCTCCCCAGCCCTCTGGCCCCCATGGCTTTTCTTGCTTAGAGAGCTTTCTTTACCTATATAGTGATCAAAAAGACCAATGATCTGTGGATATAGAGGGACTCTATGGATGATTGTCACCTCAATATAAAAGAATGTAAACCCCCTCCTGTTCGCTGGCCCAGTATGAGGTTGTTCAAGGTAGGGGAAGCCTGCCTTGTGACTTTTTATGCAACTTTGGGAAGCTGGGCCTGAGGCTCCTTTGTGCAGACCAGACCCACTCAGACAAACCACCAGGAATAAGGATTTATTCTGTAAAGAACATAGAACAGGATTACAGTCCAGCAGCCTCCTCTCTGCCTGCCTGCTACGTGCTCCCAGCTCAGTCAGTGCTGAGACCTCCTCCTGGGAGAGCAGAGGGTACATTGTACAACACAACCCCCCTTACAAACATGTTCTAACTCCCACAATAACTAAACCGCAAAACAAACAAGCCCATGTTCTCCTTTTGTGTCATTTAAACTCCTCTCAGGTTGTTCTTTAAGCCTTTTTTGGTCCTCCCTGTAAAGAACATAGAACAGGATTACCTGCAGCAGCCTCCTCTCTGCTGGCCTGCTACCTGCTCCCAGCTCAATCAGTGCTGAGACCCCCTGCTGGGGACAGGGAGGGAAGGCAGGCACCAGGAAGTTCTCCCAAGATGCCGCAGTTTGTAGTCCACAACTTGTAGTTCCCAGGGCAGCTGTTGAAGCACGCTGGACCTTGGGCTACAATAGCATCCCTTCCTGTGCATGACTCCTCCGCAGTCCAGTAATGCAACATGGCTGGCTTTGTTTCCTTGCTGCCATTACTCCCTTCAGGTGTTTTAGCTATCACTAAACAAAGGGACATTTAATTGTTCCCCCATGTAGTCTGAATGGAAGGTGGCTACCATGCCTATCAATTTCAAGAGATTTGTGATCGCCCATAGATCAAAGACACACTTGCTGGGAGCCACGTAGCCTCTAGCTGCGCATAACAATATTAAATATATACCGATTGTAACTTTGAAATATAACCTGATTGATAATAGAGGAGCCAGAATTCATTATCCTTAACACATACCAAGAATTGTTTATGTGACACCTGTCTTGGTACAATGTGAATAATGCGAAAGGTAGCCTGAAGGGTTTCTATCCTGGCAATTGACTACTGAGATCATTTTGGCCGTATGTTTTTATCTGTGTTACTTTGTTCAACAGTAAATTTTAAAAGTACATAAACAAGTAATATGCACAACGGAAGAGAAAACTACATATATAAACTCACAAGCCATATTATATGTGCCCCCACTCCCAAAATTAACAAAGGTCATACCCACATCTTCAGTACAGATTATTTTGAACAGTCAGTGTGAAGAGAAGTCCAAAACCATAAAAGAACTGCAAAACCACAAGTCTTTGCACAGTGAGCCAGAGGATCAGCTCCAATAGATTAGCCATTACAGGGAATTGATTAATATATACAAGAGCAAGTCTAACATATTCCATCCAGTAGGTGATATGTACACTGTGGGTGAAATCATCACCCCATTTAAGTAAATTGCAAAATTCCCAATAACATCAATTTTTCATTTTGATTTTGAATGTTTTACAGTTTTTATTAGAGCTGAATTAGGAAAAGATTTTCCCATTCTGCAAAACTTTTTGAGATTTCAAAAAATGTCCCTTCCCATGTCAGGATGAAACTGTGACCACAGAACACCAGTGAGCGAGAGAGACAATAGTTGTTAGCCTGGTTGTCAGAGCACTTACTGTGCTTGATTCCAAGCAGGGACTATGAACTGGGGTTTCCCACATTGCAGGTAGTACCATGACCATCAGACTATTGAGTATTTAGGGATGTATAGGTGTGGCACAGAGGACCATTTGGGGCTAATTATTCTGTGTCAGCAGTTCTTGTCAGGCCTGACATACTCACTGTACCTAACACACTGTTATCATAATCTGTATCTAAAAGGTGTTATAAGACATCACTGGAAAATTAATAACTCACTGATCATTAATATTCTTGCATGCAGTATGTGTGGGGTGTGTACAAAGAGTTATGAATATGTGCTAGAATTATGTCATTAAAATTTGTTTGATAAGAAATACGTAAGCCCAGGCTGCCCTAGACAAAGGAATGTGTATTTGCTTGTCTGGCAGACAATGAAGGTCTGTTTACATATAAAGTAAACAAAGCTATCAAGGGAGGGAGGGAGGAGAAGGCAACATGATGTCTACATCCTAGCAGGAGAGAGAAACTTCATCTGGGCTATAAAGACAAGGGATCTGAACAAAATGCAAATGACAAATAATTGAACCAACTGATTGCATACAATATTACTGTATTATGAAAGTGTATAGAGCGAGATCTTTTCTGAAAGCTAATGACACCCTGGCGATTAATATCATTGTGAATCATATGTATTAACACTGCATGAGAAAATATGGATAATTCAGGATATTATGCTTTAAAGTCTGTGACCAAACACAGGGAGAAACAGGCTTTCTCCCAGACAAGATGGAAGGCAGCCATCTACCCGCTTCCAATGAAATTAAGCAAGGTGTGACCAAAATAATGCAGGCCCCATTTACATAAGAATCAGCAAGGGGATGGGAAGTTTACAAGAGGGGGAAGAATGGTATGAGGTCATCCTGAGTCTGGGGACAAAACACTGAGTTTGGGAAGGTATGAAGAGAGAGAAGAAGGTATTTTGGCATCCATCACTGGACAAGTATCAGAGGGGTAGCCGTGTTAGTCTGAATCTGTAAAAAGCAACAGAGGGTCCTGTGGCACCTTTAAGACTAACAGAAGTATTGGAGCATAAGCTTTCGTGGGTGAATGCCCACTTCATCAGACGCAAGACACTGGACAAACATCCACCACTGGACAAACTGGCCAGATCTCTTGCAAGCGAAGAAAGATAGGTCTTTTAACCAAGGGAGTTAGTCTTTGGTAATGGAAGGTTGGTAAGGAAACTACCTAGAACAAAGACTGTAGATCAGGGTCGGCAACCTTTCAAAAGTGGTGTGCCGAGTCTTCATTTATTCACTCTAATTTAAGGTTTCGCGTGCCAGTAATACATGTTAACGTTTTTAGAAGGTCTCTTTCTAAATATATTATATTAGTCTATAATATATAACTAAACTATTGTTGTATGTAAAGTAAATAAGGTTTTTAAAATGTTTAAGAAGCTTCATTTAAAATTAAATTAAAATGCAGAGCCCCCCCAGACCGATGGCCAGGACCCGGGCAGTGTGAGTGCCACTGAAAATCAGCTCGCGTGCCGCCTTTGGCACACGTGCCATAGGTTGCCTACCCCTGCTGTAGATTGTTAAGTTAGTATTAGTCACTAGAAAGCATATTTTTTCTTTTGTTTGTGTGTAACCCTTTCTAGCTTATTCCTTCCTAGTATCACTTAACCTCTGTCCTTTTGTTAAATTTGTTTTCATTTTTACAGTAAACCAATTCAGTGCTGTGCTTGAAGGGAAAGGTGAATTTACCCCAGTTAGGTTAATAAGCTGTAATGTGCTTTTGTCTCTTTAAAGGAGCAAACAAACCTTATTAATTCTCTGAGTATTCCAGGAGAGGACTGGATGCTCCCCAGCAGATGTTTTTGGGGAAATTTAGAACTCGGAGTCTGGGGTCACCCTGCAAGTAGTAACCGAGGCTGGTGGGTACCAGGGTGGGGCTGTTGTGTTGTAGGCAGGTTGCTGGGGTCAGCGTGCTGAACCAGGGCTGCACAGCACACAGATATCTAGGAGACTGCATGCTTGCCTGCTGACCATTGGTATTCAGGCTGTGATTCACAGCAGCAGAGCATTTTAAGGCACTCAGGCTAACAAGGCAGGTATGCACAACCTGTATGTGACAACAGGCAAATTTAATTCAGGCATTTCCTAACTTTTGAATGTGTGACTTTGCACCCTTAATAATGTTCTTATAATGTAATTTTTGTGTGTAATTTCTTCGTTTAAAAACAAACAAAGACATTGGAACCTTTAGATCCACCTCACAGACTAATGGAGTAATGCATAGCAATAGTAGGTTGTCAGCCTTTATGTAGATCAGCACCAGAGAGGGATGGGACACTTTGTTAGTGTATTTCACAAATATTTGCTGGCAGCAGAGGAAGAGTGAGATTCAGGGAGCTTGGGTTGCATTCCACGCTCTGGAGGGTAGCATGCTCAAGAGGTCACAGAACTTTGTGTCTGTTTCCCTGCCAAGCTTGACCTCTTCTAGCCCATTCCCTCCATTGTGTCTATGCCTAATTCTGTCTCTCCCCACACCTGGCTTCTAATAATTTCCGCTACTTATGATTCCTATCCTGGTTCTAATGTCTTTGCCCAACAAATCTGAGTCTCATCCCTCTGGACATCTTGTCCCAGTCCAATCCTAGTCTCCTAGCCCAGCCATTCCCTGTTTTACCCACTACCAGCTTCTTCTCTCCAGTCTCCTGTCTCATCTAGTCCAAGATCCCCCTCCCATCCTGGTTCCTCATATGATCTGTCTCTTTCCCTCACACTGGTTTCCAGTCACCCCCACCCACATACCACATACCCACTGGCTCCCAGACCCAATCTCTCTCCTTGGAGTCCTCATCCAATCTCAGTGTTCCCCTGACTCCTTATCCAAGTCCCTTTTCCTAACCAGTTCCAGTTCTGCCCCTAAATGCCAGCAACGTGTCAGGTCTGTTTTCCCCTCCTTTCCTCCACTCTACTGTTTCTCAATCCCAGTGTCCTCGCCCAACCAGTCCCACTCTCCCCCCATTCCAACTTCAGTGTCTGTTTCCCTCTCCCGCAACCATCCACCAGCTCCGCTTTCAGCCTGCTCTTCCTCAGGTTCTTGTCTGAATCTGCTCCAGCCCCCTCCCCAGTGCATGTCCAGCTCTTGTTGCCTCAGTCTTTGAAGGCAGCTTTCTCCTTCACATTTCCAGGGCCCAGAAGTGGAAGAGGTCACCGAGAGCACAGGAGAGACCAGCTCCTTGCTCTTAGTTCAGGAGTCCAGACCTGACTCTGGCCCAGCCTACATCAGTCCAGAGCTGCAATCGAAGGGAAAGTCCTACTCAGCCCTGGGCTGGGGCATGCTCAGTGTGGATGGAATCTTTGAGGAATTTAGCTGGTCAAATCTAAGAAGTCTCTATTGAGCATCTGCACACTAATTTTTGAAAGGTTTCAAACTTGATCAAATTTGGGTAGATTTCCCCAGGAATGGTAAAAGGCACATCCCTGCCAGAAAGACCAACCCTTTGCCAAATTTCAAGTCTCTGCTCCAAAGCACAAGGATGTTAGAGTTTTTCAAAGAAAAGTTTGCCAGACTTTTTTAACATGGGCAAAATATATTTTTCTCTAACCTCGTTGTGAGAAATGGCCGAACTATTTTGGCTGAAATTTTCCAGAATAATTCAGCCTGAAGCAGGTACTCAGCATGGAACATTTCAACTCAAATTGTTAAATTTTTACAAAGTTGTAAGCAACTGTAAACAGGACTATATAACGGAAAGTGTCAGGTAATCTTAATTATAGGGAATGCTCCCAGCACTGCCTATAATGTACCTATAACATTTCTATATGCATGTATAACATAAACCTGGATGGTGTTGGTCAATTAAAAAGGGGATAAGAAATTGTATATGCTCATTGGCTGATAAAATTTCTGAGCTGAGGTGGTAATGAGTTGAGGCAGTAAAAGAACAAGTTCTGAGTGTTGCTGAAAACTTACAAGCCTTATCTGCTTAACTATACATATTAAAATAATGTTTCATAATTCCAGGAAGACACTAGAGTGTCGGAATTAATCCATGTCAAGTTGTGTTAAAAGCACCAGGCAAAATATGTGCATTTATATAAAGGATTCACATGCATGCTCAAGTGAAGCAACTCAGAAGTTCAAAGCTAGCCTTGTAAGAACCTCTGTTGCTCTCTTTTTAATCTTCATTTTAGAAATGTAGGAATATTTTTTTAAAAAACCATTTAGCTAAATAAAGAAAAATAGACAATGTAAGAAAAAGGTCATGAGCCAGCCAGCCAGCCTTGGCAGTAGGCCATCACACTACATAGGTGAAAGTGAGAGTGTGAGGGCCATTGAACACTGAATTTCCTAATGTATCAAAATTACAGAGACAACTGTGCTAAATAGCCTTCTTCTGGTACAGTGTAGAGACCTAAAGTGCATTTATTAGCCCTCTCAATCATTCGTTTGGATCCTGTGGTAAGGTGTTCAAGTGGTTACTGAACTTCAGTAGAATAAACATAAGCACATTGGTTCAAGGATTTGAAAGAGATTTATATAAACACACACACTATAGTTTGGTTCTGTAATTCTTAATGTCTATTTTCTGCCTTTATATGTAGAATGTTTATAAAGGGTATCTAAAGATTATATTCCAGGGATTGGCAACCTTTGGCATGCAACCTATCAGGGTAAGCCCCTGGCGGGCCGGGACGGTTTGTTTACCTGCAGTGTCCGCAGGTTCAGCCGATTGCGGCTCCCACTGGCCGCGGTTTGCCGTTCCATGCCAATGGGGGCTGCGGGAAGTGGTGCGGGCAGAGGGATGTGTTGGCTGCCACTTTCCGCAGCCCCCATTGGCCTGGAATGGCAAACCATGGCCAGTGGGAGCCGCGATCGTCCGAACCTGCAGATGTTGCAGGTAAACAAACTGTCCCGGCCCGCCAGGGGCTTACACTGATGGGCCTCGTGCCAAAGGTTGCTGATCCCTGTTCTATTCCTATGTTAACAAGTACACAAAGAAGACATGAAAAGACAAGGGGGTGGTCAAGACTGGGAACTTACATCATCATAGCTACATCTCTCAGGGGGGTGAAAAACCCACATCTCTAAGAGACGAAGCTATGCTGACCTAACCCCCAGTGTAGACAATACTAGGTCAACGGAAGATGCTACAGCATCTCAGGGAGGTGGATTATCTATGCTGACAGGAGAACCACCCATCCTCCATCTGCATAGGTAGTGTCAACACTGAAGCACTACAGCAGTGCTGTAGCTGTATCACTGTAGCGGTTTAAGGGTAGACATAGCCTAGAAGAAAACAAATTTATCCACTGAATCAAATTAAACAATCTTTCACTCTAAAATCAAGACCATTGCTAAGAAGCAATGAGCAGGTGAAAAGTGATTGTCATGGGTGTGATAATTTAACAGTTTACATTTCTACAAGATCTTGAGGATGATAATGAGCCCATAATGCCTTAACCTCAAATGCTAGTGGCTTGAGAAAGAGTGTGTTCCTTTTTGGCTCCCCAAGATGAGGAACCAGCAGGGGCAGCCATCTTCACAGGAAAACCATTGCTTTTTTCTGACTTCATGATGCCACCACGCTTGACGAGAGACCGGCTTCCCCCACCCTCCTTGCCAGCCACTGAGGCATAGGAGTACAACAACACTCAGCATTTAAAATTTGACATCTACATACAAACAGCCGCCAGCCAACCATCTTTAGCAAGCTGAGCCATGGAAACCACTGGCTAATCTTTCAATCCACCTTCCTGAATCTGAATTGAAACCACAAGAATCACAACCACAAAGGCCAGAATCAACCTTTCTGGTTTTGATTTCTTTTTCCAATTATTATTAGTAAAGGGACTTCCCTGCCTCATCGTTCTTGCATTTGTTCTTTTAACTCTCACAGGTGACTGGGAATGAGTGTGTGTGCACACAGAAATATGTGGGTAGCGCCTATTGTATTTATCTGAGAATGCAACCTACAGATTAGTTTTTCAAAGACCTAAAACTGTGGTAGGAGAATAGCCACTCTGTCTAAAAGATCACATGTACCTATGGGTTGGGAGATGTGATTAAGTCCTCAGAAACGTTTATTTTCATCTAGTTTTTTGTATGCCAGTTAAATATAGCAAGCTATGGTATCCTGAACCATGTTGGAAGGTCTCATATAACCCTATGTTGTGGGGAGACATTGGCTATCATCTATCTAACCATCTATAACGGGTCGGCAACCTTTGGGAAGTGGTGTGCCAAGTCTTCGTTAATTTAAGGTTTCGCATGCCAGTAAAAGGTTTCGCGTGCCAGACCGGCAGCGCGGGAGGCAGACGGAACCCCAGACCGGCAGCGGGCGCTCAGCCCACTGCCGGTCTGGGGTTCCAGCCACCGGCCCCTGCCAGCCAGAGTCCCGGCTGCCGGCCCCGCTCAGTCCGCTGCTGGCCTGGATGGACGGAGCCCGGGTCAGCAGCGGGCTGAGCAGGGCCGGTGGCCAGGACCCCACTGCCAAGGGGCCAGCGGCTGGGACCCCAGACCAGCAGCAGGCTGAGCGGCTCATCCCGCTGCTGATCTGAGGTCCCGGCTGCCGGCCCTGCTCAGCCCACTGCCGGCCCAGGTTCCATCCATCCAGGCCGGCAGCGGGCTGAGCGGGGCTGGCAGCTGGGACGCCGGCACACGGGCTGATTTTTAGTGGCACGCTGCTGCCAGTCGGGGTCCCGGCTGCCGGCCCTGCTCAGCCCGCTCCTGGCCTGGATTACGGAACTCCAGACCAGCAGCGGGATGAGCTGCTCAGCCTGCTGCCAGCCCAGGTTCCGTCCATCCAGGCCAGCAGCGGGCTGAGCAGGGCCGGCAGCTGGGACCCCGGCTGGCAAGGGGCTGGTGGCCGGAACCCCAGACCTGGATTATGGAACCCGAGACCAGCAGCGGGATGAGCCACTCATTCCGCTGCTGGTCTGGGGTTCTGTAATCCAGGCTGGCAGCGGGCTGAGCGGGGCTGGCAGCCGGGACCCCAACTGGCAGCAGCGTGCCTCTAAAAATCAGCCCGTGTGCCACCTTTGGCACACGTGCTGTAGGTTGCCGACCCCGATCTATAAGTTGGGCAGGCTGCTTTAGTTGGCTGGAATCTAAATATTCAATTTCAACCTAAGAATTAATTTACCCTCCCTGTATCAACTACATCTCTACCCTGATATAACGCGACCCGATATAACACAAATTCGGATATAATGCAGTAAAGCAGTTCTCTGGGGGGGGGCTGCGCACTCCGGTGGATCAAAGCAAGTTTGATATAATGCGGTTTCACCTATAAGGTGGTAAGATTTTTTTGGCTCCCGAGGACAGCGTTATATCGAGGTAAAGGTGTATTTGACTGGAAAATAAATAAAATAAAATAAATTTGTCACCGAGATTGACAAGTCCATGTTATTTTGGGCTGATAGCTAAATAAGGTCTGTTACTTTCTCAAATTATTAGATAAAGCTTGTAAAGAATTGTTGTTTTATTTGGTATTAATTAACCTGATAATTAGATTAATGTGATGAGTTGATATTAGAATCATAGAATATCAGGGTTGGAAGGGACCTCAGGAGGTCATCTAGTCCAACCCCCTGCTCAAAGCAGGACCAATTCCCAACTAAATTATCGCAGCCAGGGCTTTGTCAAGCCTGACCTTAAAAACTTCTAAGGAAGGAGATTTCACCACCTCCCTAGGTAACCCATTCCAGTGCTTCACCAGCCTCCTAGTGAAAAAGGTTTTCCTAATATCCAACCTAAACCTCCCCCACTGCAACTTGAGACCATTACTTCTTGTTCTGTCATCTGGTGCCACTGAGAACAGTGTAGATCCATCCTCTTTAGAACCCCCTTTCAGGTAGTTGAAAGCAGCTATCAAATCCCCCCTCATTCTTCTCTTCTGCAGACTAAAGAATCCTAGTTCCCTCAGCCTCTCCTCATAAGTCATGTGTTCCAGCCCCCTAATCATTTTTGTTGCCCTCCACTGGACTCTTTCCAATTTTTCCACATCCTTCTTGTAGTGTGGGGCCCAAAACTGGACACAGTACTCCAGATGAGGCCTCACCAATGTTGAATAGAGGGGAATGATCACGTTCCTCGATCTGCTGGCAATGCCCCTACTTATACAGCCCAAAATGCCATTAGTCTTCTTGGCAACAAGGGCACACTGTTGACTCATATCCAGCTTCTCATCCACTGTAACCCGTAGGTCCTTTTCTGCAGAACTGCTGCCTAGCCATTCGGTCCCTAGTCTGTAGCAGTGCATGGGATTCTGCACTTGTCCTTGTTGAACCTCATCAGGTTTCTTTTGGCCCAATCCTCTAATTTGTCTAGGTCCCTCTGTATCCTATCCCTACCCTCCAGCGTACCTATCACTCCTCCCAGTTTAGTGTCATCTGCAAACTTACTGAGAGTGCAGTCCACGCCATCCTCCAGATCATTAATGAAGATATTGAACAAAACCAGCCCCAGTACCGACCCTTGGGGTACTCCGCTTGATACCGGCTGCCAACTAGACATGGAGCCATTGATCACTACCCATTGAGCCCGATGATTTAGCCAGCTTTCTATCCACCTTATAGTCCATTCATCCAGCCCACACTTCTTTAACTTGCCGGCAAGAATACTGTGGGAAACCGTATCAAAAGCTTTGCTAAAGTCAAGGAATAACACATCCACTGCTTTCCCTTCATCCACAGACCCAGTTATCTCCTCATAGAAGGCAATTAGGTTAGTCAGGCATGACTTGCCCTTGGTGAATCCATGCTGACTGTTCCTGATCACTTTCCTCTCCTCTAAGTGCTTCAGAATTGATTCCTTGAGGACCTGCTCCATGATTTTTCCAGGGACTGAGGTGAGGCTGACTGGCCTGTAGTTCCTCGGATCCTCCTTCTTCCTTTTTTTAAAGATGGGAACTACATTAGCCTTTTCCCAGTCATCCGGGACCTCCCCCGATCACCATGAGTTTTCAAAGATAATGGCCAATGGCTCTGCAATCACATCCGCCAACTCCTTTAGCACCCTCAGATGCAGCGCATCCAGCCCCATGGATTTGTGCTTTTCTAAATAGTCCCGAACCACTTCTTTCTCCATACAGGGCTGGTCACCTCCTCCCCATGCTGTGCTGCCCAGTGCAGCAGTCTGGGAGCTGATCTTGCTCATGAAGACAGAGGCAAAAAAAGCATTATTAACCTACTTCCTTTTGATTTGATTTTGTGTTTTATTTATATAGTTATAGTAGTTATTTAATTTAGTTAAAACAATTTGCAATTGGAGAATTGTGTGGACTGATGGTTCTTCCGCAGATATCAGGGTCTAGAATTATGAGAACTCCAGAGTAGATAAGAGACAGCTAGTGGTTCATAGAACCTGCCCAGAATGAAGTTGTCTCTTTGTATGCAAGCCTTGTGACACGCCACAAACATGTGTGGTTTATTCCCTGGCTGAGCCCTAGGATAAACCATACATACGCTTGTTTCCTGGAGCATACTTTCCAGACTAACATTCACAAATGCTTGAGTTAATTGATTGCTAACTAGTTTGAGTAAAACAAAACCTCTAGTCTACAGTATTTAGGGTGTTTTCACCTGAGATGTTTTTCTACTGAAGGGAGTTTCCCTTCTTGTACTTAAAAATCAGAAGTAGCTCTTGCTCTGTTCAGTCGGTTTAACAAGAGGCTGAGATGGAACACAAAATGTAGTGAGGTGAAGAGCTGTCTCAGCACAAACAGTGCCGGGTTTACAATGGCACCAGTGGCTCCATGGAGCTGGGCCCATGCTCAGAAGGGGCTCCAGCCTGCTCCGCTTGCACTGCGCCCCGAGACCCGACTGGCTCCTATGGCCGGAGTGATTCCCAGCCCTGGGACCAGCCCTGGTTGCGCCGCCAGCTCAGCCTGGCAGACACAGTCACCTCCTAGAGGGCTGGTGAGTGTGGCTGGGAGGCTGGGTGTGGGGGAGCCGGTCTCTGGGAGGTCTGGGGGGTGCTGGGCTGTGAGGTGACAGGGAAGATGTGTGTGTGATGGGGCACTAGGGAGTGGGGGTTCTGTGGGGGTTGCTGGGCAGTTGTGGTGGGTCTGCGGGCAGGGGAGCATTGGGCATTTGTGAGGGCAGTCTAGGGGGGGCGCTGGGCATAGTGGGTCTGGGGAGGCACTGGCCATAGGGAGTCAGAGGGTGTTGGGTGGAGGGGCTGTGTGGCGTGACATGGGCCTGATCCCGAGGGGAAGGGGCATGCTGGCAGCACAGGGCCGAGCGGGCCACTGTGCATCTGGCAACTGTACTTTGTAAATAGTGCCTTTGCACTGGGCTGGGTGAAGCAGGGCCGCCCCTGCCATGCCATGCCCCATTGCCCCTGGCTGGCCACTCGCTCTGGGGACTGACCTCCCCGTACCATGCTCCATTGCCTCCATGGGGGCCCACAAATACGTTTGGCGCCAGGCCCACAAAAGGTTAATCCAGCCCACACAAGCACCTCCGGAATGCAGTACGTTGATAAAGTTTAAGTAAATACATTAAAGCATGTTTTCTCTCTCATTACCCATTTTAAAGGAATCCCAGTGGGGGCTTTTGTTTTTCTTGTGTTTCCAGTAGCTATCCCAAAATAGCAAACTTACACTGCTGGGTAAGCATTGTTTTTCCCATTGTATGCATGGAATAACTGAGCCTCAGCAAAGTATGGTGATTGCACCAAGACTCATCAGAAATAAAGACCAGTTTCCCTTGATTCCCATGTCCCTTAGGCCACAGCAGCAACCAGCTAGACAAAAAATGTGCCCATATTTGGGAGATAGCACAGAAGTAAATTAAAAAGTAATTAATATTCATTATTGTACAGGCAAGAATGAAAATGTATAACTGATGTGTCTCAACCCCTTTGAAAATGACAAGGCGTAGTGTCTTCACTTAAAGCACATTTAAGCTGCTTTTAGAGGACTGTTTTTCATGTGCACAATTATTTAGATTTTTGTTAAAAATATCTGGGAAATTTACAAACATGTCACCTAGTGTTGGCACCGGTGAGAGTGGTTGTAAAATAGCATTTCCCCAAATCCCTAAATCTTGAGAAATTCAAATGGTGAAGAGAAAAATCAGGAGTCTGATGCTTAAATATACAGTGCTGTCATCATTGTATTATATTAAAATAACTTGCCTCCAGGAACTGCACAGTCTTTCTCCCTTTCAATCTGTCACTTCTCAAGAGTCTGTGACTTCAGTTAACTGCACCAGTAGCTTTCTAGCTATGGTAGTCTTACAGCAAGGAGGACACTTAAATAGAGGCTTCTCATGCACAGTGGGGGACTCATTAACTACTGAATGGATGCTGCAAACAAAGTATGATTAAGTTTCCTAGGGACTTAATGGGGCTCCACACAGCCTGAATGTTGAAGTAGAGTTATATCAAATAAATGATTCTCAATCATGTTTTTAAGACAGAACTGTCAGGCTCCTGGCAGAATGAACTTTGTTTGCTTATGGATTATGATCATTTAATAAGCTGATCAGTGTCTTATTGCTGCTTCAAGTCATAATACTTTTAATGATGTCCAAACCATATAGCTATTAAAGCCATACTGTGTAATAGCAGCACAATGGAAAGTGGATTGAATAAGACGGAGATTGAAGGGGGGTAACATGGCAGTGGCAAAGTAAGTCCCTGACTATCAGAATGAGAAAGTTCAGCTCATTCTAAAGGGTGTGCCTTCTTTTCAACTTCTGCCTCCATGAAAGAGTCTGCTGTAACCCAATGACAGCAAATCATTGCTTTCCTTGGGATCTCAGGACATATTACTCTCTACCCTGACCCTTAATATATCTATTCCCCCTATCTACTGGGCATCTCCACCTCTCCAAGTAATGAACAATTTCTTGGACATGAGAGAATGCTCATGGGGTGGAATATTTACCCAACAGTGGGGAACTAGTCCCTGCCTAGGCATGAATCTATTTGCTATAACTGTGATTTGGAGAGTAGAGAGAGCCACCAGAAGGGAAATCTCTTTCCTTATCCAAAAACATCTCCAATTTTGCCAAGATCATGAGCATAAGACAGCTTGTCCTGCCTCTTAAAATCTGCCCAGTGGCAAGCAGAAGTGAAGGAGCCTGCTGTGATGGGATGTATAAATCCCACACTGGTGACAAAGGGGTTAAAGAGCTGCTGTGGGCAAGGCTGGCCTCACCCCACTGGCCCTGTGTGACGGTCTATACAATTATGGTAACCGCTTTTACAGAATTATGATAAATCTTGTGCAAAGTATGCCTTGTGAGGTATCACTGGAAAAGTTCTAATCTGACCATCGCTATCCTGCTAAAATGTGTGCATCATCATTGTATATGAAGTTATGAATTTTTGCCATATGTTTGTTGCTGAAACACGTGAGTCTGGAGAATGCTCAGAGACCAGACCCTCAGAGGTAACAAAGGACAGTGAACAAAAGCCTTACATGTCAAGCCTCACATACACAAAAGGTGTGAGCAAAAGATTTGCAATTCACCTGAG
Organism: Terrapene triunguis; assembly: GCF_002925995.2. Classification (NCBI taxonomy): domain Eukaryota; kingdom Metazoa; phylum Chordata; order Testudines; family Emydidae; genus Terrapene; species Terrapene triunguis. The sequence goes on from NW_020664369.1 coordinate 5,358,899, forward strand.
AGACAGTACAAATTTTAGGTGCACCACAGACTGAGTGTCTGCACTTGGGGGGTGGGAGGGGGTGGGGGCTATTCTTGAATGCAAGGAGGAGAGTATAAATAAGGGACAATGACATCAGCACTTCACCTCTCCTCTACCACCTACACTGAAGGCAATAAAAGTGTTTGGAAGACAAAGAAACATTTGAACTGGTGGGAGTGGTCCTAGATTTCCAATTAGCACAGACTGCTGTAGGCTTTTGGGTAAGAGGAACCTTATTGGTTCAAATTTGACATAGCCTGATAAAGTTTAGGAAATAGCTTGTGGTTTTTATCTTTTTGTAACCAATTCCGACCTATGACTATATCACTTAAAACCTATCTTCCTGTAGTTAAACTTATTTTAATGTGTTATTTAAGCCAGTGCGTTTTTACATAACATAAGAACGGCCATTCTGGGTCAGACCAAAGGTCCATCTAGCCCAGTATCCTGTCTTCTGACAGTGGCCAATGCCAGGTGCCCCAGAGGGAATGAACAGAACAGGTAATCATCAAGTGATCCATTCCCTGTCACCCATTCTGGCAAACAGGTTAGGGACAACATCCCTGCCCATCCTGGCTAATAGCCATTGATGGACCTATGCTCCATGGATTTATCTAATTCTTTTTTGAACCCTGTTATAGTCTTGGCCTTCACAACATCCTCTGGCAAAGAGTTCCACAGGTTGACTGTGCATTGTGTGAAGAAATACTTCTTTTTGTTTGTTTTAAATGTGCTGCCTATTCATTTCATTTGGTGACCCCTAATTTTTGTGTTACAAGAAGGAGTAAATAACACTTCCTTATTTACTTTCTTCACATCAGTCATGATTTTATAGACCTCTATCATATCACATATTGACTGAAGTTTGGTGAATCTACTCAGATTACAAAGGCTGGGGCATATTCAGACCCTTCGATGGTATGATGAACTAATTAGTGAGCTTACTCTGATCAAGGGAGTCTTGAGCAGTGTAAGACACACATTTCTGGGGTGCAAGGCTGTGGTCGGGGGGATTTGCGGGTGTCTTCCTGTATACAGTTGATGAGTGGCTGTGAAAGCCTTCATGTAACTTTGGGTGTGCCTTCACATGGCCGTGTGAGAGCAAAACCTGAAAGGGCTGCTTGTCACTAGCAGAGCAGTATAAGAGCTACCCTGAGCTAGAGTGCTAAGGGGGCGCAGTAATTCCAGAATCCAGGTTGTACGCCGGGACATGTCACATCCTGTCATTCTTGTCAGGGGTGAATCAAGGATTTAAAGAGCAGGAAGTTTCAGACAGCTGCTGGGCAGCTCTGGGGGAGAGCTGGCAGATGCTCTATAGTTCCCAAGAGAGACTCCTAGAGGGCTTCAGAGAAGCTGCCCTCAGGAAGGTCATACCGATCTTACTGGCCAGCTGGGACAGGTTTGGCAAGCCCCAAGGCAAGCTGCCAAGCTCTGGGTGCTGCTGTCCTCAACCTGTCCCAGGGTTAGAGAATCAGGGAACTATACTAAAGGAATAGGGCACTGGGAGTCAGGAGCCCCATCCTCTTCAAATAGCAGTAGACTATTTGGCTCTGAGACTCCTGTTTATACAGCTGGGGGTGCCCTACAAGTTTTGCAGAACCCTAGCAGTAGGAGGGGTAGTACCTATTTCAAGATGTGATGAGGCACAGGAGCAACCATGAAGATCTATGGGATTGTTCTTCTGCTCAGAGCCTGGGTAGACAGGAGGGACCTGCAGGTGGAGAACGTCTGAAACGGAAACTTGCTGGGAAAGTGATGGCCTTTTTTAGTTGAATGAGAGAAATAAGAGTCCAACTCTTCCTAGGCTGCATCCTCATCCACCAGCAGACGTCCCCACCCCCTGTAAAATAATATCCCAGTTCCCTGAACCTGCTTTCCCATGCTGGTGAACCCCACTTCCTCCTCTTTACACTGACATCAATGAACTTTGGATCAGGCCCCAAGTTTTCATATGTAAAATCAGGACCATAAATTATGAAATGACAACAGCAGATGCATCATCATCCTCTTCAGATGTGGAGGAAAGGATGTGTGTTACACAAACACCAACGCACAACCATATTGCTGGTTTAAAACTTTTAAATGTTTATTTAATGTAATTTTTCTTAGAAAATTCTGATTTCACAGACCTCCACCCATTTTTAAAAAAAATGAAAATGTCAATCAACCAGTTGGATGGAATTAAAAAATGTTGAAATGTCAACAATAATATAAAATTTCCAGAAATGACTAATATTTTTTACTCTTTTTTAACCAGCTCTCCATAAACACATGTTCCTGCTGCTGGTAAAAAAAGTATTGTTCTATACCCTAAGGCTTATAAATAAAATTGCAGAACTCGGAGACCAGCAGCAGTGTCAATGTTATCATGTCTGCAGGGGATCATAGCTCCATTCTTCCCAGAGCTGATCTCCTCCTTAGTAAAAGGATTAATGTGGCTTGGTTTGTTAAACTAGGCTAATATGCTACCCTTCCTACAGCAGCCCGCAGGGCTCAGTGAACCCATCAATTGTATACCTGCAACCACCACTGACCTCAGCTGCTAGGGATTATTGGCTCCCTGGTGTTCAAGAGAATATACAGCAATTTCCCACCACCTAAGAAATACTGTAAAACATGTTTAAAAAGTGTCCTAATCCTGTCTGCTGAACTCCTCCTTCCTCAATAAACTGCTCCCACCCTCACTGAGACATTCAAAGCACCAGGGAGTTGGTCAACCCTTCCACCTCTTCTGAGGGTTACATTTACTGGAGACTTTCCTTTAGTACCAGCTGTCTCTGGTTTTGGAAAAGGTGGCTCTGAGTTCTAGTCTTGATGCCACCAGAAAGTTCTAGGTCACTGTGCAATGTAGTGACAGCTGTGAAGTTCCTAAGTGGCCACAGATACAGTGAATGATGGACCTAATACATGATCTCCCTCTAAGCTGCAGAATCCTATGTTGATCAATGGCCCCTGTACCACTTTACAGAAACTTCCAATAAAAAAATCTCAGCAAATTGTTGTTTCACATTCTCCACATATTAGGGCACTGCCTTTTCCTTGTTCCAGGCATGACCAGTCATTCCAGAGAGCAGCAGTCAAAACCAAGGGTAACAGCCTCAAGTTCAGGAGCTTACTTTAACTGAGGGTATGTCTACACTACGGGATTAATCCGAATTTAGATAATTCGAATTTGGGAAACAGGTTGTATAAATTCGATTGTGCGCGGCCACACTAAGCACATTAATTCGGTTTTTAACCACATTAATTCGGTGGTGTGCGGCCACACTAACCCTAATTCGAATTAACAAAATCGATTTTGGCGCTACTCCGCTCGTCGAGGTGGAGTACAGAAATCGATTTAAAGCACCCTTTAATTCGAACTAAATGGCTCTGTAGTGTGGACGGGTGAAGGGTTAATTCGAATTAACGCTGCTAAATCCGAATTAATCCCGTAGTGTAGACCAGGCCTGAGTTTGAAACTCTTTTGAACACTTTGCTGCAGGTCTAGTTTCTCAAGCTACTAAAGTTAAAATAAAATTGAAATGAGTGGAGAAATTATATGGATGAAAACGTGTGTGTGTGCGTGCGTGATGTTTCCTACATGTATAAAAGAAACATATGGCTAGCGATGGAGGGTATCAAAAATATTTGAATGACTAGATCACTATTATTCCAGAAAATTCTAACTGGTAAATAAAGAAGTTTCTGTCATTAAAACACAAGCAAGAAGATGGCTAAAGAGGCAGCAAGTTGAAGGATAAATGAATATATATGTATATATGAATAATATCCCTTTACTGTGAGAAGCAATGATGAATCAAATCTTTTACTTTCCCTGTTATGTCTGATGGCCCAGAATTATTTGACAGCACTCCAATTGTCTGATAAACTGGAATGCGGGTTACATCATTACAAGCCTCCTGCCAATGGCCAACTTCCCATAACTTGTTACGTGACTGCAGTATTAATCCATAACTAATTATTGTATCAGTTTTTATACTTTTTTTTCAAAACATACCCATCTATGTAGAAGATTGTAATGAGTGTGAACATGGTCTCAATAAGATACTATTACTTCTGTCACATAGAGACAACTATATAATGATCTGCATAATATAGACTGAAGAAAATGTTAGCCTGCATATTTGAAACCATTATATACATTTCCACCTCATTAAAGAAAATCACTGGAGCTACGTAGCATGCTTAGGCTGGAGATGAGATGGCAGAGTATATAGATTTCATAATCTAATTTTCTACTATTAAAGAGCTGCAGCTGAACAAAACCAATAGAATTGTGCTTGCCGGCTAAACAGTTACAAATAAGAAAACTCATTCAAAATAGTAGTGCTATGAAAACACAGGTTGTTCACTCTCATTGTAACCAGACTTGGGTACCAGTCACTTTGGACGTGCTAAAAATGTGTTTTCATGAATGGGTTATGCTAGGCTTTAATAGAAGTATGGATCAAAATATGGCAGAGTGATTCCAAGAAGAAGGTTACAGTGCTTTTCAAATAAGGGCATGCTGCACACGTTTCCAAGGTAACTAAAATATACAGTGTTCATAAAAAAAATTTGGATTCATTCTAAAATGTAGAGATGGGAGTGAACAAAAGCCTCAAATTCAAACGTTATGTCTTTATAATAGCGTGAAACTCAAACACATGATCCAAATATTCCTTGCTTATAAAGGGTGCACTTCTGCCACTCTAGCATTAAGAAACAACTTGCCTCCCATGAGAAGTCCCATTGGAACTAGTGGGACTACTTGTGGAGTAAAGTACTACTTAAACTAAGTAAGTGGGGATAGCATCTGCTCCCAAATAAATACTGCAGGTGAGATCCGCACTGCTGCTCCCATCCCTATATGCCAGGTAAAAGAACTGGGGCAGTGTAAAGGGACCCCAAAAGCCTGATCTGTTTGCCAGGAGCAGGATCCCCCCAGCACAGACACTGTGGAAGTCAGCCTTGTAAGTCCTGGTATCAGGATCCACTGTGAACAGCACTGCAGAAATTCCAAGCAGCACTATGGTCCATAGGGCAACCCAGAGGGGCTGCCATAACTTAGATAGGCTCCTAGAGCTCCCTAAATTATGTTGGGGGCTTCTTCAGTCTCAGGAACAGATCAGGATCAGTAGGACACAAAGGTGGCAGAAAGCCACTGTATCTTCCCCTCTCCCTGTGAGTTCTGTGTTGTGTCATAGGGTGTATACAAAAAAAGATGTGTTTTTAACTCAGGTTAGCTCACCTGCACTAGCTCATTGGAACTAAAATAGCAACGAAGACATGGTGACTTGGCTTTTGATTTAGAATAGCAGCTTAAGTTCAACTCCAGGCTCACCTGTATGCTTTAGTTTAACTCAAGCTACTAACCTTAGTTAAATGCTGAGTTGCTGTGCTTTCACTGCTATCTTCCCTCAGCTTAGCTAATCCACATTAAGAACGCACCTTCTTTTGCAGTGTAGACATACCCATACCCACAGACTGTCACCCTGCAGTATTATAGACACCTTACAGGCTCTGTTTGCACTGAGATTTGGACATAGAGGGAGAGAGTACGTCTTTTTTATAGTGCATCTCCAAATGTACAGCATACATTTGTAGAGTACAGTATGAATTATCTGAGAATTTACAAATTATTCTGTTAATTGCATAAGAAGCTTCTTAGATGGCCTGCAGGTTTTTTGTGTGTGACTCTAACACTTCCCTAGCAAAGAAATGGCTGGAGTCAGAAACTTAAAAATGGTATGTCAATAGAATTTCAGGTAAGGAAGACTGGAAAAAGAGTATTCCCCTATAGCTCTAGACCAGTGGTTTTCAACCTTTTATTCATTTGTGGTCCCCTAAAAAATTTCCAATGAACTAGAGTGGTAACAGATATAGCCAACTTTGCTTGCCAATACCTCCTCTACTGATGATATTAGAGGCACTGGGTGAAATCCTGGTTCTGCTGAAGTCAATGGGAATTTTGTCATTCTCACACCTTCATTTGAAATTTCTTTAGGGATCCACAAATGAAACATTGATTTCAGTAGGGTCAGGATTTCACCCGTGATGTCTATCATCAGGTAAAAACAGAGAGTAGTGGCTATTTGATCAAGGTGTGACCTTATGTCATCTGCCAGTTGGCACCAAGGGACCCTGGGCTCACACAAGATCACTGTAGTTGAATCTGTTAAAACGCAGGCAGTGCTATCATAAAACTACAGGCAAGTTCCAACTCCGTCACTTAGCTACAGGAGCAAAGCATCCATAAATGGAAGGAACAGTAAATGTCTATAATATTACTATATTGGATCTGTTGGTGGTGTTGTCGCTTGACAATATGGGCCACTGAAAACTTTAGGTCAACACACTTCCAAATTAGTGTTGACTTTTGCAAAGAGCCTGTCAAATTGACCCTCATTTTAACTTTGGTTGCAGTTGCTTAGTTTCATAATTTTATTAGATTAGCTGAGGTTGTAGAAAGTTCAGTGCCAACCCTTTTTATTTCACACAAAGTTGCTGTCAGGGTTCCTTCCCCACTCTGAACTCTAGGGTACAGACGTGGGTACCCGCATGAAAAACCCTCTAAACTTATTTTTACCAGCTTAGGTTAAAACTCCCCAAGGGACAATTTCTCTTTTATATCTTGGATTAAGTAATGCTGCCACCACCAAGTGATTTAAACAAACATTTAGGGAGGGAGCCACTTGGAGCCCTACCTTCCCCAAATATCCCCCCAAACCTCTACACCCCTTTTTGTGGGCAGGCTTGAGAATAATCCCCCAAGCCCCTACACCCCCTTTCCTGGGGAGGCTTGAGAATAATATCCTCACCAATTGGTACAGGTGAACACAGACCCAAACCCTTGGATCTTAAAACAATGAAGAATCAATCAGGTTCTTAAAAGAAGAATTTTAATTAAAGAAAAGGTAAAAGAATTACCTCTGTAAAATTGGGATGGTAAGTACTTTACAGAATAACAAAAGACTCAAGAAGGATCTCCCCTCTAGGCAAAACCTTAAAGTTACAAAACCAGGCATAAACCTCTCTTTTACACAAAGGAAAACACAAGCCAAAATAAAAGTAAACTAACGCATTTCCTTGCTAAATACTTACTAACTTTATAGGAGCTGGATTGCTTGATCTGTGTCTGGCAAAAGCCCCCAGAACAGACAGACAAAGCCTGTTTCCCCCCCCCAGATTTGAAAGTATCTTGTCCCCTCATTGGTCCTTTTGGTCAGGTGTCAGCTAGGTTACCTGAGCTTCTTAACCCTTTACAGGTAAAAGAGGAATTAACCTCTTACAGTGTAAAGGGGGATTTTATGCTACCCTTAGCTGTATGTTTATGGCAGTTGCTTTGAGAATGTTGTGGAAGATGAGAAACTCCAGATTCTGAAGGAGACTATGTATATCTTCTGTTGTGTTCCAACCTTTTATGACTTTCAGAATATTGAAAATATATGGATAAAGTTGGTGGAAAATAATGACAGCATCATGTTGATCAATCCATTTAATGTCAGTAAATGAGTAGAGCTATTTACTTGCAATGTCATCAGAAATGATATTCTAGACATGATACTCCAGACAGGTAACTCTGTAGGTGGAGTTATTGATGAAGGGATTATTTTTGCAGATGTACCCCAATAGTTATGAATTGCCCTACGTTACTAGGTTAGATTTATTGATTATAGTGGACACACAGTGCATCTTGGTGTTTACAGCAAATGAGTGCCTAAGATGCAGAAAGACATCAACTCATGCACCCTTAGATACGCATATTTCACAGCTCAATCAATGTTTTGCTGGTACGCCTGTCCAGTCATATAATGGATTTCTGTGCCCTGTATGAAGTGCTCTCTTATACCATTATTGCATAAATACTTTAAGTAAATGGTCATTTGTTCCTTTTTGACAATGCCCATTGTTTCATGTGCAAACACACTAATTTTGAACTGTTGATGCAGTTCATAAGCACATCTATTATTTCTTGACTGGTACATTCAATCAACTGATCTTTGAATAGTTTTGCTTGTGTGCTGCACATTTTTGAGACCATATTTTAGACAATTCTTCTACTTCTTGTCACCAGTGTCAACAAATGCATGAAAAATCTCAAGCATGTGTCTATCATTCTGAGCTAAGTCATGTTCTAAGACAGGACCACTAATGAGATGAATGAGGGGAGTCCATACCTCCCACACAGCTATTGTTTCAGGCTGTCTGCAACAGACTCAGCACAGCATCAGTTTCAATAAGGGTCAAGTTTGGAAGGTTTCCTTTGCTATGGTGGGGGCTAGAATTTTTTTTTTTAATATACAGATGCTAATGAACTGCATGGGGGCAGAGGCAGCAGACCCCCAGTTTCTCTCCCCACTGCATATTAAGGTGCTAAATCTTGTGTCAGAATTGTTCATGTAATGGTAGCACGTGATTTCCTCAGTTTTTAATGGTTGTGTTTTTTAGTGATGGGATTAATGATATGTCTTACTTTGAATTGCATTGAGCCACCTTAACTATAAGCTAATGAAGTTTTTTGTAGTATCATTGACTTTTCTCCGTAAGCTCTCAGGAAGGTCATCAAGTTATATGATTCCTGAAAAAACCCAAGATATCTTTACTGTACCTACCTTCATATGAAACCCTCATGTCCTTCTTATGTTATGATAACATTTCTTTGCAATCACACACACATTGCAGAATAAAGTCCATTTCTATATATATCTCAAAATTAACAAGTGCATGGAAGTCACTTCTTAAAATTTCATTCAGTGGGCCAAAGCTTGCAATTAACTTCAGAAGAAATTTCAACTGAGTAATAGCTGTATGATCAGATCCAATATACATTTGTTTGCCCTTAAAACACTATAAGGCAGATTTTTGAAGGTATTTAGAAGCCTAAAGATGCAGCTAGTTGCCTAGCAGGATTTCCAAAGGGGGGGGGGGTCTCAGTGTGAGTTAGGTGTTTAGGTGCTTTTGAAAATCGCACTAGGTGCCTATCAGCATTTTGAGGTGCTTAAATACCTTTAAAAATCTGCCCCTATGGGCCTAATTCTCATCTACAATCAGTGTAGAGGGTCTTTACCCACTTTAAAGCCCCTTTACACTGCCAGCGTGTACAGGAACCATAGTGTACACGAGAATCAGATCCTGAAGGAGTTGGCTTCATCTTGTGTCCTCATCTGAAGCCAGCCTGAACAAAGGGCAGTTGTGGTTTGATAACCTTGTTGATGTACATCAGAATCAGTCACTCCATAAGCTTGTATGTGACACGGGAGAGAAATGAGTCAGTCACTGTTAGGATCTTCCAGCACTTTTCCTGGTTTTGAAATGGCTGTGACCTTTGCCCTGCACCAGATTTTTGGGATGCAGTTGTCCTGGAAACATGGTTGAGGAACCAAAGCAACCAGCTTTTGGGAGTAGGTGAAGTAGGAACTCTATATGCATATAATCCAGGCTTGGAGTCTTTCTAGTTTTCATAAGCATTATGGCCTAGTACAGCTCTTTGTCTGAAAAAGGAGCTATTGGTTTGAATCCACACTAGAAGCCTGCCGTTTCTCTATAATCTCAGTTTTGACCACATGGCTGAAAGAATTACCCAAGTTCTGTGTATGGCCATTAGCCACTGGACTAATGGCCATACTGGAATGCAGTGACTGGAAATTCTACAGTCTAATGCAGTGACTGGAAATTCTTTTTTTGCTGAGGCTGGAATCTCCAGAAAGTCTTTTCACAGTTTGCCAGGCTTTCTGGCTTGAATGACTAAAGTCTATCTTTTGAAACCCTCTCCACTGGTTGCACTTGGTTTGATCTCGCAGTTGAATGAGATCCTTGCTCTTATTAATGGCTTCCTTTATGTTATCAGCAGATTTGAATTCCTGGCAGAGCGTAACTGCCTCTAATGACCAGCCAGGGATATACTATCAGCAATAGCCTATAGGGATAGATTTCTTAGCAGCAGCCTGAACTAATCTTCAGAAAATTTGGTAGGAGATATTTGTATTGGCTGGACATGTCAAGTCCAACTCAGCCAGTTTGCTGAGAGATATCTCTGGTTCTGGTTGAAAGACGTCCCACTGACTGAACTTTTAGAAAATTCCACCTTGCCTTCTGTAAGCTGTTCGTTATTGATATCTGGAGGCCTGTGGTGATCAAAGACAGCTGATGTTGAGATTTTACGGCTACTGGTGGCAGTTGCCTGGAAGATGAAAAGGTGATGTGGGGTGAAGAGCCAATTGCTTATCTACTACTGTGAAAACTTGGCATTTGCTTTGGGTTATAGAGGAGCGGTAGGTCAGCAACTGATGCCCATTCCATTAGACTTTCCTGCATGGTGGTCAGGGTATCCCCAATTGACATGGTGGGAATTGAAGTTGCCATAGTAGATAGAAGGACATGGAAAGGTGGACAGAAGAGGGATTGGCCAGTTATCTGATGGAGACTTGTGAACATTAATCAGCATAAACACATTCACTTTTATTGTCTGCCAGTCTATGATGTCATTTGGATCAGATGTTGATAGAGTGACAGTGGACAGCCCCTCTTGACGATAAGATGCCATGTAATGGTGATGAGCCTGGACGGTGTAGCCTAGAGCTGAGAGCTGCAAGTCAGTGGTGGAGTGCATCTCCTGAAGCAAGACAATGTGTTCTTCACGGCTTGTTACTAGGTGGAGAAGGCCCTGAAAGGGGCTCTGTTGTGGGGCATGCGTGCCCCGTCCCCTTTTGAGATGGGGCAAGGGTTGCTATAGCCCCACGGCCAAATCTACATGACCACTCTGTGTCTCGGGGTAGTGTGGCCTAGCGGCCAAAGTAAATATAGTTGCCCTCTCTATCAGGGCGGGGTGATCTAACAGCCAGAGTCAATATAGCCACCCCTCTGTCAGGGCAGGGTGGCCTAAAAGCCAGAGTCAATAGAGTCACACTTTCTGCCAGGGCTGTGTGGCCTACTGGCCAAAGTCAATAGGATTGGTGAGGTGGGCCGCTGCCCCAGGGTCATCAGCAGCCAGGGTAGAGGGACCTGGGCCCTCTCTCTCCACCAGTTCACAACCCAGGGCCCTGACTGTGGCGGGATTGCCTGCCACCAGCTCATTGGGGATCCTGCTGAAACATGCCAAGCTAGTCTCTGGTTCTATAAACAATTCCCCACAAAGTTTCCCTGGGTCACTTCTTACCCATTTCTCTGCAGTGTGCCATCTTGGGGTTCCCACAGTCACTCCTAATTCTGGGGCACCCGGACTATGGGGTTCATTGGTCATCACCGTCTGGCTGGCCTCCACATCCCAAAGTGCCAGCGGTCCTTCTGCAGGAGCATGCAGAGCACCCCCTTCCTCTCTGGCGGTCAGCCCTGAGTGAGTTGGGCTGCTCCCTTTTATACCTTGTCTCCAGTTGGAGCATGCCCACCAGGGTCAAGGGGATGTCATCTTCTTGGCCCAAAGAGAGGAGTTAATCCCTGAAGTCCCAGTGCGGGGCATGTGTGCCCCATCACAGGCCCCCTTGGCAGATGGCCCTTTTGGGCTGATAGACTTATTGAATGTGAGCCTGTGTTCTGCACTTTGTCTGCTTCCATTTTACTTTTTGATGCTACTCATAGGGGTTGCCATGAGAAAGCAGTAGACATGTCCCCCCAAGTCATTCACCTCACACAAGACATCAGTTAGATTCCCGTGGCTGGTCCTTGCCAGCTGACATGGGCTCATGGGGCTCTGGCTAAGGGGCTGTTTCACTGCAGTTTAGACATCCGGGCTTGGGCTGGCGATTGGGCTTTAGGACCCTGCAAGGTGGGAGGGTCTCAGAGCTTGGGCTGCAGCCCAAGCCTGGAAGTCTACACAGCAATGAAACAGACCCGCAGTCCGTGGGCCAGTTGTGGGTTTTTATTTGCAGTGTAGATGTACCAAAGATACCTTCAAGAAGGGCAAGAAAATTAGCGCTGTGCTGGTGGATCTGGCAGCTGGATATGATACTGTCTGGCATGTGGGGCTGATGACCAAGTTGTGGCAGGTTATTCTCTCTAACCCATGGTGTGGTTCATCTTGGAAACAATAATGAATTGGCGCTTCATCCTGCAAGCTGTAGACAAAGTCAGCCAGCATTGGCGTCTCCATAATGGACTCCTGCAAGGATCCATTCTAACTATTCTTCTCTTGAACATATATACTCATGACCTTTCAATAACTAAGGCTGCTAAGTATGTATATGCAGATGATATCTCTCTCACTGATGTGAGTAAAAATCTATACAACACTGAAGGATGACTCAGCTAGGACATGAATCCTTTGACCACTTACCTTCATCAGTGGTGACTTACATTAAATGAGTCTAAGATGGTGGCCACAACCTTCCATCTGAACAGTTTCCTGGCCAATCAACCCTTACAATCTGTGTTCAGGATTGTCCATTCCCTTTCCAGACAGTTGACACTTATTTAGGAGTCAAACTAAATTGCAGTCTAACATATTGGTCCCAGGTAGAATACTTTCAGAAAAAGATCACTTCTCACACTGCCTTGATCCAGAAGCTAGCAGGAACCTCCTGGGGAGCAGAGGCAAATGTTTTATGAACTTCAGTCCTGGTGCTGGTACTCACTCCTCTGGAACATTGTACAGCAGTCTGCAGCAGAAGTGGGTATATGCACCTTGTTGATTCGGAGTTGAATGCAATTGCGTGGCTGCCTGACCCACACATTAACATCTAATTTATATGTGTTGGCTCATATAGCTCCCTCAAAACTTCAACAAGGTGCCATTACCCTTCAAACTGCATGGAGGGCAGTGATGGATGTAAACAACCTGTGGCACACAAGGCTGACTGTGGTTTCAATGGGTGAAAATAAGCAGCACATACTTCCTATCAGAAGATCTGCCTGCAAACATCTATTTCTGCAGTTTCTGCTGATTTGCCATGTTGACTGATTTTGTGACATCTTTTTGAGGTGGCCATTCGTGCAGTCATGTCCAGTGCTGCTGGCCCAGGGTCAATCTTGGATGAACATCGGCATATCAGGGCCAACAGCTATGTCCTCTCAGAGTGGCAGCAACTCTGGAATAGAGATACAGGTGTGCTGATGAATTTCAGAAGCCCTAACTTACACCCACCTGTTTGCTATGTGAGATGCAGATCCTGGATTAGGTTCAACAGACTGTTGTCTGGAATAGCCAGAGCAGCTGCCACAATGCAGAAATTTGGCTTGGCCCAATCCACATAAACAGTCAAATGTGGTGGAGAAGTGCACAATTAGAAGATTGAAGGGTGGACTGAAACACCTTGCTACTCTCAGTGATGCAGCAATTAGATGGCTGAACAATCTAGATACTGACATGTGACGCATACCAAAGAGGAAGTCTCTGCATGTTCACTTAGTCTTACTGGAAAGATTTTTCTATTTGGAAAATGTATTTATCAACTTCTAGATTAAATATGAAATCCTGTAAAGTCATATATAATGAGTATAATATTATTTTCATTATTGTAACGCAGAAATGCAGAGATCCTTTCACAGGTATTTGTCTTCATGAATGAATATGATACAAAATATAGCAAAGTATATTAGTCTTTTTAAAAAAAGCAGTCAATTAAAACGGTCAATATTTTGCAGCTATTCAATGTTCACAGAAGTTTGGACAAGAAGGGAATGTGGTGAGACAAAAGAGGAAAGAACAGAATAGACTAAACTAAGGGAAAAGGGAAAAAGTAGAGATGAGGAGCCATTCTCATCTTTATCTTATATTATATCTTTAATAAATGAACACGAAAATTTATATGCCTCATCAGAGCATAGCTGCCCAGATGTGCATAGAGTTGCAGGATTCTAGGCCTGCTGAATCCATTCCAAAATGGACAAATATCTCCCCAAGTAGGCAGCAGCAAAAGATATTTTGATAAATATTTGAATGCGATTTTCTACTGCATGGCTAGTCTAGGAAACAGTCACTAGATGGCAGTGAGTCTGCATATCTGGACTAGAAACTAGATCTTGTAAAGGAAAATCTGCACAATTTCTTCCATAAAAATTGGTACCAGTAGGTGGCATATTTGGGCTATGAAAAAACAAAGTCTTTAAGGTTCAGTGTAGCCTCCTGCAAAATTATTGTCCTTTCTCCTTCTAGAGCATTATATGTTAAAAAATTGAAAAAATAAGATTTTGATCTGAATAAAAAGGTCAGTTATAATTTTAAAATATGGAACACAAATATTTTAAATAATCAAAAGTGTACTAGAAAGTGAGAGCCTATTAAAGCCATCAATAAAAGGGAATAAAAGAATAATTGATCAATTACTTGATCAATTTAGGAGCACAATTACTCATAGACTCATATACTTAAGGTCAGAAGGGACCATTATGATCTAGTCGAACCTCCTGCAGATTGCAGGTCACAGAACCTCACCCATCCACTCCTGTAATATACCCCTAACCTCTGGCTGAGTTACTGAAGTCTTCAAATCATGGTTTAAAGACTTCAAGTTACAGAGAATTCACCAGTTACTCCTGGGGGAATTCTGCACGTAAAATTTCTGTGCACAATATTTTAAAATTCTGCATATTTTATTTGTCAAAATAACACAATTTAATCACACCAGTTTCAAATATTTGTTGTCATTTATTTCAAAATACCTGTCAGCAAGTATGTCTGTAACAATACAGACAACAAAAAAGATTCAGGAAATGTTTTTTGACATATAGATACCTTACTAGGCATATTAATAAGAACTCTAAGTAATAATTCATTTAAACTACAATACAGAGCTATATTTCCGGCACCCCTCAGAAGCAGTGCAAAGGCTTGCGGGAGTCAGACAGAAGAGCTGAGGGACAGGGAAGTAAATTGCTGGGAAGCAGCCTGGGTGTGAACTTGGAGGGTTGTTGGGTATGGATGGGAAAAGTATGGAACAGGTTTTTTGGGGGGGCGGGGAGGGATTGTTAGGGAGCTTCCCTAACATGCAGACCCTGGCTAACCCCTAGCCTCTCCCATTCAGTCAGGCACATCTGCCCCTGTCTCCCTGTGTTCCTGCACCCCCATGTGTCCTTGCACCCCCAGTCCACATGTGTCCCTTCACCCCCACTCAGACACCCCTCCTCCATCTCCATGTGGCCCTGCACCCGCTCCCCCTGTCCCTATGTGGCTGTGTACCCCCTCCTCTGTCCCCACGTGTTTTTCCAACCCAGCCACTCCCCTGTCCTGATATGTCCCTGCACCCCCCCAGTGTGTTCCAGTGATTTTCTAGATGCCTAAAAGCTATGTGTTGTGAGGCTGAGCATCATAATGCCTAAGTCCCTTTGAGGATGTGGTTCTAAGTGACTTGCACAATGTCACGCAGTTTAGGGGCCAAATTCTGCTCTCAGTTATACCCTGTGCAAGCCAGCGAAGTCAATAGAGACTTGAGTGGTGTTTTCACCACTTCAGTTAGGTTGCAGTGCTGTAACTGAGAGTAGAACAGTATAGCATACGTATTTGGTCTTGTGACAGACACCCTCTATAGGCCCCCATAAGGAGGTGTGTGTAGAGGGAATAAGGGAAGGAACATGCACCATGCATAATATGCCCATGCATGTTGCCTGTGCAGGATAAATGCAATTCATAGAATCATAGACTTTAAGGTCAGAAGGGACCATTATTGATCATCTAGTCTGACCTCCTGCACAACGCAGGCCGCAGAATCTCACCCACCCACTCCTGTATCAAACCTATGTCTGAGCCATTGAAGCCCTCAAATCATGGTTTAAAGACTTCAAGGTGCAGAGAATCTTCCAGCAAGTGACCCGTGTTATAATTATACTTGCTATGCTAATCCCATAAATTCCAGCCCAGGCAGTCCAATTCACTGACACTGTATACATTTTCCTTGACTTTTCAGGTAAATGTTCCAGTCCCAAATTCTGGAGGCTTAGCCTGTGTTTTGTTCTGTACATCACTGCTACAGGCAGTCAGAATGGGATAGCTCAGCTGTCTTTGCACATACTGCCTTTTAGCAGACTATGGTTCTGTTCTCGAGTTAGTCCTATCAGTTCATTAATGTGATTAATTGAACATGTGTACAGATGCAGTGCACATGCTATTGATACTAGGGCACTAGATAATCTCTTCCATTTCTGTGACTAGAGGAAATCCAGTTCTAGTAGATCTGCCCCCGTGGGTAGTGCCAGCTCTGCAGCATTGTGCCCTGTTCCTCCACTGGAGCTGCACATGGTCAAGTTTCCCCAGCATAGGTGGGAGGAGGTGGTGGTGGAACCAGCTCTTCTTCATGGCCATTCTCGCTGAGCCTGCAGATTTTCAATCAGAAGTCCAGTTTGGAGTTAATCCTGCTTCAAGCAGCATTACCTCCCACTAGCCCCTCCTTGGCTCCTGTGAGGGACTCAGCAAAAGACATCTCATGGCTCATGAAGAAATTATGGCGCCAGCAAGGAAGGGGAGCCAGAAGAGGGGTGGCTGAGGGTGGTTAGGCAAATCTCTCTGCATCTACCCTGCAGGATTCCTGTTCCCTTCCCTATGGATTCTCAGAGGGTAGAAAAAAATGGTACATATTCTTTCCAATGCCCCAAACTCGCCCACCTGAGTGGAATGATTATTTGGAAATTCTGCAAGATTGGTGTCCTGGAGTTTTCTGATCCCTTTCTTCTCCATAGAGAGGGCTCGACTAGCCACTGACTAGTTTGGTTGGGTTCATATGAGGTCAGATCTAGACTTGTGAAAAATAAAAGGGAAAAAAATATCTGGAGCTATTCACCCTATGAATGTTGTAAGTGATGCCTGCTTTATTGATGGAGTTTTTAAGATCCTTGGTCTGTGGAGTTTACAGCTCTGATGGCTTCATCAGTGAAGCTTTTAAGTTATTTGAACCAATTAGTGTGTAATTTTACATGTACATTGCATTTATCTTCCCTGTGGTTTTAATCTGACCTGTGTCCATGCGGGTAGCAGTGGCTCATTGGAACACGTTTTGCATGTCCATGTGCTGTTCAGTGAGCACCACTTACAGGGGGAAGACTGAGACCGGGTATATATAGATATAGGAAAGACAACTAAGGGTAGCGACACAGAGAAGGAGCACACGTTCAGAATGGAGTTGTGAAGAGTCCCTCAGCACAAGCAGCTGGGGCTTAAAGATTCACTGAGTCTGAAACTTTTATCAAAGTTAGATATGGGGCAGGCTGGGCTGGATTGTCCTCTCACCTACTCTAGTGTTATACCAGTCTAACTCCATTGACTTCAGTAAAGTAATTCCAGTGCACATGAGAGAAGAAAGGAGCCCAGATTTTTTTTTCTCTGAATCTGGATAGCCACAAACATGTGGAAACTGCCCTTAATGGTACATTTTGATTCTGAGACTGGGTTTGCTGAAATAAGGCATATCGTTTAACTTGCACAATATTTTTCTTGTGTTTTGGTAAGGGTGAGACTACTCCCTTTGACCAGAGCCATCTAGCCACCTTAGAACACCTGGCTTCACTAGAGGAAATGTGCATATTATTTCCCTTCCTTTGTATTATACACCCGGCAATTTGGCACTATCATGCTAGCTTTCGTGGCCCTTGCATCAGTCAGTGTTTGAAACGATGCAAACGATAATAACTGGACTTCTGAAACAAGCTGAAGTTGATTTTTAGCAGATGATACAGAGGCAGCCCAGAGAGTTGAGCACAGCCAGTCCACGTTCAAGGGGCAGATTCATCCCCGCACTGGTACAGAGCAAAGGGGAGGCAACTTGCACCTCCCCTATGCAGGGGCTGCCGAGCCATCTTGACCCCGCCTCCAGTGCAGCCCAAGTTGGACTCCTGCTTCAGTAGCCCATATGGACGATTGCAAGTGCACAGAATCACTGGAGGAAGGTTCATCCTGGTCATGCACTCTCTTGGCCCTAATCCTGTTCCTCTGGCCTGCCCCCAGCTTGCCCCAGAACATCCAACTCTGCACCTTTTGGCTTCTGAAAAGGTGTCCTAGAGCTCGTGGAAGGTAGTCACATGTGCTGTATGTCCTCTTTGTAGCAGCCTCGCTAGCGCAAAGGGACTGTAGGACAATGATGAAGGGGGTCCTTCTGCCTCCCTCCACAAACTTCCAAGTAGAACAAACCTATCTCTTTAGGTCTTTCCAATGGCCCCAATTGAAGATGCTAACAGGAACGGAATTTGGGCTCAGTTTAATTCTTTGACAAACCTGGGATTCTCTCTAAATTTTTCAGCTGTAAGAAATCATTTTCTTAAACATCAAAAAGCAACTGTCTAAATCAAAGACTAATTGGCTGCCAAATTGCAGGTTTATACAACTCACTCATTGCTGCTTGTTTTGCTTTTTTACCAGAGCAAAAAAGCATCAGAAAATACTAGAAATTATTCTTGTTTTCTGTTAATAATAAAACATCTGATGTCAATCCATTTATATAAAAAACTCCAATTCCCTGGAGAGAGAACTGTCCACCATGAGGATATTTTTTACATATAGTTAGAGACCAATCATGCCTAGCTCTTATATAGGGCTTTCCATCAGTAGATCTCAAAGCACTTAACAAAGGAGGATGTTATCATGATCCTCATTGTACAGATGGGGAAACTGAGGCACAGAGCAGTGACACAATTTACCCGAGATCATCCAGCAGGGGAGTGGCAGAGCTGGGAATATAACCCAGGTCTCCTGAGTCACAGTTCAGTGCTCTCCCTACTAGGTCACACTCCAACGAGGGGGTTGACAGTGGAAACTCTGACACAGCCTTACCCATATTGCTGTGATCAGGAGGTTGAAAAAATTCCACAATCTTCTGTTACATGGATTGTTTTTTTCTTTTCTTACCAGCCCGCAAAACTCTTAAAAGGTGTTACTGGGAGCTCCTTAAATCAAAATACTGCAACTTCATAACGGGGATAGGAGCTTTATTGTACATGTCTGGACTGTGGTTCCTGTCCTGCCCCAACTAGCGTTAATGAGAGCTACAAATGACTTCACTGGGGACACTATCTGGCCCCATATAAGCATTCGCACCGTGAATTAACTGATTACCCCAAACTATGAGGAAGCATGCATTGAGTTCATTGCTAACCCGAGATGGATTATTTAGGCCCAATCTCTTCTTGGTTGCTCCAAAGTCTCAGTCTGGAATTTGGAGAGGATATCCCAGGATGTAACAGGGTTCAGATCACATTCTCTTTTCTCTCTCTGTGACCATCACTTGTCCTGCCTCAAGCCCTCTTCTTGTAATCCTCTCAGATGTATCATATACAGAAGACTACCATGATACAGCGATCTTGTTCTCCGTGTGACCCCGCAAAGATGCGACACTTCCCCTCATGCCCTCACAGGAGTTTTATCTTGCTCTTTTGTTGCAATCTCAGTATATGAGTTCACACTTAAAATGAAGAATAAGCATTTCAGGCAAACCACAGTTAAGCAATGGGAGTTTCCAGAAATGTATTCACCTAGACCTGCAGTTCCAATCCTTTTCTTCTTCCCTAATGGTGCCCAGTGACCATTAGAGAGACAAGGTGCCAATATATTTTACTGGACCAACTTCTGAAATATATCATATGGCATGCCGATAACTGATAGGCAGAGGGATGCAAATATAATTCCAAGATTTTTCCTCAGCATATTGCATCTTTGCTGTGTCAAAAATAAATTGCAGAATAAAAAGATGAAGGATGAATCCACCATTTTGTATCCTCACCTCTTAAAATAAAGGAGTAGTTTTAAAACGCATAAAAATGTTCTGCAATGATAAATTACACATTTATAACCCTATTTAGCCAAGTATTTTACCTTTGTAATTTTAAAACTGTCATTTTGACAAAAAATATAGATGAGCGAGTTGGCCTTTCACATTTAATGTTTTCTTTCCTATTTGCAATTCACCAAGTTCAGCTTTGATTAAAGAAGTGGTATAAATGGAATGCATAATGGTCAGCACTTGAAGAATACATTACTCTGACGCTGGAGGATAAGTTTTTTTTTGTGAATAGATTTGGTTTCTTCACCTTAGAAACTTCTCGAGCATGAGCCCCACTGGTTTCTTCGCATCAAGTATGCATCTTGCCCTCAACGCCTAATGTACAAAGAGAAAGATACTTGATTTAAAGGGGAAGAGACAGAAGTCACAGTCTATTTTTTTTTTCAGAGCTACAGCAGATGAATCAGGGATCGGCAACCTCTGGCATGCGGCTCGCCAGGGTAAGCACCCTGGTGGGCCGGGCCAGTTTGTTTACCTTCCGCATTGGCAGGTTTGGCTGATCGCGGCTCCCACTGGCCGCGGTTCGCCGTCCCAGGCCAACAGGGGCTGCGGGAAGCAGCGCGGGCGAGGGATGTGCTGGCTGCAGCTTCCCGCCGCCCCCATTGGCCTGGGACAGCAAACTGCGGCCAGTGGGAGCTGCGATCAGCCGAACCTGCCGACGCGGCAGGTAAACAAACTGGCCCGGCCCGCCAGGGTGCTTACCCTGGCGAGCCGCGTGCCAGAGGTTCCTGACCCCTGGCCTAGTGCATCACACGTCAAGGTGATGCTAGAATGTTTACAATGCATTTTCTTTTAGTGTTTGAACTCACCTAGGTTTACGTCCTGCTTTGTGACAACGTCAGTCTTCAAAAAGTGCTTTCCAAAAACCTAGAGAAATACATTTAAATACATCAAATAATGTTTTTATACAAATTCAATTTACCATCACAGTGTCTTAGTTGGTAGATGTATTACAATCTCAGACTTGAGACATTAAATTATACAATGGAATGATGGCCCGAACAGATCTGAAAGCAAATAAATCACTTCAGTGATCACTGAAATGCAGCCATCTCTGCAGTGGAATATGACAGCTATTTAAAGCATACAGCAACACTGCACAACTGTTTAAGGACCTGGTTTTGCATTGGATTCCTCTTACCCAGGCCTCTGTGCTTAGGTTTAGTTTTTTGGAATTCAGCAGGACCTCACAGGGGTCTGCACTAGTACATCTCAGAGCCTGTGATAGGAAATTAAGAAGACCATGTATAAATGAAACACAAGGGGAACTTAGGGGTGTAGAATTATCCAGATTTAAAATGGGTCCGAACACCAGGCTTTGCACTCCCACACACTTGGAAGACCCAGTTTCAGGAACTGAGATAGTTACACATTCAAACATTTATTCTCTTTAATTTTTTTCTTTGAATTTCAGTTTTGTGGCAGACTTCCCTAAAGTGTTTGCTAGAGCCATTAGAAAATTGTACAGACAACTCATTTTAGGGAAGAGATTGGAGATCTCTGTCACTCAGTTTGTCTGCAGTGGTTCTTAAACAGACAATTCAGCTAGGTAAGTGAAATCCTTTACTAATTATCCCTTTTAGAATTAGGGCAGTGAAGATATTTAATCTTAAATATGACTTTTCCAGGCTGAATGTGATGCCATCACTGTATCTTTTCTTCCTTCATTGCCACTTACCCCACTTAATGGTGGTTTGATTAGCTGGCTGGTGGCTCAAATTCTCTCTGTCCCTATCAGCTCTTAAAAGGCCATAATGATAAATGGAATTCAAATCTCAAAGCTTCACTTGCATCACAAAATGTCAAACCTACAGCTTTGTCTGGGTTCAGTGTTTCTCAAAATGCATTCCCTTCCTGGTATATATCTATCTATGTATGTGTGTGAATGTGTTTTTTTTTTTTTAAAAGGTCATCATTTAATGTTGTTTTGTATTGTATGTACAGAAATTGTGGACATTTTTACTGTTATATACAGTGTATATGTATTTATAATACAAATATAATGATCTTCCACTCCTGGATATTGTAGCCATAGAAAATCCAACCCTTTGTCTTCCTTGGTACCCAGAAATTTGCATATCCGAGATTTGAGGTTAAGGAGGGCAAAAGCAATCAAATCTTTTTCACCTCTAGATCCCAATCCTGCAGTTCTCACTAAGGTAAAACTCCCACTGAAATTGGACGGAGTTTTGCCTGAATGGGGAGTGCAGGGTAAGGCTCTAAAGGAAATCTCAGCATTTTTTTTAATATGACTACTTACCCCTTTTAATCATGATGAACTCACTTCATTATCGTTTTCATGCCACCTTGTGGCAAAATTGCATTTTAGGTTGAATGTACACTACATGGACACAGGAGTGCCATCACAGCTCTCACAGTGACATTTTTATTACCTCATGTCTTGTGCACCTGTGGCTTTTTGGTGACACACTTGGCTTCTAATTGTACTAAGCTCATTCTGGTGAAAGGATCATGAGCATTTTCAAGCAGTTCATAATGAGGAAGTCATTGCTTTTCATAGTGTTAACAAGATTACCATCGTGTGTTCATGAATACTTAAGCACATTTAATAAAAAGGATGGGATGTGAAGAGGGTGAGCTATTGCATCTCAGAGATTGTTAATTAAGGTTTTAAATTATCCGTGTCCTTTGAATTCATGGGTGGGGGCAGGGGGACACAACAACAGAACACTGTTTCTCAAACTGGCAACAGTCAGAAAACAAACATTTGTTTTAAAGGATTACTGCCATATTCTGGCAAGCTTTAAAAGGTAGGATATTAATCTAAACCAGGGGTCGGCAACGTTTGGCACGCGGCTCACCAGGGTAAGCACCCTGGCGGGCCGGGCCCGTTTTATTTACCTGCTGACGCGGCAGGTTTGGCCGATCGCGGCCCCCACTTGCCGACCCCTTGTCTAAACTCTCATTTGATGGTCAGAAACCTTTTATGTGTTTTCTTGCTTTGTGCAGCTGATTAGCAAGACATCAGAGTTTAAAGGGAACCTCCATTAAGTGTGAGTGGGTCTGAGTGGGAAAATCCAGATCCTGATGTCACATTCAGTTAAAGATCCAGGGTTTTGCTTCAGGCCCACCTCCAATTATTTATTTATTTGTATAATCATCCTTCTATTGCCTAATTCACTATTGTTATTATTTCTATAGAGTCTGATGCTGCACCATTGCAGACAATGGGAATTTTGCTACTACTTCAACGGGCATACCATCATGTCCTCATAGCCATAGATGTGTGTAGCATTGTCCAAAAGGTGTAATGACAAGGGGTTTACAGACTAAGAGTGTGATGAGTGAGATGTTCAGCACCTTACAGGACTAGACCCTAAGGTTTAGGTTACTCTATAGAATTTGACTGTGTTTGTGAACAACTGAGTTAGGTGACATGAAGATGAGCACAACTTAGCAATCAGTATAGATCAGGCCAAAGTATCTGGTCATCTGACTAAACCCTGCTCAGAACAGCTATGATGAGCTCAACAGGAGTAGACAACATGTCAATGAGCAGGGAGGAAGAGGATGAAGATAATAGGGTTGCATGATCAATTGGAAGGTTAATAAGCATGTCTTGAGTGTTATGAGGGTTTTTTGGTTCTATTTTTTACTATGTAGGAGTACAATTCTTAAGTCTCCTGAATAAGTGGGTTTTAAGAAGGGAGTGGAAGGAGGTTAGGTTGGCGGCATGGAGGATGGGTTCAGGGAGGGAGTTCCAAGAATAGGGGAAACAGCAAAAAAGGCACAGAGGCAGGATTGGTAAAAATGACACGAAGAGGCCATCCAGATGAACAACTTGAACTGTGAAGAAAGCATGGTGAAACAGCAGGAGGGAAACGACCAAGAGGTCAGGAGCTAAGTTGTAAGGGACTGGGGGGTAGGCAGTCTTGCCTAGCAGTAACAGTTGGGCTGAGGTCTGCTCACCAGAGACGGGAGTCACTGGGCCAGAGTTAGAGGAATTGCAAGGCCAAGTTCCGTAAACAAGGGTCAGAGTCAGGCTGGAGTCAGAGACAAAGTCCAGCATAGTAGCAGACCAAGATCTGTATGTGGTTACCCAGACAACTTCCTGGGCAACCTCTGGGTCTCATGGGTGGTACTTCTGTGCTGCTTATTCTCCACAGTGCTTCCTGGCCACACCTCTGTAGGGCCTTCTGGTGGCACGGTGGGAACATCAGCCACCCCAAGCTTTTCAAACCTGGGTTCTAGTCCCCGAGTCCTTATAGAGGACCTCAAAGAGGAGTATGAGGTATCTGACCTTTATGTCAAAGACAATATGGGGTGAGTGAAGGGATTATGAGGTTGCAGGCTTTTGCAACAGAGTTTTCAATGGATTGGCAGAGAGGTGAGGTGAGTCAGCATCAGGATTTACCCCAATTTACTCCAGTGAACAGGAGAGGAAAAATCCAGTTTACATTATCTACACATAATCAGATAGGATCTTTGCATCCTGACATACCTCTAAAGCCCTTTCCATTTTCACAGCACATTGCAAACATTATATCTGTCTTGTCAAATCAGAAGTGTAGAGAAAGAAAATGCAAAAAAGTATGTGGTAATTTAATGAGGTTTCAGTACGTTATTACTATGTGTATTTTTCTACAATGTGGTAGGGGCAAAAAACCTTTTTGTTACTGCATCAGTGTTAAGTTTCATTATCTTATAATACATCATGTTTTCAGGGTGTGCTGTTTAGGTGAAAAGGGCCATACTGAACAAAAACTGAGAGCGAAAGAGAGACTTGGCCAAGCTCTGTTCTCTGTTAAACTTGTGTTACTTCAAGGACCTCAGAGGGAGCTCAGTGAGAACAGAGTTTAGTCCCCTATGATAAAAATCAGATGGGTACTTTTGGGAAGCAGATGCAGCATAACAAATGTTTAACGTGTCTTTACTGTTGGTATTCTAAAAGGATAGGATGGCTTGGACCCTCCTGATTACTCACCAATATTAACCTCTGCAGTTTGGATAAAAAATAATTCTGCAGCATATGTTCAGAAGTGGCTTCCAGGTCTGGGCGTCTATACTTATGCCGCTAACTTTTTGCACATTTACTTTGTAGCATTTAAGTATTTGCATGCATAAATCTTGGAGATGGGTGCACAAACTGTATTGGAATAAGCAAATTTAGGGCATCTCATGTAATTGCTGTGTATCTACAGTCACTGTACTGTCATACAACCAAATCCTTACAATAGATAGATGACAGAGAGGGTAGATAAGTTAGTTTCCATACAGCTAGTTATATGACCATATTAGTGGGGTGCCTCCCTACAAAAAAATAAGAACAAACAGCAAAACAAACTCTCTCTCTCACTCCCTCCTTACTTTTTCCATTGTCCAGCCACACAGTAAGAAAGACAGGTGGCAAGGGATGTGGTTCAATTAGGCTGCAATCTTATTCATGTAAAACATCTGGGAGTACCTGGCAATAAATTGTGCAGTGCAAGTCATGATCATTTCCTTAATCATGCCCCATAATCCCCAATCTAGTCCCATTGCTGGGACCTCATCACCCTATGAGGTAAAAGGGGGCTATAAAAGGAGGGGGGCTGGCTCCCCGTTATACGAGATGTAGGAGTCTCAACCCACTCTGCTTCCTCAGCTCTCTTAAGAGATATTTTCCTTCAAATCCATTCCAATCCATTTTATCTGATAACCATATCCGTTCCATACTGAATAGCTGCACTGGATATCTGCCACAAGAAGGTGCCAACAATTATGCTTGGCTGCCTCCCTCCTACCCCCACTGGGTTCCCAGATGTTCACTGATTCCTTCCTTTGTCACTGAGGTGAACAATAATTGCATCTGGTATCTGCTTCCAGGCTGCCAAAGAGCTTACAAGGGGCATCACCTGGTACCATAGCATGCCCCTCCTTCCATGCCAGATTGGGATTGCTTGAACACGTAGACCCAGTTGTGATCCTCCAGACAATCCAGAAGCCTGCTCGTGTGCCCAGTATACAATACCGTGTCTACAGATCTACACCGCTGCTCGCTTGGCCCGTCTGCATGATTCTGAAATTGGAAGCACCAGAGAATGAATTCTGATTTTCTTCCTGGAGTTTCATGTATGTCTTATGTGCATTTGAATGCCATCGTCCAATTGCCTGAACTGCTATAACTCGTAGCCTTAGTTGAACCACAGCCATTGTAGCCCCAATCCAGAATGAGTGGGAACAAAATTCTTGCACTGGTAGCCTCATCTCTGTAAGCCCCTTTCTGAAAACTGTAACAAACTGGCATGTTGTGAGGGACTATGGCATGTTCCAACACTATGAGTAAAGAGGGACCCCTCTCCGCTGAGTCTCACTGAAAATTCTTAATGTCCCTACTGGGCAAGTCCTGGCCTCACCCCCTTCCTGCAGCCATTATGGACTCCCGTGCCCACAATCAGTTTTTGAGATCCACAGAATCAACATAACTGATTGCTCCTCCCATTGTAAATCCCTCCATTCTAACGTCCTTCCCAAAGTTTCCAGATAAGAGCAATCCACAAAACAAAACTCACAGTCACAGGCCAATGGGGGCTGCGGGAAGTGACGCGGGCAAGGGATGTGCTGCCCACGGCTTCCCACCGCCCCCATTGTCTTGGGATGGCGAACCGTGGCCAGTGGGAGCTGCGATCGGCCGAACCTGCCAACGCGGCAGGTAAACAAACTGGCCCGGCCTGCCAGGGTGCTTACCCTGGTGAGCCGTGTGCCAGAGGTTGCCGACCCCTGGTGTAGACACTGACTAAGTCAGTGGCTCTCAACCTTTCCAGACCATTGTACCCCTTTCAGGAGTCTGATTTGTCTTGCGGACCTCCCTGGTTTTCCCTCACTTCAAAACTATTTGCTTACAAAATCAGACATAAAAATACAAACGTGTCACAGTACGCTATTATTGAAAAATTGCTTACTTTCTCATTTTTTACCATATAATTATAAAATAAAGCAATTGGAAAATAAATATTGTACTTACATTTCAGTGTATAGTATATACAACAACATAAACCTGTCATTGTCTGTCTGAAATTTTTGTTTGTTCTGACTTCTCTAGTGTTTCTGTAGCCTGTTGTAAAAGTAGGCAAATATCTAGATGAGTTGATGTACCTCCTGGAAGACCTCGGCATATCCCCAGGGGTACATGTACCTCTGGTTGGAAACCACAGGTCTAAGTGATATGTTCTAGATTATACAAGCATTCTGCTGCAGAAGCAGGAACAGAGCCCAGACTTCTCTTAAATTCTTATAACATTCCTTACATTGCTTAACTTCAGAAAGCACTGGCAATTCCCCTTGACCTCCAGTTTTAGGAGCTAGGCCCCAAAGAGCACTTACAATTAAAAGAATAAACACACCTAGTGCCTGTGCATTGCAAATGTATAATTAATAAGATAACAACATGTTTGGAGTGTTAGTACCAACATAGGATTCAGGCCTTTATTTTCGCTGAGATAGTATTTTGAACTTTGCTTGCCTGTTTGATTTCTTGATACACATACATTCTTACTAATATGTGTGAACAAAAGGATCCTTACTAATACACCTCTACCTTGATATAATGAGACCTGATATAACACGAATTCGGATATAACGCGGTAAAGCAGTGCTCTGGGGGAGGCAGGGCTGCGCACTCCAGTGGATCAAAGCAAGTTCAATATAACGCGGTTTCACCTATAACGCGGTAAGATTTTTTGGCTCCCGAGGACAGCGTTATATCGAGGTAGAGGTGTATGTGTAAACAAAGGACAAAGACACTGTGTATGTTGCTTCTGCCTAACAAGATGGATTTGTTAGTATAATGGGAACAGATAAGAGCCGTTAAAATGTTACTAGGCATGGTGGGAGTATAACATATGAGCGCACACTTGAAAACTGCCTCAATTCCTATCTCAAGGCAAGGTCAAGCAACCAGTTGGGAGGGGCAAAGGGGGATTGGAAGGAAAGTAAAACATTAAAAGCCCAGAGAAATGCCTGCTCCTGACCATAGCGCAACCTCACTCCTTACTCCTCCCATGGGGTACAAAAGAGGTGGGACAAAGACCCCAGACCCACGACCCCCTGAGAACAGAACATGACCATAAGTTGTAAGGGGTGGGGATATGGGCGTGCATTTCAGGCATAATTATGCCTGCTGAGGAGTGGGGGATGGGACACTGGGAAACAAGGCTCTGCGGCATCAGAGTTATGGTATACATGCTTACTGGAAACTAACCCCAATAAACATTTCATTGCCTGCACTTCGGACTCCTGGTTTTCTGCTTTCTATCTGCGTGACAAGAACGAGGGGAGAGGGTGAAGGGAAAGCCCTCTAACATAGCATCTTATTGAATGACAGTCATAGGTTTATAAACAATGGGTAACAAAAGATTCTAAGTGATTTAGGTGCCTCAGTCCCATTTTCAAAGTCAATGGAACTTAAGTATCAAACCCCAGGAGAGGGTGCATGGCTAAGAGTCCTGGCCAGAGGGATGCACCTCTCTCCAGCCTGTCAGCCAGGCGCCTAAGGCCCAGATCAAGGGGAGCTGAGCTCCTAATACCTTTGAGAATCTGGGCCCTAAGCCCTACCCCTTTCCTCTGCATTTCTCTCCTGGCTAAATTAGTCGACATCCCATTCAGCTTGCTGAATTCTGAGAATCCCTTTCTCATTGCTGAACTCTGTCCATGCATTGTATGTGGAGCCTAGGCGCCTAACTCTGGGTTAAGAATTCCACTAGGCAGCAGGGCAGCTAGGGGTTAGGCATTGCAATACAAAGTCCCTTTGGGACTTTTGAAAATTTTACCTCATATCAAATATTTCATCCCAAAGGAACTGTAAATAGCAGTTAACTATTAAAGAACGGAGGTGTATTAAAACCTCACAAAATATCATTACACTTCTAAGCAGAACATGGGAAAGACAGAATGTGTGGAGGGTAATGTACTGCTATACTTTCATAGTGTATTTTTTCTGAAAGGGAATTTTTAGTGGTTATGAAGGGTGCTAGAATGTCAGCATTGTATATATCTCTTTTTTTAGAGAGAGTGTGTTTTCACCATAAAAGCACAGTCATTGGCATCAGGACTCTTGGGTTCTGTTCTGCTTTTAGCCACTGACTTTTTGTGTGACCTAGGCAAATTCACTTAACCTCCTGTAAAACAGAGTAGTAATACTTACCTACCTCACTGGGATAGTGGGTAAAATTCAAGAGGGCTTGAAGGTGCATAGGCCTAGTGCTGGCTCTATGTACTGTGGTGAATTTAACCCTTTGTGACACTTAGGCTATGTTTATACTGCAGAGCCTATGTTGGCATAGTCCCCTTGCAGAAGGAGTTTTTAGGTCCGTGTGGGAACACCACTTCCCTGAAGGACATTACCAAGAAACGAACTCATAGATTGGCATAACTGCATCTACAGTGTGGGTTTTGTCAACAGAACAGGTTGTTTCACACCCTTGACCAACATAGCTATACTGTATAAGTTTTAAGTGTAGTCAAGGCCTTAATTAATGTAGGCTTATAAAACTCCTGGTGGAGGGGGTTAGCACCTCTACACCACTTGGGGCTGCTGGTCAAGTGGCCATGCATGTGGTCTCCAAGGCTCCAATCCACGAATAAACCTAACTTTAAGCAATGCTTAAGTTTCATTGACTTCAATGAGACTTCAACTGAAGTCAGTGGGACTTAAGCATGTGTTTTAAGATAAATACTTGCTTAAGTGCTGTCCTGAACTGGGGCCCAAGATATTGATATTGGCAATCACAGGAGCAAGAGTCAAAAAATGTCACAGTCTTAGGCCATGACTACACTTACAAGCTTACAGCGGCACAGCTGTACTGATACACCTGTGCCACTGTAAGAGTGCTCATGTAGCTGCGTTATGCCGATCGGAGAGAGCTCTCCTGTTGACATAAAACCAGCTCAAAGAGCAGTGGTAGCTATGTTGGCAGGAGAAGATCTTCCGCCGACATAGCGCTGTGCACACCAGCGCTTATGCTGGCAAAACTTTTGTCACTCACGGGGGTATTTTTTCACACCCCTGAGCGACAAAAATTTTGCCGACATAAATGCTAATGTAGACATGGCCTTAGTCACCACAGACTGATGATGGCCAATACTTAGACTAAAAGAAATGTCTTGTCACATTTTGAGATGCTAGAATGGTTTGATTCTCCCTGTTTATCTTTCAGGAGTACTATGAAACATCATAGTAGAAATCTTTGCAATTAATGTGACTGAGTTTTACAACATAAGACTTTGACAAATTAATACAGACTCTATTATAAAAAAGCTTTGTACATAATGTGTCCTAAAGTTGACATGAAAATACACTTTTAATCAGTAACTCTGTGAACAAAATTCTTTCATGTTGTTATTACATTATGTTTATTTTATCTTTGTGCTTTTTCTTTTTTTTCCAATTGCATCTACCTTTTTTACATTGCAGTGAACCGTTAGTATCGCAATCAAAACGAACACATATTTTTCATTAAACACAGTCTAGACCTTCTATGTCCTATCCAAATCCCTTTGAAATCCCCAGAAGTAGCAATCTGATTTGCCTCATATTCAAAGCTTCCTTCCTGAGAGAATAGTCAAAATATGTATGATTGCTTTAAACTTTAGATGAGGTAAATGCAATGTTCAATAACTTCATCAAATAAAGTCTGAATTTTATGGTGCAAATGCCAGTCTTCACAGTTCAGTGAGCTTTTTAAAATGGTACACAGCCTGCCTATATCAAATTTGTACACAAGAATTGATTTTTTTTTATGTTGGAATAAGGCCATTTCGGTCTTGTTGCATGCTTTCCGGAAATAATAATGCTATATTAAAAGATAAATGATAAACAGATTACAGTTTTTAAGTATTATTCAGAATACTAGCAACTAACATAACTGACTTTCTGCTGTAAACCTAAATAGCAAGTGTCAACCTGATTATTAAAGTTCTTCTTCCTAGCAGTCATGTGAATTGTAGGGCAAGCATTTTTGTCTGGCTGACAGAAGCATTATGTTTTAGACTCTAACCTTCTATAGCTCTGTTTTTGTTTTGTTTTTTGTTTTTGTCTGCTTCCTTGAGTTTCTGGTCTTATTGGTAGGACAGCTGTGAGAGCCAGACAGTGCTTTTTGTGCATAGTAAGTATTAGCAATTGTGATAGCAGAAGAATATACCACAAAAGCAGATACATTTAGATCATTATCCATTTCCAGTGAGAGATTCATTGACAGCACAAGTGGTGGTTGTTTAATGAATTATTTGGAGACCTGACTAGTACAATTAATTCCCTTCAGATTTTTCTCTCCATGTTTTCTGTGGCCATTTATATTCAGGTTTTTTCCGTTTCTTATTTGTTTGCCTTTATCTGTAGTAAGAAGATGAAAGGGCTGCCTTTAACTCATGCAGGCAGCATTGCTTTTAAAACCATCTAAAACTGAAAATGTGCCCGATGTGTGGGTTAAGAAAAATGCGGTGCCAGATTCTCAGCTGGTGTAAAGGAATATAACTCCATAGAAGTTAATGGCTCTATGTTGATTTACATGAGCTGAGGTTCTGGCCAATAAGATCCATATCAAAGTATTGAATGATCAAAGAGCTCTTTTACTCCTTCCTACAAATGGTTTACATTTCATTCTAATTGGTGTATTCCTTCATGCCAGTGGCTTTTTGTGGTGTTAACACTTTTAAACAACATGTACCACTGGATCTCACAGGCAAAACTCTTATTGACAACAATGGAAATGAATCTTACTTATGTGAGGCCTGTAGCAGCTAGAATACAGAGAAGGATGGGCTTGCCTAGCAGAAGGAAAATAATCAGCAGTAATAAATCTGTGTCTGAGCACTAATATAATATGGCATAATATTAGACCTGTCAGCATTCTGGTGAGGTCAAGCCAAGAAGGGGTACAGTTCTCCATGACAACACAGTGCAAGAAGAAGCTTAGCGGCAGTGAAACAAGGAAAGGCCACATAATAAGCAGGGAAAGTCTAGCTCCAGGAAGCAGTAGGCAGCACCATTTAGGAGGTAAGAAACTGTACAGAGGCTTGGAAATTGAGCATGGTGATTTAATATTGATTAGTGTGATGAGAAATGCTACTGGGGACAGAGAGGAAAAAGGCCTGTGGCATAGAAAAGCCTATAAATAGAGGGTTCACCTCCCATTTACTTTGCTGGAAATGAAATGTTAATCCATTGATTTAAATGGACTAAACCTGGTGTGAGTGAGTGGAGAATCAGCATATTATATAGAGAGGTGTGAAGTGAATGAGATCAGACAAGTAAGAACAACTGAACAAGGATGACTGAGGAATCCAGCTTAGTGATCTCCCTGCTAAATGATTTTGGTTGGGGTTTTCAAAGGAGTCAGGCTTCCCAATACCACTGAAAGGCTAACTGCCTCAGGCTGCTCTGAAAAGCCCAGTCTTGGTGTGTGGACAGTACGGTAGAAATGTAATCTGTCTATTTTAGATATTACTTCAGTTTCTGTAACCTTGATATCTAAGGGCCACCTGCCAAGTAATTGGTGATAACCTGCTCAGAGAGGTAACCCAAATGTGAATTCATGCCACTAGTAGATGCCAGATATCAGAAAAGAGGTAGATAAATATAGGGAAGTTAGAGCAACGGCTTCATTAAAAAGGTAGTATTCAGAGAGGGTTAGAAATAAATTGTAGATTCAACCTGCTGCCAGCTTTTTTGGGAGCAAGGGCCTAAATATTGAAACCTTCTGCATACAATTGACATTTTATAAAATAAAATACGTGACAGAGAATTATGTGAATGGTTGTTCTTGGCTGAACACAGCAAGAAAATAATACTAATTAGGAAAAGATAAGAAAGATAAAAAGGGGAAAAGACTAGAGCAAGGAAAAACTAACTAATATCGTGAAACCAGTAGGAAATTGGATTTTGGCCTATTGCAGAATATTGAAGAGGTGAAGATGGCACATCATATTGTAGTGTTTAACATATTCTGTGTATCAACATTTTGATTTCATATTCATTTGATAACTAATGCAGTGAGAGGCACATATGAACCCTCTCTGACATTGGTTGTAACGGTGGAATAGACTAGAATAGAATAACAGTGCCTGGAATGTCAGTTGCCACACATACTAACAATTATACAATTAAAAAAAAACAGCCTGAAAAATGTACAAATGAATCTGAAACCCTACTGACCTATGGGCTAGACTTAAAAAAAAAGTTAAATGCCATTTGCATACATTGTAAAATGAGAATTGTACATGCAAATTCACATGCCGCCTACTGTGTACGGAGCAGAAGTAAGACATTTTCAAAGCATGTGCAAAAGGGATGGATGAACCTCAAATGAGTCAGAGTTTGGGTTCCATACTGATATGAATGTGCAAGCTCAGATGATTATCTGAAGTCCATCCAAGCCACTGGTGAGAATCACCCCACCAGAAACATGCAATCTGTTCTTTGCTGTGCACACACAATCCTCCCACACCAAACTCCATACAACCCCAATAAGCTCTTCAGTAAGGCCTACCTCTGCCTCTCCTGGGAGGCCTTGCAGCTTGGTTTAGAAACAGCAGCAAGTTATTTTATAACAGACAAGGTAATTCTTTTCAAAATAGATTTAATTGTCAAACTATCTTTGTAAAATATGGCAGTGTTTCCCAAACTTGGGATACCGCTTGTGTAGGGAAAGCCCCATGGCGGGCCAGTTTGTTTACCTGCCACGTCCGCAGGTCCGGCCAATCGCGGCTCCCACTGGCCACGGTTCGCTGCTCCAGGCCAATGGGGGCTGCAGGAAGCGGCGGCGACTACGTCCCTGGGCCCGCACCGCTTCCTGCAGCCGCCATTGGCCTGGAGCAGCGAACCGTGGCCAGTGGGCGCCACGATCAGCCGGACCTGCGGACGCGGCAGGTAAACAAACTGGCCCGCCAGGGGCTTTCCTTGCACAAGTGGCATCCCAAGTTTGGGAAACACTGAAATATGGGAATAAAAATCTTTAGGTGTGATTAGGGGTAGACTGAAATTTTGGTACTCGTATTTAATCCAAAGCAGATCTTCAGTGTTAATTTCATAATGTGTGTTGGTAATGGGAATAGGAATATCTAAATAACGTGTTCTCTTTTGCGAGGTAATGAGGTTCATTAATTGTTGCTCTTGGTTTTTATTATGACTAACAATCTGATTAAATGAGCAATCAAATATAGTACATATGACTATTATTTATTGCTGTCTACTCTTTTGGCTTTAGCCAGATATCATTAGAAGGTATTTGTCTGAATACCGTCAAATGATATTTGATATTTGGTACACCCCTAATTAATAAACTCCTCTACTATATTGTGAGGCCTGAGAAATGACCCCTCACATCCCTTGAGAGATAAGGTCATCTCTTCCTCAAAACACAATTGTGTATCTAGTTTTCTCTGAATCCAGATCTGCTACTTGTGTTCCTTCAGCTCCTGCACTTATTTAATTTCTGCTGCCTATTTGCCTGCAATGGAACTGTTAGAACCAAGAAGGCTCCAAGAGCTGCTCTGATTAACAGGTTCAAAGCCTTCTGTGGTGCATGGCTGCTATGGCAAAAAAGTGTTTGGAAATAAACAAGCTGAGTAGCTTTATTCGTTTGAGTTTGAATGGGATCTACACAGGCAAGTGGCATTTGTTCTTCACATTCCTTGCAAATGATAGCCCTGCTTTGGGATAGACAAGATAACATGTCAGTTAACTAAAGATTCAGGATGGTTAAAGGCTTCCAAAGAAGACAAAAGATTAAAAAGCAAAAACAATAATCAGCCTATGTTGTCACAAGTATAAAAAAAATGTTATGTCAGATTCTGTTTGTTACAATTCCCCCCCACCCAATGAAATATCAACATTTTCATGCTTTATACACTACATGAAATATAGTATTTTGCTGGAATCCTTTGACCTTTTCAAAAACCTGTATTTTGATTGTCTGGCCAGTCTGCTGTTTCCCTGTAGGTTAGACAGGAAAGCTGCAGTTTGTGGAGATGCTGAATGCACAATGTCACTTCATTAAGTTATATGACAGATATTTGGAAACATATTAGATAAGGTATAGGATGTAGGAATGAAGTAGTGATTAGCCCTGCAAAATATACCGGATTAGACTGATTGACCCAAGTGATCATTTCTAACTATCATGTGGTATGATATGCTTTATTAAAAATGCCTCCAAGTCCTCAGAAAGTTCCTTTTTAACCAAAAGCAAACTCCACTAAGGCCCCCAGAAATGAGAACCAAATCTGCCTTGTGTCCCAAGCCCTCTTGCCTTTCTCCCCACATCACTGCCATGGATAACAACACAATTCTCTCCAATATCTAGGCGCACAACTAAGGCCGGCTGAAAAACAGGGATTCCAATTCACAACAAATGTAGAGGTCATGAAAATCATTTTAGTTCTGCATCAGAATAAAACAAGACCCTTTGATAGTTTTTGCACAAAAATAGCCAATAGCCTAATAGTTAGGGCACTCAGCTGGGATGGGGA
Organism: Terrapene triunguis; assembly: GCF_002925995.2. NCBI lineage: Eukaryota > Metazoa > Chordata > Testudines > Emydidae > Terrapene > Terrapene triunguis. The sequence goes on from NW_020664369.1 coordinate 5,394,061, forward strand.
GTTCCCGTTTCAAGTCCTTGCTTTGAATCACTGGGCAATCTTTCTCTCAATCTTCCCAGCTGGACTGTTCCATTTTGTATATATAATTAAATACTCCTTTGACCAGAGAGAGAGAGACAGACTCTCTAACTTGCCTGGTTCAGCGCAGACATGTGAACTGGGGTCTTTCACATCCCAACCTAGTGCCCTAACGAACAGGCTATTTGCTATTCTGGATCACCTTTTCTCTCAGAAATTCCATCCTGGATCTGAAATAGTTTTGGTTAACTGGAATTTTCCAACAAAAATATTTTTTGTGGGTTGAAAAACTCCTGAATGGTTCTACTCACAACTTGTGTGTCATTTTTGAGTTTCTCTGCCAGTCATCCCCATGTTAAGGCCTTTGCCAATTCCTGTCACTTCTATGGCTCTAAAATTTGACCCTTCCCCTCAAGCACAATTGTTAAACCCTGGTACATCCCTGAGTTAGCTCTCACCTTCAATAGTGCAAAATTTTAACCAGTGTCTTCCCAGCCTTTCACCTACATTTATTTCAATCTATCCCAAATGCCACAATTAAATAATTTTCCTATCTCACCACTACAACCGTATTGCTCCCCTTAATCTTTCCACAGACTGCCTTTCTTTTTCGGTATCAGATTCAAGCTTCTCCTCATCTTCTTTCTTGACTCCATGCTTTTTCTCCTACAATTCTCTAGACTAAAGTGATCTCTCTTTTCCCATGTGGTCAGACTCCTCCTACAAATCTCTCCTTGAAACTAGTCTCCTTTGCCTTGCCCTCTGAGGGCTCTGTATGTTTCATATTTCATGCACCATTTGGATCGGATCCAAAGCCTCTTAGAGTAAATGGAAAAACTCTCTTTGACCATCGCGTTTAGACCATGAGCTTATGGCGCACCTGTCAGTAGGATAGTGCATAGAGAACAACAGCAATGCTATAATTGAGCTTGTTAGAAATGCAAATAATAGGATTATTTTTCAAGTGCCCACAAGTTATTGAAGATAACAAAATACTTGTGACAGCTCTGGATTGCTCACCTCCGGATATAATGTAGCTTCAAGATCTCTCATTTTAATGGCAGCACCCTAGACACAGCCTATTATGGATGACTTAGCTATAGTGTGTGGTTTAATTCACCATCACACAATTTTTGAATAATAATTTCCTGCCTAGTAATTATCACATCTGCCATTCACTTAAACCTTTCTTGTATTGTAAAGAAAATAACTTTGATTTAGATAGTTATACTGTAATTTAACATTTGGTTCTTCATTACTTAGGGACTTTCAGCTGTATAATGTACCTTGTCACTTTATTCACTTCCCCACCTCCACCCCAAATCACAGGAAAGCTATCAATACAAATGACAGTCTCTCTTAGTATTTCAGTTAGAGAAAGATACAAGATTTTCCAAGATAACATGCTGTCTCCTACAGAAAATCTATTTTTATGATAGTAATGGATTTGCACAAAAAAGATGCCTGACCTTAGAGACTCGATAACAAAAAGTTCTACAATGATATCAGATCTTTTTGTAGCTTTGATTACATCAAATATCCACAGTGGAAAAAATTAACCTTCTCCTCATATTTTTTGCCCTAGAGATGGGTCTGCAGACAGAAAATTCAATTCTGGATGGAATGGAGCTTCTCCAAAGTTCAATGTCATGTTCCAGTTCAGGCCCATCAAAGTCATCTTTTTCTAATTTATATATTTTTAAACAAATTATTTTAAGAATTGAGACCTGATCCTGCAACTAGAACACTATGGATAGACCTTTGCACCCAGGCACAGCCCCTATGCACAAAGCAGCTGATGTAAAGTAAGGAGGCAAGTCACAGTAGATATCATCTTCTGCCATACACCTGTTTGGAAAGTTAGCTTCATGAACAGGGAAAGGTTAGGTGTAGAACTCCTTTCATGTCCTCCTACTCCTGGCATCAAGAAATGGAGATAAAGTCCTACTACTGAAATTTCTCCAAGATTTTCTCTTATTTGGGCTCCTTGGTGACTCTCTCTCTGTCTCTTTCCCTCTCTTTCTCTCTTTGTAGATTAAACTGGCACAATATCTGCCACAGATGTTGGTAACAAATAGTTTGTATTCTGTTTTGAATTAAATGAATTTCAAGGTATAGATTTTTAATCTGTTCACCAGATCTGTATGCAAACTTGAACCCTGATCTTGGAATCAACCCTTTGTGGGCACAGGGGCTTGGTTACATGGAGCTGATTCCAGGAACAAATTACTTGAAGCTGTGACTTAATGGCAGAACTAAGTCCTAAAACTCTTTGGTTTACTTAATATTTTGAATATCTTCTTTGATTCCCGCCCATCATCTCAACAGCAACAGTGGGGGTGAGTGAAGTCTGTCCACCACTATTGATCATGTATAAGCGTCACGGCTTCATTCATCTTTATATCTTTTTGTTCTATGTATTCTTCACTCTTTCTTTCCAATTCTTCATCCAGTTTTTGTCTTCCTCTTTTTCTAGTTCCTTTCAGTGTGGTATATCTTGCCTTGTATGGTACCCTTTTGGGCCACTCTTCACAGAGTGTCCAAACCATCGCTGTCATTTTTCTTGAATCTTCTGAAACAGCATTGTTTCTTGCCCTAACCATTTTCTTATCTCTTCCTTTTTATTGTATGCATTCTTGAAACTCTCAGTATTCCCTTCATTTCTTCAGCACTTTGGAATATATTTTCCCATTATTTTCCAGGGGCTTAATTTTCAAGTCCTTACTCTTTCAAAACTCCCAATGACTTCCATGAGAATTTCTCCCGAGTAACAACTGAACAAAGGACTTTGGAAGTTGATCCACAGTTGTTGTTTAAAGATTGGATTAAAATTACTTTAAGGTTTAATTTTGACTTAATGCAATATCACTTTGGTTTTTTTTAATTTAAACTTCCCTTTCTGAGAAACACTTTGGCAGCAAAGGTCTGATTACAGGTAAGGTCCAGCTCAGTCTGGAAGGATGAGATAATAGAGAAAAAAATCCCCTCCAGAAGCTACTCTGGCTGTTCAATTTCCATTCTGTCCAGAGGAGCTATAAAACTAGAGAAAGGTGAGTAATAGATTTGAGAGCCATCAGAAATATAAATTATAGCCAGACATTTCCTATCAACATCCCATGCAGTTAATGATAAACAGTCAATGAGATGTATGCACTTCTAGCATTTTTATAATGAATCTATTGCTTCCATGACTGTTTACTGTCAAACATTATGCTTAGGAATTTATAACTTTTGATACCATTTTAACAGATGGTCTAGATATGTTACAATCTTTTTTTCTGCTTTTCATGAGCATCTTTTCACTTTCACCTCTGGCTACCAAATGAAACTTAAATGTCCACACACCCCCACCCCCACCCCCACCCCCACTTTGCAAATGAATCATTTAAAGGGCTACATATCAATCATTTGAAACCATATGATATCCCAAAAGAACAATGGCTGTCAGGAAGAACAAGAGGAACTGAAAGAAGAATTGATACAAATGTGATTGTTTTAGTTGTGTAACTGCTTAAAAACTGATGGCTACTGTGCTTTCTGCTTCACATTATTATTGATCTTTGTACTAGTATTTTGTAATGTTTGGTTCCCTACTACTTATATCCTAGCAATCTTCGGGAGTGGCAGACTGCCAGTCCAGGGGCCTGATTCTTCATTGCCTTGCACTATTTTCATTTGGTAGTATTTTACATTCACATTGTACGGATGTAAATGACCACACGGGGTGCAAGGGACTCAGTCTCCATTACCAGAAAGGCAGGTTATACCTTTACCCTTTGGGGATATACCTGGATATCAGCCTTTTCACCTACAGAATTGGACTCTGATAGTTTATATAGAAAACATTTAAGTTAAATTTTCACTGCTCTTTGCACCAGGTTTAAGATCGGGGAGGCCATAAATATCTCTCGAACACAGGAAATGTATAAGCTTCAGTCAAATAAGCAGTGTTATTTCTAATACAAAGAGTCTGATTCTCTCTTCTTTTATACCAGCTTATTGTTGATTTAACCCTACTGATTTCTGTTGATTTTATTGGCTGCCAGGGTCGGCAGGGCGATTAATGGGACACTCTCCTTTTCTTACACTGTCTGACAGCCAATCAACATTCTCTTGGCCTCAGACCCTCCTTTAGTGAGAGACTTAGACTACGTCTCGACCACAGTCACAGGGTGTGATTGCAGCTCAAGCCAGCATACCTGATCTAGTTTTAATTTAGCAAGCTCAGGTACGGGAACAGTGAAGTTGTGGCATCGTGAGCTTCAGTATTGGCCAGCCCCACAAGCAGTTCCAGGTGGGTTTGTACAACCTATGCTGAAGCATGCGCTGCTTCAGCTGCACTGCTCCGGGATCTAAGCTAGCTAGATTCAAGATGGCTTGGGTATGTTGGCTTGAGCTGCAATCATATCCTTCGATTGCAGTATAGACGTACTCTTAGAAGGAGCTGCGCTTTGCATCAGGCCCTTGGACCTGACTTTTCTCCCATCCTGCCTCCTCCTCTGGCGTCTTCTCCTTTTCGTTCCCTTTGGCACAGCAGATGAGACTCCCCCGGTAGCAAAGCAGCGCAGAAAAGAATAGATGGCATATTCAAGTCATGTCCATAGATGAATTGCTTATTGTAAGATAAATAGCACTGAACATCAAAATGTACCAAGAAGATGGCAGGCTGGGCCTTTTGTTTATTTTAGTACCTTATAATTTGAATATTAAGTCCTTCATTTGGAACAGTATCACATGCTTTGCTCAAATGTCTAATCAAGGTATTTTTACCTACCGTCTCACTTCTATCAGACATCTGAGCAGCTGATAATAAGCTTGGTGCTATTTCCTTAAATCCATTCTCATATTAAATAAAAAGTTCTCTCTTCTTTATAATAAAATAGTGGGCGCTCTGGTAACATCTCCATTAATTGATTCAGAGTGCAAATAAATTCATTAGATAGACAATACAGGAATTGACACTTAACTTCTTAATAAATCCAGGAGCTATAAAGGAGTTGATAGTTGATATCGAACCTCCTTAACTACCTATTCAAGTTGTAAGTAAATGTCATAGGTAGATATAGATATTGACATGTAACTTGATGAAACTAAGATGGAATGAGATGGGAATGTGAAAGGAGTTTTCAGCCGAGATGGAGACAAAGCAGAAGAATAGACAAGCAATGTTGCACAGGTGGGAATGAGCAGATTTACAGGCATAAGAGACGTAGGAGGAGAAACAACAAACAGGGTCGGCAATATAGGCATCCCTGTTTAATATCTGATCAGATTTTCAAGCGTTATAATGTATTGTAGATAGGACATGAGGGAGCTTAGAGGAATGATCAACTAATAAGGAATTGAGAGCAAATTAGGGCAGAGAGTCTCTTGGGATAAAGGTGCTTGAAAGAGCTATGAGATAGACTAATTTCCTAAGCAGTGAGGCAGTTTAATTTGTGTGTAAGACAACAAAAGGTGGGTGTAGGTAAGATCAGGAATAAAATACTGGAAGGGGGAGCTTCCAGTGATGAAGCCACAGGTCTGGCCAATAGAGAGGCTAGACTGGCTAAAGCTATGGGACACATGCTGAAGGGGAAAAAGAGTCACGTGGGATTACACACGTAATTCCCCACAAGTTATGGAAAGAACTGACCCCACTACAGGACTATCTATCTATAGGGATTTTTTCCTAATTCACACATAGGGGTAACTACAGCTGATTTCTGTAATTTTAAGTCATCCTTCTGCTGAGACTCTGAACAGTTCATAACAAATTGACAATTCCAGGAGACAATTCATTGTTAGACATAGTGATGGCATGTTGGAATTTCTAAAAACGGTAATTTATGCTATTAGCTGAGTTGTCTTGATGACCTTCACTATACCAGTATTTTACTCATTCTTTCGTATTCTTGTACTTCATACATACGAGAGAATAATTCATATCCTTGGTAACCTTTGCAAATGATTTCCCTAGAGGTTTTCTTCATCAATACCAGAGAAAACTAAACCGTTGTCATCATCCTCTAAAAAGTAATTAGCCATGAATAATTGCTCCTTTCTGACATCTTTCTAACTTTGAATGGAATTGATTTTTTTAAAGTAGATCTATTAATTGTGGAAGCATTTGACTGCTCTCCCACTTTTATTCTTCCATTCCTTATTCTCTGTTTTGGTTATAAGTGCTCTGGATTACATTTTGCTTGTCTTGTTTAATGTTGCTTGCACATTTCCCCAGTTTATGATACTTTGAATTCCAGACTGGTATAATAGATTTTTCTATCCAACTTTATTAGATTCGATTTTGGAATACTCTTGCGTAGTGAATGATTTTCATAGAAACCTTATGCCACATTTACAGGAGGCTTTTTATGTAATTGGCCTAGTAGGGCTCCCTAATGTGCATCTTCCATCAAATGACTATTCAATAGACTATACCAGTTCTTTCCAGGTGCAATTGACCATGAGCTCTGGATATGGTATGCACCCAAAAAGGTATAAAAAAGAGGAAAAGGCAAATGAATCTATACATACTACCAAGTTATGCCCATTCATAAGCAATAAATAGAATATATTTTCTTCAATTTTGACTAATCTCCCTTATCCAGGAATCACTATTTAGAAGGATGAAATATTGTGGAAATATTTCTTCGATGTAATATTAAGAACAGACATGCTTTTCTTTAACAGAAGAGGACCTTTTGAGCATACAAGTATATAGACACAGATCCTCAGCTCCACTGACTTCAATGGAGCTATGCTGATCTATAAGAACGGAGCAGGCAGCCAGTATAGAGTTTTGTATTCCACGTGTTCATCATGACGTTGTGTTCCTGACAAGAAAAATCCCACCCTCTTCCCATACTGGCCTGTTTGGAACCAGCATAGATCCTTCTTTGTGACATTCTTGTACAGCTTTTGCACTCATGGCCTCCTCGAACAGTCTGCAGCGTTGCCTGAGTTTTGGTGCAGAGAGCTTTGCCCCAGCTCTAATTGTTCTTTCTTTCTTTCTTTCTTTCTTTCTTTCTTTCTTTCTTTCTTTC
>NW_020664369.1:5401113-5518855 GCF_002925995.2 Terrapene triunguis
TTCTTTCTTTCTTTCTTTCTTTCTTTCTTTCTTTCTTTCTTTCTTTCTTTCTTTCTTTCTTAAGAAACATATCAAAGGAGTTTGGTATCTTGGCTGTTTTTGAGCCATCATTTTATTACCTAGCCTTCCTTATTTATTAATGGACCTCCTTTCTCCATAATACATCTTTCCCCCTGAATATATTTGTAAAAGTGCTTCTTATTCCCTTTTACTCCTTGATTAGCATTTACTCCTGCTTTTTTTGTTGCTCTTACCTCCCTGCCCCACCAAATTATCGGACTTACTGACTGTGTGTATCCATGTTTGTGCTTTTCCATCTCTAGTATACTATATTTTTAAACCTTAGATCATTGATTGGTCCCTTTTTTGCTTGTTCCTTGCATTCATCTTTTTTCATTGTAAGTCTACTGGGCCTTAATTATATTGAATTTGGGGAATTCCTAGCCTTTACTATGGTGATACTGATAGATTTTAATACCTTTTCCTGTTGCACTTATTCCTGTAGCAACCTGATCCTGCAATCCTTCTGCAGGGAAGGCTCCCTTAGCTTCCTTAGAAGTTCTACTCACAGGCTTGAGCTCTTGGTTTGAATTCTCCAAAATGTACTTTTCTGAAATTGAAAATCTTTGCACTGCTGTATTCCAGGAATTCATTCTTTACTCTGTCAAATTCAAGTATCCTGTAGTCACTGATTGCCAGCTTCTCAGTTTCTTCCTGTCAGTAAGCAGTATCATTGATTCAGAATGGCTTGTCCTCTGCCACTGGTATCCACCTGCTAGATCTTAACGTTGTCTCAAGGTAATTTAGTAATCCCTGGTTATGTATGTTTGGCTCTATTTGTTCTGATTATACAGTTACTGTATCCTATTTAGTATCCTCTGAATGCTGGTCCAGATATATTTCATTCGTTCTCTTCCTCAGTCTTGGTGGTCTGGAACAGATGTCCATAGTCATTTCTCCTCTCTCTTTCATCCTTTGTATCCCTAACTAAGTTTTTCACTACCACAATCTTCACTGCTGAATCACAGCTTGTTGAGATAGTAAAGTGTTTTGACATACACCCCTTTCCCTCGTCTTCCCTTCCTATCTTCCCTAGTGCTTAGATACTCTGGTGATGGTGCTATGAAGAACCCTAACATAGGTTGCATCCTTCTACAGTGATATTCTATTTACAGTAATCATCCCACTAAGTGCCTACTAGCTCTTAATGAGTATAATTTCATGTATTTATTATAACAGTTATTAGTATTACAGTAATGCCTAGAAGCCCCAATTGAGATCAGTTCCCCATTGTGCTAGGAACTATACATACATATATAGTAAGAAATGGCTCCAGGCCAGCAGAGCTTACTAGTTAAATATTTTTCATTCTTTTTTTCTTTATCCTTATAAAATATACCGGACAATATACTAATAATGGACTCAAATACTGCAGCAGCACTACTGCATTGATTCCTATTCCTCTGGTATTGTTCATTTCACACTATGTAAACAAACAGATTGTTAGGCTTCTTCAGATTGCATGATTCCCCTCATACCACCACAAACTCCATGAGCCTCTTTATTAGTATTTTTGATCCCTCTGTGAGCCAATATTATAAAATCCTTCCATAAATTTGGGCGCGTGCACATTTCATCTTATACAGAGAACATGTAGGGCAACTTAAAAAAATTCCAAATTCTCTGCTCGTGTCCATGAAAAGTTAACTCTCTCTGGAGGAAAAAGACTCACAAAAATAGGAAATTGAAAGGAAAATCCCCTATTGACTGTTGGATACCGAAAACTTCATAGGAGTCTCACTGAGATTGTTAACCTCAGATGCTTCTCTGCTGCTTTAGATATAATCTTGTATTTTTCATTTTGTATCTGAGTGCACCTAATTATTTCTACAAAAATATAACATAAATGTGCATATAAATTATAGATTAGGGATGAGGATATACTAGCAAGTTATTCTGTATAGTTCAGCTACCTTTTTTCCATTCTATTAGTTTAAGTTTGATGTGATTTAATCTGTCTTTAAACTTCTTCCAGAATTGCTCGCATTATTCCTTATTTGCTCTTTGCAAAGCCTCCACATATGAAAAGTTATTTACAGTGGCACTTGCACTTGTTAAAACTTAATAGGAAAAATCCTTGTAAGCAGCACTATGGTATCTGTCACAGTCACAAGCAATAATTTTGTTTCCAAAAGCTGTCTGATACTCTTTTTGAGAAAAGATGCCCTGCTGATATGGAAATTGCATGTGCTCTACTCAAATGGACAGAGAGAAAGTGCGAAGGACCAAATTTAATGCTGGAATTAGCTGTAACTCCTGTGATTTTGTTGGTTCTGCCTCCAATTCATTTGGCTCCCAATTCTTCTGCAAGGCATTGCAAGAGTTAATGATGTAGTCTCACTGCCCCTGGATGTAGTGCTGACTCTTCTATGTCACTGCAGGGCAGTGCTGCTAACCCTTGTGATTTTTATTGGGAGTCTTATGATATTTGGTGTTTTTCTTACAGTCCCAGTTCTGGAGGCATATGGTCAAGTGAGAATCTCAGATTTCATTCAATAAAAGGAATATGTTTCCTGTCCACATAGTTATGGAGAAATGCTTTCAAATATGACCTGAGTGCAGCCTAAAGGTAAATCAGAAGGCAAACAAAACCACAACATTTATGAGGTTTTTAAATGTCTCATGATTTTTAAGCCAACTTCATTAATTTATTGGGGACTAACTCCTGATCTTTGACTGTTTGGGGCTGGCTCTTTGTCTTCTGAGTTTTCTGGGCTTCTGGCTCAACTGCCTCAAACCAGTTTGTCAAGTTCTGTGGGAGCTTGAGCCTCGAGGTCAATTGCTCTCTCATTGTCTTGTAACAACCCTCAAGTGTTTGCTGAGGGAGTGTCCGACCTCGAGTCGTTCCTCTGCCTTCCTGTTTGTTTCCTAACTGCTCTGTTAATATTATCAATATAGCTATACAATAAATATCCCGCTAACTGGGTCACAATGCACTATTCATAAATTATTACAGAGCAGACCCACTTCCCCCCCCGTTTGTTTTAGCATTAAAAATATGATGTTTATCTTAACCTATATCTGTTCCATTTTCCATGGTACGGTGCATGAACACAGCTAGTGTCACTGTTAGACTATCTTTCATAAATTAGGCAAAAATATTGGAATATTTTACAATACAAATGCAAGTTTCCTAGGCACATTAGAAAGTAACACAAATTTTGCACTGCTCCAGAATTCATGAATTTTCATTCAATATTGTGAAATACTTTGATGTATGTGGGGGGGTAGGGGAGAAGAGATATTGCAGCAAGATTTTTTCAGACATAGAAGTTGGTTGTTTAACAGAGATATAATGTGTGCCAATGTCATGGCTGGGGTAAAAAAGCAGATACCAGGGGAAAGTTGGGCCCTACTGAAGCCAGTTGGAGTTTTGTCATTGATGTCAATGAGGCCGGGATTTGACCTTGAGTTTGTAGACACCAAAAGCATTATAAGCACAGACCGAAGAATTCAGACATGCTTTATTTTAAAAATTGTAATCTGGCCCTTCACGTGTACTCAGAGTGTGCACACAAACCCATTGCAAATCCTAGCTGACTTGCTTTTTGCCACCCAAATGGGAATCAGAGCTGTGGAACTGAATTTTCTCCAGGCCAGTAACAGATCACAGTCATTATTATTATTTGTATAAGCACTGACATCATGCTTGATGCTGAATAAGAGCCAAATCAAAGATAGTTCCTTTTCCAAAGGATTCACAATCTGAAACAGAGACACGACGGATCGAAACCACCAACACATTGCACATAGGTTACCAAGCAGCCATCAGACAGCAAGGATTAGTGCTGGTAGACACTTTCCACATTTGGACTTTTTGACACTTTAAATTGAAAATTTGATTTCTATATATATACAAAAATTGATTTTTTTTAATGAAAATATTTCATTCAAAACATTTGGGTTTTTTGATTGTTGGAATTTTCGGACTTTCAGAGTTTTCAACACAACATTTTGTTAAAAATTTGATTACATTGACAATTTTGGGTTTTTTTGACCAGTCCTATTAATGACATCCACTCTCTCCTCACTATAGTGTTGTATTGAATTTGAACGGATGACTAAGAGGCACTTACATACGACAAGTATAGGCTTATTCGATGGCAGGCTCTTTATAGTGTGAGTCATCCAGTCTCTATGCAAGTGCTACTATTCCAGTAGCATTTTTGGACATTCACTGATGTGCACTTCCCTATTTAGAGTTGAAGCACAAAAGACAAAAAGCACATACAATAATTGTATAAACCCGTGTAAGTGCCAAGAGTGCAGAGTGAGATTCTACAAATGGCAAAGAGAGAGGGAGAGACTTTCTGAGTCTGACAAGTTACTACAAAGTTAACTCCCCCCGCATCACTGGTGTTTATATAACTATTTTCAAAGATGGCATTTTGAGCTTTATGTTGCATTAGTCAATGATGTGTTTTAGCTGAGAAACAACAGAATTCAAGTTCAGCTCAATTCAAACACACACAAAATATTTTACCATCTTTTGTTTTATCTCCCCTTTCAGAGACAGCATAAGAGAAATATGTTCCGAATGACAGCATCTCTGACAACGCGTGCTTTTTGTTCTTCCTTTTGTTCTTCTCTCTCTGAAAAGCCACGTGGCAAAGATTGCTGGAGCACATTCCTTACATAAATATGAACTACATACTGTACACCTCCTAATGGGGTAGCGGGAACCTTTAGACTCTGGCCTAGTAAGGGGCTGTGCTCCCAGAGTAGTCTGGAGAAGGAATTGTGATGGTCGGTCACCGTTCTTTCATGGCTTCTCTCTTGCTTCAGGGCAGGCAAAGAGTTAATGAAGTCTTTGAAAAGGTGCAGCTTATTTCCCACCTTGTATCCAGCCAGTGAGTATAGGCCGGGGTGCAACCAACTGTCTTCCCACTGCCTGTCCTTCTCCGCTCACTGAAGCGTAGGCCCTACGCTCTGCTGCAGAGCCAACCCCAAAACCCCAGGTGGCTCAATCAGGGGGTGAATCACTGAGTAAGACAACAAAGCACCCTAGCCCCCAAGTAGGAAAGCCGAACAACGATTAAAGTAATTTATTGGGATGGGTCACACCTAGGCACCAAGACCTGGCTCTTCAGCTTCTCCAATAAGTGCCCTGCACAGAGGGCATGTCTGCACTGTGGCAGGGAACGTGCTTCCCAGCTTGGATAGACAGACACAGGCTAGCTCTGCTCGAGCGAATGTGCTAAAAATAGCAGTGTAGCTGGGGCTGCACTGGCAGCAGCTTGGTCTAGCCATCTGACTATGTACCAAGGGGGTCTGGGAGGGTTTGTACTCAGGAGCCTGAGCTGTTGCCTGTGCTACCCCCGGCTATGCTGCTATTACTCGAGTTAGTCTCTCTACTCAAGCTGGGAAGCATGCTCCCAGCTGCAGTGTAGATGTACCTAGATAGACAATAAGAGACAGACAAAGGGGGCTCCAAAGAGGAGGGAGCATACTTGAAATCTCTTTCTATAACACAATTGTGACATTGCACCCCATATTCGTCACAGTGATATTATTATGATATGATTATGACATAATTATGATGTATTTTATGTAAAATAAGTCATGTGAGATGTCATTGGAAAAGTTATGATTTGGTGAATATGATTATTCTATTTGTATGCAAGTATCATTTTGTATATGAGGTTATGAATATTGACTATGTATCTGTATTTCAAATGTAGTTACACCTGGGTAATGCCCACTAGACAAGATGCTTTCAGTCTAGATAGTGGGTGGGGAATGGCCTATTCAGGGCAATGGGCCATTAGGAAAAAAAAATAGGCCTTAGGAGACGTATATCTCCCACCTGGCGAACCTTCCTGAAAACGCTACAGACAGCCTACAAGTAATGGCTGCTATGACTCTACAAGGACATGTGGTGAGACCAGATGTCTCTGGACTCCATCTTGGGGTGTCAGTATTTTTCCACAGACTGGTCTGGGAATCAAGCTTTGGGAACAAAGGGTTCCTGTCATATGCAAAAGCTATATAAGGAAGGCAGTGACATCATCTAGTGTTCTTCACTCCCCACACAAGAAGACTCCTGAAAACACCTGAGGAACAAAGACTGAACTGGGGGATGTGCTGGACCCAGTTAAATGGATTTCTAGCCTGTGAATGAAACACCTGGGGATTCCAAGCTGTAAAGCAAGTGCAGTTTGCCTCTTAAGAATCTGCAGCCTGCTTGTATCATCTCTTAGGGCGAGAATTTGCTATTCATATCCAATCTATTTAGTATATTAAGCTCAGTTTGAATTTTTTGTTTATTTGCTAGGTAATCTGCTTTGCTCTGTTTGCTATCACTTATAAATAAGGCTGCGAGTTTGTCACGGAGGTCACGGAAGTCATAGATGCCGTGACTTTCCGTGACCTCCATGACTTTTGCAGCAGCCGGTGCGCCTGGCTCAGGGGCAGCTCAGGCAGCCCCTGTGCCAGTAGCACCAGCTGCTGCTGGGGCAGTCTCGGGCCACTGCGCCCCCTCCCCCAGCAGAGTTTGGGTGTGAGAGGGGGCAGGGGGTTGGGGCACGGGACAGGGTGAGGTGGGCTCTGGGCGACGCTTATCTGGGGGACTCCCCAGAAGCGAAGACATCCCCCTTGCTCAGCTCCTAGGCAGAGGCGTGGCCAGCAGCTTTACGCACTGCCTCCATATGCAGGCACTGCCCCCGCAGCTCCCATTGGCTGCAGTTCCCATTGGCTGCAGTTCCCAGCCAATGGGAGCTGTGAAGCCAGCACTCTGGGTGCAGGCAGCACACAGAGCTGCCTGGCCACGCCTCTGCCTAGAAACTGAGTGAGGGGGATGTCGCCGCTTCTAGGGAGCTGCCTCACCCAGTCCTGTGCCCCAACCCTCTCCCTCCTTCCCCCCCCCAGCACCAATGGGGGTCCTCAGCCATGCGCTGCTGCCCGACCCCCCCTTCCCAGAACCTGGGCTGCCCTCCCCCAGCACCCGCGGCACCCCCAGAAAGCTCCCCCCAAGTTTTAGTCAGGCGTATATAGTAAAAGTTATGGACAGGTCACGGGCCGTGAATTTTTGTTTACTGCCCATGACTTTTACTAAAAATACCCGTGACTAAATACCTTTGTGTAAGATAATGCTGTTGTAGTGCACAGAGATCTGAGATTTTGAAAGTGCAGCAGGTGCTCTGAAAATATAGCCCAGTGTTTAACTGCATGCTTTTTGAGCGTCTGACCTGTACGTGTTTTGAACTAAAACACCCTAATTTTAGGAATTTCAACTATTTGTTTTTAACCTGAACTTTCTATTTCTTGACCTAGATCTGTAAGCACTTACATGGATAACTTTACTGTGCACAAAGATAAGCATCTACCTAAATGCTTATTTATAGACTTTTCTATGGTTGTCATCTCTGTAGTAGCTGAGCGTGTCACAAAGTGTCACGAATTGTCCTCACAAAACCTCAGTGAGATAGGGAAGTATTACTACCCCCATTTTACCTTTGGGGAAACCAACATACAGAAGTTAAATGACTACGGTCACTTTCAATTAAAATAGCTATGCATTTGACTAGTGCATAGTATTTGAATAGTGCATGGTATTTACATGCTTAACTGTGCCTCAAAAAGTTTTTCTAGGTATATAAAGTAAGCAGTGCTTATAAGCATGAGTAATCGTCTATGGCTAGGAAAGGCTATTAGAGAACAGTTCCAAAGTTTGTTATGGGTGTGTTTGTGTGTGTGAGAGAGAAATGATGGGATTTATTCTAAGTGCAGCTCTAGCTTTTTTCGTTTTTCTTTTTCTTTTTATATCTGGCCCACCGGCTGTACTGGCAGAACAGAGAAGTTTCCAAAGGCTGCTGAAGCCAGTATGCAAAGCAGCAAAGATAATAAAGAAGCAACAAAGAGAGGCACACAGTATATTTTCAGAGCAAGGTCATTGTTCATTAATATTGCTACAGAAAGCTTGACTCCACACAGTTTTCTTCGTGTTCAAGTTATCAAACTGCATGATACTCAGAGTCATTGTCTGCATATAGAGTAGCGTGATTAGACTTTTGGCTGATAAAACTGGGATAGCTGGCTTAGCTTATGCTCAGCTTGGTGGCATTTGTCTGTTTAGAAGTAACACAATAACTTTGGAACGCTGTCTCTGATCAATTCCAAAATTTCAGGGCGTGTTCTAGGCATGAATGGGCAGAACCTATTGATGAAGGGAGGACGACAGAATGGGGGACCTGGCAGGGCAGCAGTGGGAGTGGGGGACATACAGAGTGCCTGGCATGAAGGAAGGGGTAGGGGATAGTTGCAGGGAATGGGAGGGCAGCACCCAGGGAGTTTGTGGGGAGGGAATGGAGGGATGCACTCAGCCGACAGAAGCAACAAAATGTGCGACCCCCTGGTTTAGTAAACTGCAAATTTATGCTCCAAGGACCAAATTCTGACCCTGTATGTGCCCACCCACCTTCTAATTTGGCCCTAATTGTTACACATGATTGGTATGGATGGGAGATTCCCCTGTCCAACATCACCAGTCAGAAGTCTCCTACCCTAGCCATCCTGAATTGAGATGGTCCACTTATAATCCTGCCACGATTTAGTGAGTCTAAATCTCTGAGCCTTCATTTCCATGATGGGAAGGGCCTTCTGAGTACCCAGAGCTCCCGTAGAGATGTGATGCGGGGTGTGAGGGAGCAGCACTTACAAACAGAGTATTAGGGAGCTGCAGCACTCAGTGTCCAAGAGTGGACACAGTGAAATGACATGGTCCAATGGACATGTGTTAGTTAAAACTGGTCTAGGTGCCAATTCTGCAGCCCTTTACTCAAACAGGCAGTTCATCTGAAGTGGAACTCCTCATGTGAGAAAGGGCTGCAGCATCAAGCTCCATACGACTCAAATATTAGGATATTCATTTATTTTCTAAATGAAGGCCATATGGACTAGATCATTCACAGCACCCAGTCATAACTGTAGTGCCTGTAGGATCCTGAGTGCAGGGCTAGATCCCCCTAGAGCTTCCTGGGGTGCAAAACACCTCAAAGCGGCCGGGAGAGGATGGGAGATGCACTTTAGTTCAGTGTTTGCAAGAGCTCTGTTATTATAAACTCTGTTCCCTGAGCTGAAATTTCACATGGTTTTAGCCAACGAGATAAACTAAACAGAGCAGTTTAAAATAGAGTCAATATGGACATTGTAAATGCCAGGAGGGCCGAAGGAAGATTTTGTGTGTTCTCAGTGTTTCCATCCTAATTCAAATACTGCTTCAAGTTGCAAGCAAAACATGCGGCAGTCCATTAATCTATAATGGAGATAAGCCTTTGGATCTTTATGAAATATACAAATAGATACATGTAAAATAAAAAAGCAACATTTTGCACTTCTGCAGTGCCTTCCCACAGAGGCTCTCAAAGCACTGTACCAACATTAAAGAACAAAGTCTCAGAGCACCCCAGCCAGGTGGATAAATGTCATTAACCCTATTTTACAGGGGAGGAAACTGAGCCACAGAAAGATTCCTGTGACTTGAGCCAAGTCACACAGGAAGGCCCTGTCAGCTCTGGAAATGCAACCCAGATTTCCTCACTCTTCGGCCTGTGCTTCCACTATGAGGCCATCCTTATGTCCTCTTGCAGCCATACTGACATTTAAAATAATCAACAGCTACTGTGTATCAAAAGTAAGTGTCTTTTTTTGAAATAAGTTTAATTTGCATAATCATGAGTAAATTGTCACTTGGATGCCTGTACCTCACTCCCAACTAGTTTCTTCATGAGCATAGGAGGTGTGGGAGGTGCTATGTAGCAAAGTATATATAATAGGGTAGTCTGTTTTTTTTAACATGAGGGTTGCATTTATAAATTTAGGCTCTGTGTTTCAAGTGCCATAGGGCTGTTTCTGTCCTATCGACTGCTCACACTGCAATAGGCTGCTTGGGTTGCCCAGCACATTCTAATTCCCTTCTGGCACAAAACATTTAATTGCTTCTATGATTTGGTCAGCTCACCTACTGCCTTACTGTTAATAATCCCAGGTGTCATATAATTTAGAATATTGGGCCAAATTAAGCAAGGGCAGCATCAGCCAGCAAAGTTCCACCTGCTTACCCCAGGTCTCAATATTTGGCCCAAACACTTTGACCAGTCACTAGCTAGGGGAAATAATCAGAAGGACATGCAGCAGCTGCATAAAGGCCATGGGAAATGAAATAGTTCCCACGAGGAAACCCAACATGCTAAGTTTGATTAGAATGTAGTAGTCTGTTACACCTTGTGATAGAGTGAATTACAAAGAAGCCACAGGTGTGAATGACATGAGCCGTGAAAATGTGATTATGAGTGGTGAAATGACAATTCAGTGTCAATAAAACAGTCCACGCAAAGTGCATGTGTTAAGAATTTCAAGCTGGTTAGCAACTAAAGCTGTCATGAGGATTTCTGGACTGATGGGATGTTTCATAATTCACAGGTAAAAAAAATAGTAGCACTAAGTATTTTTGTGGTATTTTTTCAAAATGCTTCACAAACATTAATTAATTCCCCTGTTAGGTAGTAGGTAAGAGCCTAACATGCTATTGGCCTTGGATAGTAATTCCATGCTAGATAGTAATTCCATGCTCTAATAATAAGAATATGGCAGTAGGGATATATTACCGACCACCTGACCAGGATGGTGATAGTGACTGTGAAATGCTCAGGGAGATTAGAGAGGCTATTGAAATAAAAAACTCAATAATAATGGGGGATTTCAACTATCCTCATATTGATTGGGTACATGTCACCTCAGGACGGGATGCAGAGATATAGTTTATTGACATCTTATATGACTGCTTCTTGGAGCAGCTAGTCCTGGAACCCACAAGAGGAGAGGCAATTCTTGATTTAGTCCTAAGTGGAGCACAGGATCTGGTCCAAGAGGTGCATATAGTTGGACCGCTTGGTAACAGTGACCATAATATAATTAAATTTAACATCCCCGTGGCATGGAAAATACCACAGCAGCCCAACAACGTAGTATTTAATTTCAGAAAGGGGGACTACACAAAAATGAGGAGGTTAGTTAAACAGAAATTAAAAAGTGCAGTGCAAAAAGTGAAATCCCTTCAAGCTGCATGGAAACTTTTTAAAGACACCACAATAGAGGCTCAACTTAAATGTATACCCCAAATTAAAAAACATAGAGAACCAAAAAAGTGCCAGTGTGGCTAAACATCAAAGTAAAAAAAGCAGTGAAAGGAAAAAGGCATCCTTTAACAAGTGGAAGTTAAATTCTAGTAAGGAAAACAGAAAGGAGCATAAACTCTGGCAAATGAAGTATAAAAATATAATTAGGAAGATCAAAAAAAGAATTTGAAGAACAGCTAGCCAAAGACTCAAAAAGTAATAGCAATTTTTTTTAAGTACATCAGAAGCAGGAAGCCTTCTAAACAACCAGTGGGGCCGCTGGATGGTCAAGATGCTAAAGGAGCACTCAAGGATGATAAGGCCATTGTGGAGAAATTCTTTGCATCGGTCTTCACAGCTGAAGATGTGAGGGAGATTCCCAAACCTGAGCCATTTTTTTAGGTGACAAATCTGAGGAACTGTTCCAGATTGAGGTGTCATTAGAGGAAGTTTTGGAACAAATTGGTAAACGAAACAGCAATAAGTCACCAGGACCAGATGGTATTACCCAAGAGTTCTGAAGGAACTCAAATGTGAAATTGCAGAACTACTAATTCTAGTTTGTAGCCTATCATTTAAATCAGCTTCTGTACCAAATGACTGGAGGATAGCTAATGTGACACCAATTTTTGAAAAGGGCTCCAGAGGTGATCCCGGCAATTACAGGCCAGTAAACCTCACTTCAGTCTGGGCAAACTGGTTGAAACTATAATAAAGAACAACATTGTCAGACATATAGATGAACATAATTTGTTGGGGAAAAGTCAACATGGTTTTTGTAAAGGGAAATCATGCCTCACCAATCTACTAGAATTCTTTGAGGGGGTCAACAAGCATGTGGGACAAGGGAGATCCAGTGGATATAGTGTACTTAGATTTTCAGAAAGCCTTTGACAAGGTCCCTCACCAAAGGCTCTTAAGCAAAGTAAACTGTCATGAGATAAGAGGGAAGGTCCTCTCATGGACTGGTAACTAGTTAAAAGATAAGAAACAAAGGATAGGAAAAAATAGTCAGTTAGTTTTCAGAATGGAGAGAGGTAAATAATGGTGTCCCCCAAGGGTCTGTACTGGGCCCAGTCCTATTCAACATATTCATAAATGATCTGGAAAAAGGGGTAAACAGTGAGGTGGCAAAATTTGCAGATGATACAAAACTACTCAAGATAGTTAAGTCCCAGGCAGACTGCAAAGAGCTACAAAAAGATATCTCAAAACCTGGTGACTGGGCAACAAAATGGCAGATGAAATTCAATGTTGATAAATGCAAAGTAATGCACATTGGGAAACATAATCCCAACTATACATATGAAACCATGGGGTCTAAATTAGCTGTTACCACTCAAGAACTAGATCTTGGAGTCATTGTGGATAGTTCTGAAAACATCCACTCAATGTGCAGTGGCAGTGAAAAAAGTGAACAGAATGTTGTGAATCATTGATGTAAGCAGGGTCTGAATGAATGCTTCCCTGACAGCCAGGAGCGGCGCCAGGGTTTTTGGCGCCCTAGGCGGGGGTCCTTCCGTGCTCCCGGTTGTCGGGGCACTTAGGCGGCGGGTCCCGGAGTGAGTGAAGGACCTGCCGCAGAATTGCCGCCAAGGGCGGCAAAATGCCGCCCCCCAAATCCTGGTGCCGGTCGCCTAAATGGAAGCGCCGGCCCTGCTGACAGCTAGCTGGGAGGGGTAGAGACTTGGGTGTGTTTATGTATATATAGTTTGCTCCTGCTCTGCTTACATATTCAGCAAAAAGTGATGAACTTTGGCTGGTGTTGGGTACAAATCACCTAAGTACTGAATGCAGGGGTAGTGAAATATAGTTACCAATGTTGTAATAATTGTAGGAATACAGGAAAGCAGGACAAGTTGTGGTAGGACTGTGTTTCTGCCCTGCCGGCTAAGAGCTAAAAATCACTGAGAGTTGAAATCACTTGAGATGGGGCAGTGTTTCTGCCCAGCCTGCAAAGAGCTGAAAATTACTAAGAGACTGATGTGCAGCGGTGACAGCAGAGAGGCAGGTGGCAGCAAAAGGCAACTGATAGTCAGCTGGTGAATGAGTGGCTGGTGCGGGGGAGAGGCGTGATGAGTGGCCAGCAGGGTGGCTGGTGGAGAGGCGCAGTGAGCAGGCGGCCAGTGTGAACGGCGAGCAGGGTGGCTGGCAGAGAGGGGCGGTGAGCAAGTGCCTGAACAGTGGAGTGAATAAGGTGCCTCTTTACCCCACCGGGGGGGAAGGGGGAGGGGAGGTGAACTCTGCAGAAGCACCTCTGAACTCTGGGTCTGCACTGACCAAGGACAGCAACTGTGAGGGGTACATAAAAGGGTTGGACACATGAAAGGAACTCTTGGGTTGCTGGATTTAGGAACCTGAGGGGAAAAGGGCACTGCCCAACCTACTTGGGGGTGGGTCTTTTGCTCATGGTTTACGTTTATGAAGCCTGTTTGCGGTGTTTTCCCAAATTAATGCTGAGTTACTTCCCTCCTTTAATTAAAAGTTTCTTTTCTACACTGAGACTCTGTGCTTGCGAGTGGGGATTATTGCCTCTCAGAGGTGCCAAAGGGTGGTGTGTAAATTACCCAGGTTACTAGGTGGGGCTCAAGCCGGTTCTGTGTTCTATCCATGGAAAGGAACCCCTGGATATTGAACCCGGTCCTGGTTGCTGCTGGCTCCACCTGGCAGAAGGGTTACATTAAGAAAGGGATAGATAAGACAGAAAATATCATATTGCCTCTATATAAATCCATGGTACGCCCACATCTTGAATACTGAGTGCAGATGTGGTCACCCCATCTCAAAAAAGATATATTGGAATTGGAAAAGGTTTAGAAAAGGGCAACAAAAATGATTAGGGGTGTGGAACAGCTGCGAAATGAGGAGAGATTAATAATACTGGGACTTTTCAGCTTGGAAAAGAGATGAGTAAGGAGGGATATGATAGAGGTTTGTAAAATCATGACTGGTGTCGAGAAAGTAAATAAGGAAGTGTTATTTACTCCTTCTCATAACATACAAACTAGGAGTCACCAAATGAAATTAATAGGCAGCAGATTTAAAATAAACAAAAGGAAGTATTTTTTCACACAACACTTAGTTAATCTGTGGAACTCCTTGCCAGAGGATGTTGTGAAGGCCAAGACTATGGATATGTCTACACTGGCAGAGTTACATCGCCGGCAGTTACATTGCCACTCAGAGAGCACTGAAGGGAAACCGCTGTTGTGTGTTCACACTGTCAGCTCCCTGCGCAATAGCATGTTCACACTTGCGGCACTTGCATTGGTATTCAGAGCAGTGCACTCTGGGCAGCTATCCCCCAGAGCACCTCTTTCTCTTCTGCCGCTAAGACTTGTGGGAAAGTGGAGGGGGTCGCGGGACATCCTAGATCCTGTCCCAATGCCCCATGATGCATTGCTTCGCATCGCAGCAATCCCTGTGCTTCCGTCTGCATTTGGCGCCATCTTTCAATGGTATGTGTACTGGGCGCCCTGCCTCTTCGGTCTGCAGGAATGGATCACGCACTGTTGACCAATATGCTGCTCGCTCTCACTAACACATCATGAGTGGCAGTGGAGTTATTCCTTAAACTACAAAGGCAAGAGGAGTTTGACATTGATCTTGCCACACGTAGTAGCTACGACACGAGATTGCTTGTGACATTCATGGAGGTGCTGACCACAGTGGAATGCCGCTTTTGGGCTCAGGAAACAAGCACTGAGTGGTGGGATCACATTGTCATGCACGTCTGGGATGACGAGCAGTGGCTGCAGAACTTTCGGACGAGGAAAGACACATTCATGGGACTGTGTGATGAGCTCACCTTAGCCTTGCATAGCAAGGACAGGAGAATGAGAGCTGCCCTGCCATTGGAAAAGAGTGTGGCGATTGCACTGTGGAAGCTGGCTACTCCATACTGCTACCGATCGGTCGCTAACCAGTTCGGAGTGGGAAAGTCAACCTTTGGACTTGTGTTGACAGAAGTGTGCAGGGCCATTAATTGCATCCTGCTACGAAAGACCATGACTCTAGACAACGTGCGTGACATTGTGGATGGCTTTGCACAAATGGGCTTCCCTAACTGTGGAGGGGTGATAGATGGCACACATATTCCAATTCTGGCACCAAACCACCTAGTCATGAGTACATTAATCAGAAGTGGTATTTCTCTATGGTTCTCCAGGCGCTTGTGGATCACCATGGGCATTTCACGGACATTAACACAGGCTGGTCCGGAAAAGTGCATGACACACGCATCTTTCGGAACACTGGCCTGTTCAGGAAGCTGCAAGCAGGGACTTTCTTCCTGGACCAGAAGATCACCGTAGGGGAAGTCAAAATGCCCATTGTGATCCTGGGAGACCCTGCCTATCCCTTAATGCTCTGGCTTATGAAGCTATACCTGGGGAACCTTGACAGCAGCAAGGAGCGGTTCAACAACATGCTGAGCAAGTGCAGAATGACTGTTGAGTGTGCTTTTGGCTGTTTAAAGGCCTGCTGGTGCTGCCTATATGGGAGGCTGGACCTGGCTGATGACAATATTCCTATGCTTATAGCCGCGTGCTGTACACTCCATAATATTTGTGAAGGGAAGGGTGAAAGCTTCACTCAGAGCTGGACCGCTAAGGCTCAGTGCCTGGAGGCTGAATTTGAACAGCCAGAGACCAGGGCTATTAGAGGGGTACAGCGCGGGGCCATAAGGATCAGGGATGCCTTGAGGCAGCAATTTGAAGCTGAAAGACACTAATATTTGTTGCTATGCTCAGGAGTGCAATGCTTGTAATGCTAGGAGGTGATTGTGATTGGTGCAGATGATGCACTGTGACGGTTTAAGAAAATTGACTTTTGCTTTGCAGGGCTCTGTTTGCTTTCAATTAATGGAATAAAGATTGATTTCAAACCAAAACAACAACCAGAGGAGAGAGACAAACAAAAAACCACATCAGCACTATAGGGGGTGGGGGAAGGGAGGGTCCCAGGAGGAGGTGGGGTCCCTGGACAGTTAAAGATTTGTGTATGTCCAGGTATCATATGCAACCTTGTCCTTTGGAGTACAGTGCAGTGGGTACTGTTCTTCAGCAGAGCTAAACTGCAGAGGGATGGGTCCTGGGAGTCTACGGGGTTGGACTGTGATGGGGCAGGAGTGGAATGCATCGGGTACAGACTGGAGCGAGGAGGTTGATAAGAGTGTGTTGGGGGTGTCTGGGGGGTGTGTGGGAAAGAGTTTTGCAACAGCGGCTGCAGGGGAGGACGGGTGTGGAGCTGCTCTGTTTGCAGTGCTAGTAGTGCCTGGAGCATGTCCGCTTGGTGCTCCATAATGTTTAAGAGCTGCTCCATGGCTTCATTCTGGTGTGCCGTGTTCTCCTTTTGGTCCCTCTTCTCACTGTCCCACCACTCCTTCAATTCTTGTTTTTTGGCCGCAGAGTGCATCATGACATCATGCAGAAAGTCCTCTACTTTTTCATGGCTGCTTTCTAATTCTGCACAGCCGTTCAGCTGGCGATAACAAAGAGGGAGGCTGGGTTCCCAAGGTCATATCTGTGAAGCCAAAATGAAACATTTTACAGAAGCAGTATTGTTTGCAACACACAGACCACTGATTCAGTGATTTAAAACACAGCCACTATTCACATACGTATCAGCAACCGGCTGACCCCAGGCAAGCACACATGAGCCACAAGACCCCCAAAATGGTGAGTAACTGCAGGGGCAGGGGAAATCGGTGTTCCAGGATCATACTGTACACTGAGTATCTTGGGGAGAACCAGCATTGTAGGGGGGGCCTGTTAATCATTATGGAAGCTATCTCTCTGCTGATGGTGAGCAGGGAATCAAGGGAGGGTCTTCTCCAAGACTGCGGCTTCCGCCCTGGCCCTTACCTGTGTACAGCAACGGAAGAGTGTTGCAGGAAAGTTACCCTTAATGGGGCAAGAAACAAAGCAGCTCTGCCAAAGAACCTGTGACAGTGGATTGCCCAGTATCTCCATGAGAGTGTCGTGGAAATTTCTGAGGCAGATTCCCGTGAAGTGAGGGAGTCAATCAACACCCTGTTCCGCTGCTCAGACTAGGCATGTGGTGGTACACGCATCATACAGACACAAGCCTGCTTTCTGCAACCCTCCTGCCCCCAACAACTCACTTAAGTGGTTCCCAAAATCAAAGTCACTTACCAGGGACCTCCTCTCCTGTTTGTGCTTCAACAAGCTCCGACTGCTGAGACTGGCTAGCCCCCTCCAGGGTAGAGAAGAGCTTCTGGCTGCATGCATCTCTCACCTCCGAGTTATCCTCTGCCTCTGGGTCCCTCTCCCCCTCCATATCCTCGTCCAAGATTTCCTCCTCCTGGCTCAGTCCACTCTCGATTGGCACGCGAGCCACTGAAGTATCCACAGTGGCCTTCGCAGTGGAGGTGGGGTCGCCACCAAGTATCACGTCCAGCTCTTTGTAGAACCGGCAGCTCGGAGCAGCGGTTTGCCTCCTGCGCCTTGTGGTAAGCATTCCGCAGCTCCTTTGCTTTGACCCTGCACTGCAGTGTGTCCCGGTCATGGCCCCTTTCTATCATGCATTGTGAAATCTGTCCGTAGGTATCATAATTCCTACGGCTGAAGCGCAGCTGGGACTGCACAGCCTCCTCTCCCCAAATGCTGATGAGGTCCAGCAGCTTGGCATTGCTACAAGCGGGGGATCACCTGGTACGTGGAGCAGGCATGGTCATCTGGAAAGATGCATTGAGACCACTGCACGCATCATGGAGCAAACAGGAAGGGGACTTTCAAAATTCCAAAGGAATTTACGGGGTGGGGATGATGGCTGGTCACCCGAGGGCAGGGCAGTACAGTTCAAACCGATGACCAGAGAGGCGAGAACAGGGATTGTGGTACACCTCCCGGAGGCCAATCGCAACGCTGTAATTGACCAGGGTGTCTACACTGGCACCGCAGTGCTGTAGCCCCGGTGCATAAAGCTGTATGCCTCTCGTCGGGGTGGTTTTCTTACAGCACTGCAACTGAGCAGTTTCTGTGCACTAAGTGGCTTGGCAGTGTGTACGCCTCGGGAGTTACACTGCAGAAAGCTGCTTTACTGCGCAGAAATTTGCCAGTGTAGACAAGGCCTATAACAGGGTTCAAAAAAGAACTAGATAAGTTCCTTGAAGATAGGTCCACCAATGGCTATTAGCCAGGATGGACAGGGATGGTGTCCCTAGCCTCTGTTTACCAGAAGCTGGGAATGGGCGATGGGATGGATCACTTGATGATTACCTGTTCTGTTCATTCCCTCTGGGGCACCTGGCATTGGCCACTGTTGGAAGACAGGATACTGGGATAGATGGTCTGACCCAGTATGGCTGTTCTTATGTTCTTTCTACAAATAACAACTTATAACAAGAATAGGTAGATATTATTAGCCACATTTACAGATGGGGAAAAGGGGAACACAGAGCAGTTAAAAGACCATAACAAAGCACATATCAAAGATGAGAGTAGAATTTAGGAGCCCCTACTAGGTAACCCAGCATTTGATCCACTAAACCATGCTGCTTTGCCCTCCCTTATGCAGACAGCAGGAAACAGTTTCCCCATCCTGCAAGAATTTGCAATTCTGAAATAGACGAGGCTTTCTTCTGGCAACTAGCAGAAGTTGCTAGATCGCAGGCCCTGGTTCTCATGGGAGACTTTAATCACCCTGATATCTGCTGGGAGAGCAATACAGCGGTGCACAGACAATCCAGGAAGTTTTTGGAAAGTGTAGGGGACAATTTCCTGGTGCAAGTGCTGGAGGAACCAACTAGGGGCAGAGCTTTTCTTGACCTGCTGCTCACAATCAGGGAAGAATTAGTAGGGGAAGCAAAAGTGGATGGGAACCTGGGAGGCAGTGACCATGAGATGGTCGAGTTCAGGATCCTGACACAAGGAAGAAAGGAGAGCAGCAGAATACGGACCCTGGACTTCAGAAAAGCAGACTTTGACTCCCTCAGGGAACAGATGGGCAGGATCCCCTGGGAGAATAACATGAAGGGCAAAGGGGTCCAGGAGAGCTGGCTGTATTTTAAAGAATCCTTATTGCGGTTGCAGGAACAAACCATCCCGATGAAAGAAAGAATAGTAAATATGGCAGGCGACCAGCTTGGCTAAACAGCGAAATCCTTGCTGATCTTAAACGCAAAAAAGAAGCTTACAAGAAGTGGAAGATTGGACAAATGACCAGGGAGGAGTATAAAAATATTGCTCAGGCATGCAGGAGTGAAATCAGGAAGGCCAAA
Organism: Terrapene triunguis; assembly: GCF_002925995.2. Classification (NCBI taxonomy): domain Eukaryota; kingdom Metazoa; phylum Chordata; order Testudines; family Emydidae; genus Terrapene; species Terrapene triunguis. Next base: position 5,420,530 of record NW_020664369.1, read on the forward strand.
TCACACTTGGAGTTGCAGCTAGCAAGAGATGTTAAGAGTAACAAGAAGGGTTTCTACAGGTATGTTAGCAACAAGAAGAAAGTCAAGGAAAGTGTGGGCCCCTTACTGAATGAGGGAGGCAACCTAGTGACTGAGGATGTGGAAAAAACTAATGTACTCAATGATTTTTTTGCCTCTGTCTTCACAAACAAGGTCAGCTCCCAGACTGCTGCACTGGGCAGCACAATATGGGGAGAAGGTGACCAGCCCTCTGTGGAGAAAGAAGTGGTTCGGGACTATTTAGAAAAACTGGACGTGCACAAGTCCATGGGGCCGGATGCGCTGCATCCGAGGGTGCTAAAGGAGTTGGCGGATGAGATTGCAGAGCCATTAGCCATTATTTTTGAAAACTCATGGCGATCAGGGGAGGTCCCGGATGACTGGAAAAAGGCTAATGTAGTGCCCATCTTTAAAAAAGGGAAGAAGGAGGATCCAGGGAACTACAGGCCAGTCAGCCTCACCTCAGTCCCTGGAAAAATCATGGAGCAGGTCCTCAAGGAATCAATTATGAAACACTTAGAGGAGAAGAAAGTGATCAGGAACAGTCAGCATGGATTCACCAAGGGGAAGTCGTGCCTGACTAACCTAATTGCCTTCTATGATGAGATAACTGGATCTGTGGATGAGGGGAAAGCAGTGGATGTGTTATTCCTTGACTTTAGCAAAGCTTTTGATACGGTCTCCCACAGTATTCTTGCTGCCAAGTTAAAGAAGTATGGGCTGGATGAATGGACTGTAAGGTGGATAGAAAGCTGGCTAGATCGTCGGGCTCAACGGGTAGTGATCAATGGCTCCATGTCTAGTTGGCAGCCAGTTTCAAGCGGAGTGCCCCAAGGGTCGGTCCTGGGGCCGGTTTTGTTTAATATCTTTATTAATGATCTGGAGGATGGTGTGGACTGCACTCTCAGCAAGTTTGCCGATGACACTAAACTAGGAGGCGTGGTAGATACACTAGAGGGTAGGGATCGGATACAGAGGGACCTAGACAAATTAGAGGATTGGGCCAAAAGAAACCTGATGAGGTTCAACAAGGACAAGTGCAGAGTCCTGCATTTAGGACGGAAGAATCCCATGCACAGCTACAGACTAGGGACCGAATGGCTAGGTAGCAGTTCTGCAGAAAAGGACCTAGGGGTCACAGTGGACGAGAAGCTGGATATGAGTCAACAGTGTGCTCTTGTTGCCAAGAAGGCTAACGGCATTTTGGGCTGTATAAGTAGAGGCATTGCCAGCAGATCGAGGGACGTGATCGTTCCCCTTTATTCGACATTGGTGAGGCCTCATCTGGAGTACTGTGTCCAGTTTTGGGCCCCACACTACAAGAAGGATGTGGAAAAATTGGAAAGAGTCCAGCGGAGGGCAACAAAAATGATTAGGGGTCTGGAGCGCATGACTTATGAGGAGAGGCTGAGGGAACTGGGATTGTTTAGTCTTCAGAAGAGAAAAATGAGGGGGGATTTGATAGTAGCCTTCAACTACCTGAAGAGGGGTTCCAAAGAGGATGGAGCTCGGCTGTTCTCAGAGGTGGCAGATGACAGAACAAGGAGCAATGGTCTCAAGTTGCAGTGGGGGAGGTCTAGGTTGGATATTAGGAAACACTATTTCACTAGGAGGGTGGTGAAGCACTGGAATGCTTTACCTAGGGAGGTGGTGGAGTCTCCTTCCTTGGAGGTTTTTAAGGCCCGGCTTGACAAAGCCCTGGCTGGGATGATTTAGTTGGGAATTGGTCCTGCTTTGAGCAGGGGGTTGGACTAGATGACCTCCTGAGGTCCCTTCCAACCCTGATGTTCTATGATTCTATGGTTCTATGATTCTAATATTTTCTCACCCTGTATCAGGATGAAAGGTTAGAATCTTGAACCTTTTTGCAAATTGCAAATCTGAAAAAAAAAATTCAAATCAGGTCTATCAAAACATTTTGTTTTGATAATTTTGAAATGCTGCCTTTGATTTTGACCATTTACAATTTTTTAATATTTTTTTCTAGAAATTAACTTAAATTTCAAAATGAAAAGTTGTCTCAGTCTGAAAATGAGAATTGTTCATTGTAAAAAATGCTGAAGCAGGACATTGAGACACTTTGAAGCCTTTTTTGAAATTGTTTTTAAAAGGTACAGTTGCGTATTGTGTTGGTTTCAATGAATAGGCATTTTTGATCAAAAAATTCCCAACCAGCTCTATTTACACCATCTAACCACGTTCTTTTTTCCAATCTGCCCTGCTCCCTCTTCCTTCTCTTTTAGTCATTCTGTTTAAATGTTCCCTTCTGGAAGCTTTTTTCTAAGACTTAGATGTTGGCATATCCCAGGCTTTAAAAAGTTGTTGTATAAAGTTTAGAAGTGTTTGGAGTATTCTCTTTTTTAAATTAAACCAGTAAATTGAAGTAATATGGCAGAACACCAGGAATACATCCAACTCATTAAATTTACAATTTTTTATTGAACAAAATCTTAAACCAGTTTGATTGAACACCAGGGTATTTAGGTAAAGCTGGTTTAGTTAACTGTATAAATGCTGGAGAGGCTGCCAACTAAAACCTAATCTGTCCCTCTTTAATCTTTCCTTGCCACAAATTACAAAAGTAATAGAGCAATAAATACATGGAAAGATCTTTCAACAGTTCTGAATACAAAGATTTCTCAAAAATGTTCAATATTGGAATTGATAGATGAATTAAATCGGTCAGCAAACACTGAGAAATGGATATTGATGTCTGGGTTGTTAGGGAAAAGTCCAACACTTTGAAAATGGAAGTCTCCCCACCTTGAGTACATCTAGAGTGGATGAAAGGCTTCTCAAACAAAGCTTGGACAGAGAAAATAATTTTATATTGGCAACAAAATGGGGAAAATACTCTCAGGGCCAGACTGCAGCCCATCCTGTAGACCAGGGGTCAGCAACCTTTCAGAAGTGATGTGCCGAGTCTTCATTTATTCACTCTAATTTAAGGTTTCGCGTGCCAGTAATACATTTTAACGTTTTTAGAAGGTCTCTTTCTATAAGTCTATAATATATAACTAAACTATTGTATGTAAAGTAAATAAGGTTTTTAAAATGTTTAAGAAGCTTCATTTAAAATTAAATTAAAATGCAGAGCCCCCTGGACCGGTGGCCAGGACCCGGGCAGTGTGAGTGCCACTGAAAATCAGCTTGCGTGCCGCCTTCGGCACGTGTGCCATAGGTTGCCTACCCCTGCTGTAGACCATGCCAGAGAATAAGGGGGGACAAGGCCTCCTTACTCCCCTGCGTCATCTACCCATAAATAGCAGCATGGAGGAGAAAGCAGCACGTGTGGGTTTTTTGTTTCCACCTGCCATGTATGTGGGTGGGAAGGGAAGGAGTCTTGACTCTTCCTTCACAATGCACTGGCTGCTATAGCTGCTCCAGTATGCCAGGGGTTTATCCTGCCCCAGGTAAGGGATGATGCAGAATATGTCCCTCCCAGAGCAGGTGGAAACTGAGAGGTAGATTTTTGACTGAGTTCAATACTGCTTCCTGTTCTGGGGCAGTGCAACAATGCACTGTCCCATACACCAGGCTTATGGCAAAGTCACAATTGACCTCTTAGTTGGGTGTCACATGGCTGCATTAATAGGTTTGTGATATGACATATGCTTTGATGTCTTTAGTCATAGGAACTTTCAGAGACTCATTTCTAGCTAATATACACTGATTTTAATGAGCCTTTCCTGTGTAGCTAATGGGCCAGACCCTTTACATGTGTAAACAGGACTTGCACCATTAAAGACAATGGAGCTATGCTGATTTACACCAGCTGCATTTGATGGGAGCTGGATCTGAGCCATAACTGGGGAAGGAAGTTTGACTTTAACAATATATTAATATTTTTCACTTTTATTAGGCTATTAGAAAATGGTCTTTCCTCTTTTTCCCTAGCTTTCACCGCTCCTTTGTGGACTTACACCAGGACAATATTCTTGTTGAAATGAAGTTGTCAATTAGATTTTTGCTATTGTTAAATTATATTTATTGTGACATTTCCAATGATTGCTGTTACTTTGTTAAAAAACTGGTGCATGTTTTGGCCCAGTCCTATCAGGTGTTGATCCTGATGGTTCCCATTGACTTCAATGAGAATTTAAAGTGCTCAGTGCCCCACAAGTGTTGTTTAGTATGTTGCAGGATCTGATTCAACAATATAATCAGTACAGGCCCAATCCAACTGGGAATAAACTGGAGTTTTTCCAAAGGAGACTAGATTAGGATAGTGGTTAATTTCCCAATGTTTCAGCTTAGCACATTTTCTGTTAGAAGAATCTGCCACACTTTGCTGAAAACCAAGGGGAGGAGGGCTAGCTCAGTGGTTTGAATATTGGCCTGCTAAACCCAGGGTTGTGAGTTCAATCCTTGAGGGGGACACTTAGGGATCTGGGGCCAAATCAGTACGTGGTCCTGCTAGTGAAGGCAGGGGGCTGGACTCCATGACCTTTCAGGGTCCCTTCTAGCTCTATGAGATCGGTATATCTCCATTGGTCTGACTGTAAGTAGTAGCAATCAGTACAGGAGACATCAACTTTTGCTGTTACACACTTGCTGTCTATCTCAAGTAAAGCAAAAAAATGTTCATCCGTACAGGAAAATGTACAAATCTGAATGATTTGTCTCATTAGCAGGTCCCAGAAGAGTTAGATCCTCAGCTGGTATAAGATGGCCTAATTCTATCAACTTGTAGGGAAGTAGGCCAATTTACACCTGCTAAGGATCTGGCCCTAGACTCTAGAGCAGTTGCGCCACATGTGTCTGAAATGTCAGTTGCAGGTACACTGCCAGTATATGTCTAATGCTTACATTTTATATAACCAGTGGGGAACTCACTGAAACTATGGAGCATTTGATATTATACAACTGGACACGATTTATCTCCATACTCTAGCCCAGGGGTCGGCAACGTTGGCACCCTGGCGAGCTGCATGCCAACGTTGTCGACCCCTGCTCTAGCCCTTCAGTTGCTCTCTGCCCTCCTTATTCTAACCTGAATGAAATCATGGGACTTCGGGTGATGCCTCCTGATGACTCAGTTCATGTCCTTATGCTTGACATGACACATGTCCTGCATCCGGTACAGTAACAAGTACACTTAGTTCAGAGATGGGATAAGTGGCAAATGGTCCTCATATTCAGTGCATTTTTGAAGTTTCTTTCTTCTCTTTTCTTTTTTTTAAAATTATTTTTAGGAGGAAAATTAAATTGCCTGAGACCTATATCCGTATTAGAGTCTTCACTTAGCAGATCTGCAAAAAAAGGAATATAACAGTAGGTTTGCTAGGTGATTGATCATCAAAATGAGAGTAGGTTAGCATTTCCATCCCCTGCCAATGCACGATTGCTCTCTTTGGTATATTTGGTGCTTTCCCCTGCCTAGTATTGAATGGCTCAAGCAATGGGGCTATTGCTGCTTCTCTAGGGAGAAGATTCCATTCTTACTGGGACAGATTCTCCTCTTCATTTTCATGAGTGGAAGGGAGCCCAAACAGTTGGAACACAAGTGGGAGTGCAGAGAGGAATAGGGCGGGTTCTGCAGCATGCTCCCCTGCTTCCTGGATCCCGTGCTGCTTGTCCCGCAGAGGTCTGTGAGGTCAAGCCTCTGTGGTTATTAGGAACAGAGGCAGGGGCTGGAGCTGGAACGCATCTGGACCCAGAGCCTTAAAAGGTATTTAGATATATGAAATCAATTGGAATAAGGTGCCTAAATACCTCTAAGGATCTCAGCCTTGCTCCCTGCAGCATGCCCCTCTTCTGACCCTGCAGCGCTGAAGTTGGATATCTGAACTGGAGTTAATGGAGCTTTAAACAGCATTAGCACACTTAACTACCCTCTGTAGCTGTAAGGGGAAGTCAGCCAATGGCAGTATGATTTCTGCTGGAGCTGTGCTATGGGGGGGAAAGGAAGCACAGATGTCCTTGGGCAATCTGCTGGTTTAAGGGGCTTGCCCATTTTCATTATGACAGGGCAGGGGCAAACACTGGAGTAATGAAGAACTAACTCTGTCTGCTGAAACTCATAGGGTTTCCTTCCCTAGATGCAAAAAACTGCATAGGAGAGAACATTACCCATGGTGGTAAAATTTTTTTCCTCATACTTAATCTTAATTTTCCTTGCTCATTTTCCGTTCACTTCTCTTACTTAAACAACCTGGGGCGATGAACAAGGATGAAGGGGTGGGTCCCACGGGAGTAAAAAGCAGGGAGTATTCTGGAAGCTTTGTAAATGGAGGATGTGGGTTACATGTCAGAAAGTCATGCTTCCTCTGACTCTAAAATGAAGAGATTCATTTTAAAAGGAGCTTAAGGGCTCCTCATTCCACAGACATACACATCCAAATCAGACTGCAGTCAATGGGCGCTACATCTGCCTGTCTGGGGGATGATTGGGACTCTGATTTCTGATATAGTGGGTAGGACTGCATGGGGATAGCTGTTCGCTTCAACACTTAATCGCTGCTTAAGTAAAACAATATACTCCATGTTTCTGTCTCCAACAACAAGCCATTTTTCAAAGACATTGCATTGGTTCACTCATTCTTTTCCTCCTTTCCTTATATCCTCCAGTTATTTTCTACTTTCCTTCCGTCTTCTTGCTGTCTTCTGTGTCCTCTGTTTTTCATTATAGTTGCTGTAGCATTCTGATTCTGAACACTGCTCTAATAATTGTACCAGCTACATCTTGCTATTAGAATTTGCCCTCTGTCTTCTCATCTGTTTCAGTAATTGACCTCTTTATTTGTCAGTTTAACATTTTCATTCCTTGCTCATTGTCATTACTCCACTGATTCAACCTCACTAATGTTTAACTCTATAACCATTATATGGAGAGAAAAGCTGCAAACAATTTGGAACACTAAGTCCATCCAAAAATGCTTTAAAGCAATTATTCCCCCTCCTCCCCGAAGGGTTGTTTTTCAAAGCTAATCAGCTAATACACCAGAATGAACCACTATGTTTTGTGATTCAATAGGTGGCTCTTTCCCCAATGAATCAGAAGTGAACTGTTGAGAATGTAAGGTGTAAAACTGAATCACAAGTCCACCCAATTTAGGCTTAATAAATTTTTGCCTTTATTTATACAATTTCAGACAGAATCATTGCCACTTACAATGTCTGAACATATATTTATGTGAAACGATAAACAGATAAGATGGAATTGGTAGGGGGGCCCAAATTACCACATTCTGGAGCACTGGGAAATTCTCCTATACTTAATGATGGTCATCCCTGCCTCTGAACCCTGGTCTGGTCCTTCAGTCCTATTCCTTCAATTTCTGGTCCATTGTTTCTCTAATTTGGGGCCTTGTTAACTTGGGTCCTCACTACACATTTCTTTACCTTTCTCCAATCCGCTTCAAGCATGGTAAGCATTTTTTATGGAACCCTTACAATACATAGGCACAAGCTTCCATTTATTCAATTTTTGCTGTTTAAACAGTTTCTCTGTCATTCTGTTCCATGTCATGCTGTTCCTGGCTTTTCCCAGTAAAAAAGGACTTCTTGTCACAGGTTTGTGCATTTGTTTACCACAAAACTTCCAGCAACTTTGTCCTGTCAGCAATAACATCATCTTAAGCAAATCAACAAACCTATATGAAAGGAGAAGAATTGGCAAAACCACACTCATGCCAGCAAGGCTGTGGGCCAAGTGTTACCGTATCTAAACTCATTTACTAGTCATAATTCTAAATTATTAAATTATAACTAACAAAACTCTTAGTCTTACCATTCAGCAAGTCATCATCGTTATCTTTCAATCTGATAAATTAGTATATAATACTACCCCTTACTCTATTTGGGGGAGGGGATTGTAGAACACATTATGACCCTTTAATGTCAACATTTCTTTACCATCCGCAAACATTGGTTTTTTCGGGGGACTTTTCTCACTCAAGGTCCAAAGACTTATGTTTGTGAATACTTTGTTAGTAATCATCCCTGTTACAATTTTGAAGTGCTTGTGCTTTAGGGCCTTGATATTTAGTTGGTTTTAGTGGTACCCCAACAGAACCAATAATCTAAAATGATGTCAAAGAGAATGTTTTACTGGATCTTCCATTTTTGGGTTAGAGACTAATACCAGGATGTTGACCACTGCTGATCATGAAAGAGCCTGACAGTTTACTTAGGAGTAGTGGTACTAACTTTGATGTCCTGACCAAATTCCTTTATAAGTACATTTAACCTGCTCCCCCCTTCAGTTTTAATTAGATGTTATACTTTCACTTTCCACCTAAATTGTTGTATGCTATTAAAGAGCTGCTGTGTTCCAATTCAGAGGCAGCTGCATTCGAGAGATGAATGGAATGATTCCTATAGATATATGGCCTATCCTGCTCTCAGATCACTGGGAGTTTCCCTTGGGTACCTAAGATGGACCTGAGCCTCTGATTTGTAAAATGCTTTGGGAATCCCAAGTACTACATACTTGTAAGATGATATTTAAAAAAAAATCTGAAAAGGTAATTCTGCTTTTATTCCCTTAGAGCAGGCATCATCCCCATTTGTTCTGCTAGAAGTATATGGCTTTCCATGTGGCAGCCCAGTGCCTGTAAGCTCTCCCTGGATGTTCATAGGGCTGTGCTGACAGGACTTCCCTGGCCAGTATCTGCCCTCAAAACCCTTTTAAAATGGATTTAGTAATTCAGAGATGGCTCTTCTCAGAAGTTCGTACAGCCACTTATGTATTTAATGGGTATCATTTAAAAATGTGTATGTTCTTCACAGCTTATAACCCATATCATAAAAACATTTGTATAGAAGATAGAAATAGTGTTCACAATTCATTGATTTTTTTTTCAGTATACACTTGAGTTTTTCACTATGCTACTTTCTCGGTTATGATTACTGTTCCTGAGCCCAGTCTTTCAAGCACTCTGCACACAGAACTCCAGCTGAAGTTAACAGGAGGTCTGTACGCAGAACTCTTCCAGGTTCAAGCCCTCTCTTGAAAACTAGCTATCCTACTCTGCATGGAAACCCTGCAGATTCTGTAATATCACAAAAGCCTTACTGTGGGATGCTTTCTGCCTGTAAACAAGATCAAAGACAGCATGCTGCAGGTTTTCTTTTTGTTTGCTGTCTAGTTGCTGTCACCTCATTCTGTTCTGACTTGCCATATATTGTATCTTGAACATCATCTCTCACAGCACTCCACAATTTGGTGCCACTCTCTGTGTGTGGTAGATGATACCTTCAAGTACTTTTTCCTATCAGTATATCACACTTACTCAGCTCAGCTAACCAAGATAGGTCACAGTTCTACATTACTTACAACTGTATTTTTCACCCAAGACGTCTCTGATGAAAAAAGTATGATTCCATACTTCCTCAAGGGTAAATTCTATTTTTTTCTAATTGATATATTTGTGATCATTTGCTAGAGTAAACTTTGTTACCTTTTTCCCTGGACAGAAAATATAATTTGTCTTCATGGGTATTATCAAAATTGCCTTGAATTGCCTGTAATATGGATGAGAAACTTTGTCTATTTTGAAAGTAACTAAAAATCTGTTTTGGTTTGTGAGTGAAACAATAAATGCTTCACTGAAACTGTTCAGGAAATTTTAATTATCTCCAATAGGTTCCAACATGACAACTCTTAGACAATGTTGATTTTTTAATCCACAGGCAAAACATGCTAAGCAGATAAGTGCAATACAAACTATGTTGAGCTGAGAAACCTCTCTGAACCCCAAATTCCACTAGAGGCCAAATTATACCCTTGGTTCCATACAACTCCGGTAACATAATTGAATCTTTTCAGCCAAATAGTATAAGCAGATGTTTTTCAAAAGAGCTACCCTTGCTTCCTCCATATCTGAATTTAGACCATTGTCTTCAATGCTGCATTGGAGTAGCTGAGGGAAGAATTTAGCATGAGATTCATTTATTTTTAAAGTGTTGATGGGGTTCCAGCTGCTTACAGCAAGGCTGAATTTGCTTCTTTTGGAGAGAATCATTCTGACCAAAGACCAAGTTGAGAAGCCAGGTAAGATAATAAAAATATTTAACCAAAAGTACCATATTGAATCTACTCTCATCTTAAAGCAACTTCCAATTTGCGCTTTTACTTATATTTTTAATACATGGTATTTCTTTATCTCTAGCACAGATGACTAGTAGAGCAATAATAGGTAGAGAAATCTTTATTCTCATTAGAAAAGAACACGTTTATGAAATATACTATAGAAAACTTTTATTAAAATTACAATATCGGCCAAATTTGCTTACATTTGGACATTCTGGAGTCAATGTGTAGCACAGGGGTAACAGAGAGCACAATTTCTTCCCAAGGTTCTTAATTTTTCACTGATAAAAACAATGAAACTAGGAATTAATATTGACACTGCCTCTTTAAAATGTCTCTGTGCTTAGGCCCAGGGTTAGAACCCTATGAGGGGGAGCAGAGGTATTCTGCTGATTCAGCTTGGTAACTAGACCAGATGGGTCTCATAAGTGCGCTCTCAGCAAGATAAAGGGAAAAGTGCTCTCTCAGCAATTCTCCATTGCTTTACATTTATTCAAAGGTGTGAAATGCTACTACTAGTGTGACTGGATGAGTTTGATTTAACAGCACTATACACTCACTTTGAGCAAATGTGAGTGACTCCATGAGGTGCACAGCAGTGGTGAATCAGGCCTGGAGTATCCAACTCCCTAAGTGAATAACTTGCCTTGGAGAAAACTGGGACTAATGTTGATGCTGAACTGTTTGTAAGTGGAGTCCTGTGTCAGGGCTTTGTTGCTGAATTTAAGCCTTTCAGGCAGCAGACCCCAAGAGGAGGGTGAATTTGAACAAGAATCCAGATAGCGAGTCAATGATGTGTGGGGGATGAAACAGGTGGGTGTGTTAGTTTACACACACATTATTAAGAAATGCCAGCTATGCCAGCTCTGTACCCCATAAGGATTCCCCTCTGTTGGGCAAATCCTTGGCTGTCCATGTAGGGCAATTTTCTGCCTGCTTTGTACTGCAGCGTTATGCTACAGTAGCTTCTTTAAGCCATTGTAATGCTCCCCATACACTTGAGCTATGTGGGAGTCTGCTCAGAACTATGGTGTTTTAGAGAACCCTATGCTCTGTCTGGCTGTAATGGCCTCCTGTGGCCTGTCAGTCACCCAGATAGCCAGAACACAGCATGCTGCAGCCATACCCCCTCTTGCCAGGATATCTCTATGCTGTGATGGTGTGTGGCATAGAGCCTATTGCAGTAGATATATGCCACACAGGGAACCCTTTCATGCTGGGAGTATTCTCTGGAGGCCACTTCTGACCTCTTTATGCTGCTGCAGTGATATAGGGGGGCTGAGGCAGAAAGGGGAATTGGACTCCTGCGTTCCTGTTATTGTATTAGTTGAAAGAGCAGCTGGATTAAGACACCTCCTTCTCTTTTGAACTCGTCTTATCCTTACTGAAATCACCCAGGCTGTACTATGCTGGATATCTGAGAACTTCAGAATAGATGTGCTATTTCATTCTTTTATTTTGTTATAATGCATGCGACCTTCAATTGCTTTCACATACTTTGTACTCTGTCAAGAAAATACTGTGCTGTATGGCTTAGCTGTGATTGCAATAAAAAACAAACCAACAAAAAGACTGTTTGGGACAAAAGGAGCAGAGCTGGCAATAACACCCAGAAGTGTTAGATGTAAATCTGACTGCACAAAGCAGAGTTCAGTTAATGTCACTGCCAAAACCCATCGTATGTTCTCTATACAATTAAGTTAGAATAAAGCTAAATAGAGTTAGTGAGCCCCACCGGTGTATCTATATCCCTAGTTATGTGTGTTAGGTGAACAGGCACCTATTACGCAGCTACAGACATTTATCAGACACATAGACTTCTCCAGATGTGGCAATGGGCCAGGATCTCAGCTGGTGTAAGTGGCGCATACTGATTTGCATCTGCTGAGGATCTGGGCCATCATCTGTTTGTGAATTGATGTTTGACTGTTTCCAGTTTAAAATAAACATGGGGGAAAATAAATAATTTTCTTTAGCTTAGTTAGAAGAGTTTGTTTCCTCATATTTATCTGCTCTGCTGTCTCCATCTTGCTTTTATTCAGATTAGGTTTAATCCTGCATACTGCTGCTATGATTAACCGGAGTGGGTGTAAATGGGGATTTCATCCTTCACTGAGGGAGGCCAGGCAGCAAGGCTCTCCTGATTAGCAGCAGGAGTAAGGACCAAGGCAGGAATACAGAACTGAATGCCTTGTTTGCATGCTGTGGATCATGCCGCAGCTCATGACTTGAAAACATGCTGATTCTCCACTGACCTCCCACCAATTGCATTTTAAAAAATGTTTTTTTCTTATATTAATTGTTGTGTTTCTTTTCAAATTTCCCAGGTTTTCTATTAAAAATGGGCTATTTATGTATTTTGTATTTCACACATCAGAAGCTGAAAAATACTTGGGTTCTGTTCTTTCATTGAAAATAATGGAAAAATTCTACATAAATAAAACACACACACAATTCTCTCACAAGACATATCTGATCAGCTCTAGTGAGCAGGGAGCTCACTAGTGAGTAGAAAGACTTATTTTGATACAGGTGACTCTGCCCAGAACTTAACCTTACCTTTGCCCTTGCGTGTTCTCTGCTCATACTTGCTCTTGAGGACAATTTAATTGCCCCCTGCTGCGCACTGTGCATGGATTTGCAGAATTGCGGCCTTTGTGTGCGACACTTCATGTGGAACATTTGGCAGACTCCTATCAAGCCACCCTTCTTGTCTGCACAAATAGACAGTCAAAGGAACTGGTCCTTGTCTGATCTGTTTCTTGCATTTATAAAAGCGGAGGTACAGAAAAGTTTTAATCATGTTGTGGGTTTAATACTGGCAGAGAGGGATGCATTAAAATGTCACACTCTCTGCAACAGTTATATAGGGGGATTAGGGGACTTGTGGTCACTATTCCAGTCAATTTTATTCCTGCTTATTTCCCTGCACAAAGCCCACATAATTTACTGTGCAAGGGATAATTCTACCCTGTGTGGAATGCATGAGATTGAGGAACAATAGAGTAAAAAGCAGCAATCATTCAAAAAATAAGCATTTAACAATAAGAAGGTATTGCAATACCTTTTCCAGATATAACTCTGCAGCTGGAAATGAATATTTATTCCTAAAATGTTATGTTAAATCATTCTTCCTTAATACGTATTTATATATTTCTTCCACAAGAAGCCTGCCTTCAAAAGCGGCAGGAACTGACACCCTGTCTTGCAACAAACGTGACGCCTCGTCAGATGCTTGGAAGGAATTTATACTAGACTTTGTGACGTGCCTAACAAATAGCAGGCATTCTACTGAGGAAGGCATCAGCATTTCAAGATGTAGAAGTAAATCTGTTCAGTGCTTTAAGAGTTCGAAAGAGTCAAAAGTGACTTCTTTAAAAAATGTAGACTCATAGTCTAATGTTTCCATTGGATCCCTCTAGCTAACAAACAATTTGTTTATAACATTTCTAAATGTAGGCCCATGTAGCTCAGATTAAATCTCAGACACATGTACATTTTATTTATAAAACTAAAGTAATGAAATTATGAGCATTTTTTTTGCTTAACTCTATTGACACCAAAGGATACCAATGATAAATATCTTCTTAAAAACAGCCAACAGGCTTACAACGCAAAGGGTGAATACATGAATATTTGCTCCCAGCCTCATTCCATGCCCGGATGCCCAGCCTCATTCTAGCTCTGCTCCATGCGGATAGAGCTAGAGCCATACACAAAATTCCCATCCATCCAATCCCACATCAAATGCACAACTTTAACTCTCACCATATAGTTTTTGCTTTTATAAGTTACAACGCTGATACTACCAATACAAATCTCTCCATCTCTGAAACACGTTGTCTTCAATGTTTCATCTAGGTTTTTACACTTATCTTTGTACACATTTGCTATAAACAAACAGTCTATTAATTTCTATTAAAACAGAGATCATTATTTGCTGCCTGTTCAAAATACTTCCTATCTCTTATACGTAATTTGAAAGAGATATTTCCCAGAAATTACTTCAAGGTTGGAGTTGAGGTTGTGCTTTGGAGTAACAAGATGTGTGGATGGTGGATAGGTGTCGACTTTTATTGGGAAAGAAAATGATTGTGGTGTAGGATGAGAACATGGATGTATATTATTGTGTGAAACTGTGATGACAAGAACTGTGTGGATGCTTTGGATGAGAACATTTCCTTACATAGGGATTTCCTAGGTTTTTGAGTGTGTTGATGGGAAAGTAATTGTGCAACCTTAAGTGTAAGTTAGAAAAGGTTTCAGTTGGGATAAAACATTATAAATATAAAACCCGCTTTAGCTAGAAAAATATTAAGAACACATTGCACAAGCGCTCTGTATTAGGCCTGGTCAAACATTATTTATCAAATATTGTAATTTATTCCTCGAATTTTGCAATTTGTTGTTGAATAATTTATTTGACAACATATTCTTTGCAGTATTTAGCAGGCTGTGCTCTACTTACTCCACTGGCTTCCAGTTTGATTCTGGTGTTCTTCATCTTTAAGGTCTTGATGTCTTAGGATCCAAATTCACGCAAGACAAGAGTACTTGTCTGGGATGATGCCCAGGGCAAAGGTTGCAAGAAACAGAACTAAAGGTCCAGGTCAAGGACAAAACCCCAACCTAACAATTTTCAGAGCACACTGTAAAACTAGCCATTTTGCAAAAGCCTTCCTGCAATACTGGTGACAGGGAGCCTAATACCAATCTGTCCTTGCTGAGATTTTTGACTAGATAATCTCTAATGTAGCAAGAGCAGCCATACTAAAGCAAATACTACCAAAGATTCCAGGTGTAGGCCCTGTCTACATTAGAGAAATTTGCATCCAAGTACATCAGTGCAGTAACACTTGTGCTGCTTATCCTTGATGTGGATGGGCTGCACTGACATAAAGTTGGGTTTACACCAGGGATCGGCAACCTTTGGCACACGGCTTGCCAGAGTAAGCACCCTGGCGGGCTGGGCCGGTTTGTTTACTTGTCGCGTCCGCAGGTTCGGCCGATCGTGGCTCCCACTGGCCGTGGTTTGCCGTCCCAGGCCAATGGGGGCTGCGGGAAGTGGCGCGGGCTGAGGGATGTGCTTGTCGCCACTTCCCGCCATCCCCATTGGCCTTGAGCGGCGAACTGCGGTCAGTGGGAGCCACGATCAGCTGAACCTGCGAATGCGACAGGTAAACAAACCGGCCCGGCCCGCCGAGCTGCGTGCCAAAGGTTGCCAATCCCTGGTTTACACCAAGACAACTTAATCAAGTAAATTGCTTTGATGCACCCACTTTCCTATGGTGCAACCCTGTTCATACTGCAGTTAGTGAGCCTTGATGTAGTTACACCAGTGTAAATTTCTCTAATGCAGACAAGCTGCAAAAACAACTTGTTCAAATACTTTATTGAACTGAAAAAAAAGTGATAGAGAACCTGCAAACAATATGTAAAACTGTAGAGGCTCAATATATAGTGGTCACTGGATCAACATCAGCTGGTTTTGACTGCTATTTTCTGGTGGTGCTATGGACTTCAGACCCCGTGCTGTTCAAAAGTTGTTAGTTGAAAAAGGACTTGGGTGGATCTATCCCATTGTGGTGTTAATTAGCTGTGAGAAACTAGAAAGAATACTGGAACAATGGGCCTGAATTCAAGGCAGTTCAGCTGTTTGATTCAGAACAAAGTGTCTACACTTATAACACTGAAGCTGTGGCCCTGTAGTGCTTAGTGAAGACACTACCTATGCCAATGGGAGAGCTTCTTCTGTTGGTGTAGGTACTCCTCCTCTCCAAGAGGCGGTAGCTATATCAACAGGAGAAGCCCTCCTGTCGACATAGTGCTGTCTACACCCGGGATTAGGTCAGTATAGCTACATCGGTCTGGGGTGTGGATTTTACACCCCTCCCCCCCGAGTGACATAGTTATACCGACATAAGTTGATAGTTTAGACCAAGCCCAAGTTATTTTGTTGGATAAACAGAAGGAGCAATATGTGGAATGCCATCCTGGGCTGTCCAAAGTTTTCAAACGTGACCAGTGCTGTGAATGATAATGTGCAAGTACTAGGTTGTAGTAAAAGATGATGCAAATGATCAGAACTGAGGGAGGCACAGAATCAACAATTGCCCAAAGTGTCCTTACTCGCTAGAAGGGTGGTCTGGTTAGCAGTGAGCACTGCTTATGCTACAGAGGTGTTCTCTGTGTTTGTAGATTTGCTATGGACAGATTATAGGAAAAGTCTCAGAGAACCTGACACAAAGCTATTATGGATGCTCTAACACAACAAAGATTTTGAACATGAAAAGAAAATACTAAAAGGATTTTTATACTTGACAGTTCATTTCATTGTATCCTCTTTTTATAGTTAATTATTAAATAGAAAGTTATCATTGTGCATAGTTTTTGGTGCTTTTCCCCCAATTAAGCTGTATCGGAGAAGTTAAACATTTCCCAACAAAAAGTCTTCAAAATGTTCTATAAACTTTAGACATTTTTTCCCTGGAAATTTTTATTAGTCTCAGCCTTTAACAATCCACTGTCCCCCCAACAGATGAAGCTTCTTTGTTATTATTTGTTTAGTACTAACACTGTGGTGCGCATAATACAGATGGTTCACAATCTAACTTATCCACTTGATCTCGCTCAGGTTTCTTAGGAAGTGCCTAGCGCCATGGTAAGTAAGTGCCGATACCTCAACTTTATACCGCAGTTTGAAGACTGGGGAGTTTTGCCTTTGAATTCAGTGGAGCCAGGATTTCAGTTGAGGTCCTTTCCCCCAAAAGGTTTACCGTTAAAAACAAGAAGGAAAGAAAGAAACACCTGATTTCAATTAACTAAACCCCTCTAACTCATTCCCATTCAGGAAGGTGTTTGGAGAAGCTAAAAGTGAAGGCCCAGATTTTTAAAGGCATTTAGGCATTGCTCCACTCGGCACTGCAATGTTTAACTGATTTAGAAATCTGATCTCATTTTTAAAAGTGATGTAAGCACTTAAATCCAGATACATAAAGGTATTTAGGGGCCTAATTCCCACTGGAACCAATGGGAGTTAGGTACCTAAATACCTTTAAAAATCTTGAGTTTAGGAGCGTAGGTTCCCTTGACTTTCAATGAGACATAAGCTCCTAAGTGCCCATTTCACTTCTAAAATAGATTTAGGCTCCTAAGTCAGTTAGGCAATGTAATGCTGAGAAGAGCAATGCCTTTTAAAACATTTGGGTTGAACTGACCAGATTACATAGCCACTCTATCAGGACAAGCAGTCCTAAAAGGGAAATCTTACAATGATGCTGAGTGCTGGGGTATCTGTTTTCCAGGATGATTTATTTTTAATATATAATCTGGAATTTGGGGGTGGAAATGTCTTATGCAAGAAAGCGTTCACATAGGTATCCACACACTCTTTAGAAGGTCAGCTGCTATATAATTCTAATCAACCCAAGTTACCATGTGATCTTATTGTTGTAACTACACCTCTACCCCGATATAACGCGACCCGATATAACACAAATTCGGATATAATGCGGTAAAGCAGTGCTCAGGGGGAGGGGGAGCTGCGCACTCCGGTGGATCAAAGCAAGTTCGATATAATGCGGTTTCACCTATAACATGGTAAGATTTTTTGGCTCCCGAGGACAGCATTATATCGAGGTAGAGGTGTATTGTCCTCTCTACCCCACTCTGCTGTCACTCATTGTCTTATGTCTAAATGCAGACTGGAAGTTTTGCAAAGGAAGGCTCAGAACTTTCATTTGACTCTAAGGTGCCCTGCTCTATTTGGGCCCCATAATAATATATGAAGACTAGAATGCAGCTGAAATCTGCTAAAAATTGCTAAACAAATATTCTAAATTTTTTGTATGAGATCTGCATACAGTTTCCTCTTGCACTGGCTGATTTCCATTTCACACAGATCTTCAATCTTAACATGGCTCTAAGCAGAACCAAAAGCAGAACCTCATTTTAAATTTAGCTTTTCTTCTCACGGCATTCAGGATAATAGCTGCATCTTCTGTTTACACCTGTACAAATCCTTGGGGTTTCGGAAGAATTGCTAGCCTATCAAAAAAAATCTGGAAAGGTTGGACATTATTGTAGCTCACAACATGAAGTGTTTTCCCTGCAGGTCACTGCTCTCAAGATCACAATAGAGATTTTGGAGTCTGTAGAAACTATATTATTTTTCCAGGGAAAAAGGAAATTACAAGATCTCAATCAAAATCCCGGCTGCCTTACGTGAGAAGTATTGCTAACTTCTTTGGCTATTACATGCATGACTAAGGTGAGCAGGATTTGGTCCTTATTTTTGTAATTAAACCACCTGCACTATAAGTACCAGGAAGGAGTATTATTGTTGGCATTCTAGTAGAGAAGCCACTGGGCATAAAGACTGAATTCACTTCTCACTTCTAGACACCACCCCTCCACAACTCTGTTGCTGTACATTGGAGAGGTAGTGTGCAAGCCCTTTTATTGATGCTTTTAATCTGGGACTTTTTCTGCCACCCTCGCTCAGACCGAGGAACTCTATATTCTGTCGAAATTGGGGGAACACCCGCTGAGCAAATGCCTACTCCATAGGAGTTTGGGGGCAGAACTGGATCGTCTATAGGGATAAATGCTAGGAAGGTCACTTTGGCATCCTTTCACAAGCATCTTTTGGCATCCCTTCACTAAATTTCACTTTGTAAAGCTAAAGCCACGAAGGTTTGCACAATTCTGCAGCTAAGTGCAAGAGGTGATTTGCTCCAAGAAGTTGTTATTTTTTCATTGTTAAGATTTGTTTTTTAAAGCTTTGTTGGGGGAGGGATGCAGACAAGGGATTAGAGAGAATATCCCTGCTATATTTACTGCAGGTATTTTTTCTTTTAAAAAAAACCCTAGTTTCTTTTGTAAACAGTTAATATGTCTGAAAAAAGATTCAAACAATTTTTCAGCTTAATATTTTCCCAGGAAAATTGAGTAGTGAGGACTGTGAATTTTTTTTTTACAAACCCATCTGGGTGGGTATTAGTTGAATCTATATTTATTATTTTATTCTGAAATCTGTATTAACGTCTTACTCAGCCAAACCTCCCATTGAAGTCAATGGGAGACTTGCCTGGGTAAGAAGTGGGCAAAAATTGAATAAGACCTTCAGGATCTGGCATGTTAATAATTATAATTTAGCACTTCTGTACTACTTTCCAGCTTCAAAGTGCTCCATGAACATTAACCAGCCTAATTAATTTCATTTAGAGATGTTCTTACTGCATCTCATCCTCTGCTGAACATTGTGATACACTTACTATTGTATTGTAATTCAAAGGCTGTTATGGTAAAGATTTTGACAAGAGCAGAGAATCCCTTGTGAAAATCTGCAATTGTGCTAATTACATCAGAGGTGGGATGTCAAGATTATTCCTGGAAGCAATCCTAGTACCTCTGAACATACTGTAGGTCTCCCAAGTCTACTCAGTGGAAGGGCAGGATTTGCCTACATACCATTGCTCCTGGTAGTTTTCAACCATGGGGAACACAGTTTTTATAAAATTGCCAGGGAAAGTAGAAGCCATGTTAACATTCAACTACAAGCTCTAAAAACTCACGTGAAGGAACAAAGCTACATAGCTGACTTTGAACTTTTACACCACAACCTCACTCATTGCCAGCTTGTCACAGGTATTGCTCTGGGACAGAAGAATGAAATGTGATTTTGAGATGATGAGGGAGGAGTCTGTTTCATAATCTACTTACCCCAAGAGACATTTATTCATCTGTTATATATTTAAGTGTTTTTTAAACTGATAGCACCAGAGACACTGACATAGATGAGCATCACTAGCTTGGGCACTGTAGGAGACATGTTAAAAATGCAGGCATAGCCGAAGCACTCACAGCTCCCGGCACGTGGACATTTGCATGCACAAACCAGCATTTGTGTGTGGAAGTTAGAGGTGCAATTAGTATAACTGGAGATGAAAAGTCAGGATTTTGCAGGTGTAGTTGGTGTGTATGCATTCAGCAATGCACCCTTTTATGTGTAGCTTTGGAAACTTTGACCTTATTATTAAAGAAGGATGGGTGATTGTCATGGGGGCTAGCCCTCTGAGGGGTCAGGCATCCAGCATCACTGTGACAGGCTCTGTTAAGGGGAACGAGCCAACCCAGAGCCACCTGTGGATAATTGGATAAGTAGCCGGGTGGTAGTGAATTAATTAAGAAACACATGGGCCTTATGAAGGGTTATGAGGACTCAGGCAGGAGGCCAGAATCTAGAGAGAAGAAGCTCTGTAAAAGAGAGACTGTAATGCATTTCAGGCAGGGAGACCTGGGAGATACCCTGAGTTAGTAGGGCAGAGAGTGCTGAGCTCCAGGCAGTGAAAAAGCTCAGGGACTTGCAGCAGAAGGAGGTTTGTTTACATACAATGTTTGGTGGTTGATTAAATAAAGTAGACCACTGAAGGGGCATTGTTCATTGTAAACAAGCCTCATTGAATTTCCCACTGGGAGAAAATGAGGCACAGGCAAAACGGCAGTTCCACAGCAGCTTGCCAGGAGGCACTCTAAGTGTGAGTGCCTGCCATTACCGTGATAACATAGCAAGGGTGGGAAAGTGGGCTCAGACTGTGTGGTAGCTGTGGGAATCCCAGAAATGAGTGGGGATGCCTATTGAGCTAATTCTCTCTTTTTCATTCAGGATCCCATGGAAACTTGCCCATGTATTCCCCTGAGAATTGTGAATAATATCCAATGTTCTCTTTAATTTTTTCCATCCATGTGTGGAATGAATATTGTTATGTGCACCAATATCGAGGTAATGTGTGGATGTATGCTACCAGGAGAAACAAAAAACCTAGATATACCATATATTTTTAAAAAGGTACCATAGGGATAATTACTCCAGCCAGAACAGGTTAGGCATTTTAGATCTCACTACTCAAAGCATTAAATTTAAGTGTAACAGAAAAATAAAACTTATGAAATGCACAGACCAGTCAAAAAACTCAAATAGCACATTGAAAGAATAAAATTACAGGTGCATTGCAGGAATTAACAAGAAGAAACAACAACAAAAATACAAGTATGCATTGGGAGGTGAATGTGAAAGACAGTGGGGGTGTGAGAGACAGAGACACACACAGTGTGTGTGAGACATGTGTTTTCCCCTTTAAGTATGCTGCCCCTTGTAGTAGATCAGCACTCACCAGTCTGAAGCCTGTTTGTTCAGACACAGCAGCAGGCACCAGCAAGCTCTGTCCCACTCCTGAGCCCTGTCATGTCCCTTCCTGCTCTGCGGAGATGGGGTACAGGGGAAAAGGGGAGGAGGACACCCTGACATCAGCATCACCCCTTCCCCCCCCTGCTCTGCACAGCAGACAGGAGGATCCCGGGAGCAGCATGGCAGTGGAGAGAGGGGCACCTGAAGTGGGTGGCACTTGATAGACTGCTGGGTGGCCGCACGGCCACGCAGCTTAGAGAGAACTTAGTTAGAAACTGGTAAAAATGCTATTGATTTCAGTGGTGTTGCACTGATATATAATTAGAATAACACCGTGGAGAATCAGTCCCTAGGCATTTTTCTTTGTACCCAGGGTACCAGATATTTAATAGCTTAGAGCTTTAATTCATAGATGGTCCTTCATCTGTCTCTATTTTTCTTTTGAAGAAGGAGTAAGGGAGTTTTCTAGGATCCCCAGAGGAAAAAATCCTGCTGAATTTAACAGACAAATCACAACCTTGCTGTTGTTTTTAATCTTCCTGTAATAAGAAACTATATCCCTGCTATGGATGATTCAAAAATAAGGAATAACTTATTTCATTTTATTATTTCCTTAATCATTTTTCAATCATACTGACGTTTTGAATAATTCCTATAGAAGTCTATTACATTTCTATAGAACCCGATTAGTTTAATCTGTGAAGTCCAGAGAATTTCCCTCTTTACTTGTTCATCCCCATTAAAGCCCCTGACTAACAGTGACCATTCTGGTCACGGAATTTTAGACAATCCTTTCTGGAGCCAGTCAATGCTCCTTTTGCTTCTGATTAAACAACACAATGGATGTTCCTCCTCCTTTTATATTAATGAGTCTCAGTCTGTAGGTTGTGACTAAAATGCTGGTGTAGATCTGCATTTATATAAACATATTGGTATATCAGCTCTTCTGAGTCTACTCAGAAGAGGGGGCTGCACAGTACAACTGCTGTAAAAGTGTTGGCAACCTCATATGTAGAGTTTAAAGGGGGCTTTGAATAATAATGTGTAGGTCTTCCATATACAAGCCAGTTAACAAACAGTATCTAATACAGGGGTGGCCAAATTTACTGACCCTCTGAGCCACATACAACAATCTTCAGAAGTTCAAGAGCTGGGGTGTGCCTGCTGGGGCTCAGGGCTTCAGCCCCACGGGAGCTGCCTGCCGAGGCTCAGGTCTTCCGCTCCACTCCTGTTGAAGCCCCAAGTCCCGAGAACCTCCTCCTCCCCCCTGGGCAGAAGCCCCTACCCCACCACCCTGCTGCAAGGCAGAGGTCCCGAGCCCCCCCTCCCATGCCAGTCTGGTAGGTGGAGAATGGGGTGGGAGGCCATGAGTCGCATTTTAACAGTAAAAGAGTCGCATGTGGCTCACGAGCCACAGTTTGGCCACCCTGATTTAATCAATGCACACTGGGGGAAAAAAGCCCAACTATACATACCAAATGACAGGGGCTAAATTAACTGTTACCATTCAAGAAGAGATCTTGGAGTCATTGTGGATAGTTCTCTGAAAACATCTTCCCGCTATGCAGTGGCAGTCACAAAAGCTAACACCATGATAAGAACCATTAAGAAAGGGAGAAATAAGACTGAAAATACCATAATGCCACTATATAAATCCATGGGTTGGTCCTCCAATCTCAACAAAGATATATTTGAATTGGAAAAAGTACAGAGAAGGGCAATACAAATGATTAGGGGTGTGGAACAGCTTTCATATGAGGAGAGATTAAAAAGACTGGGACTGATCCGCTGGGACTAAAAGGTCTATAAAATCATGACTGGTGTGGAGAAAGTGAAGAAGGAAGTGATACTACACTTGACCAGAGCTCGGAGAGCCGAGAAGCGTTATTAACCCCTTCATGTAATACAAGAACCAGGGGTTGCCCAATGAAATTAATATGTAGCAGGTTTAAAACAAATTTAAGGAAGTACTTCTTCGTACAATACACAGAAAAACTATGGAAGTCATTGCCAGAGGATGTTGTGAAGGCCAAAAGTGTAAATGGGTTAAAAAAATAGTTACCTAAGTTCATAGAGGATAGGTCCATCAATGACTATTAACCAAGATGTTCAGAGATGCAACCTCATGCTCTGAGTGTCCCTAACCTCTGACTGCTAGAAGCTGGAACTGGATGCCAGGAGAGGGATCACTCAATAATTGCCCTGTCCTGTTCACTCCCTCTGAGGCATCTGGCACTGGCCACAATCAGAAGAAAGGATGCGGGGCTAGATGGACCATTGATCTGACCCAGTTTAGCCATTCCTATGTTCTTATCCTCACAGCCTTCTGAGCCAGGTAAGTATCCACAGTTTCCTCTGTTGTAACAGAGGTTAAAAGCTAGATCCACAAATGGATTTAGAAATCTAATTGCCACCATAGGCTCCTAAGTCCAAAATTTAGATCCTCAAACCCTGTGCTCAGATGCAGCCTAACCCTATAGGCATCTAAATTCCCTAGTGCTTACATTTCTGCAGGTAAAGTCTCCAAGGAGCCTACATTTCTTTTGGTGGACATACACACAGCCCCTTAAGTTCTGAACCTTGTGCCTAAGCTGGGGCTGGGAAGGAGTGGGGTCTCTCCCTCTCTCCCCCACTGCAGCAGGCCCCGACCTGGGGCTGGGAAGGAGGGTCATCTCTCCCCGGCAGCCACAGCCCCAGAGCTGGGGAAAGTCACCTCTTTCTCTGGCTGTCGCAGCCCTTCACGTCCCAAATTCCCCCCATCCCCTCCAACCTACCCCTGCTTCCCCCAAGGCCACCACCTCACCTTACATGTGTGTCTTCTCCAGGGTCCAGGCACCTAATTAGTGGAGCCACGCCTGCGCGGCTCCACTAATTAGGTGGGTGGCCCTTCATTCTCTTGTGTGCAGCTGCCCAGGCGCACACCTTAGAGGGAACTATCCACGCAGCACCTGAATGGAGCTTGCGGACCACCGGTGGTCTGCGGACCACAGTTTGAGAACCTCTGATTTAGTATATAGAAAATATAGGGGGAAATTATTGTAAAACAAAAAAAAAAAAAAAGGTATTTACTAGACTTGTCATAAGTCATTCTCTTAAGCTGTTATGGAGTATTAACAAGGGATATGATAATATCACCATATAAAGTTCATATACATTTTTAACAGTATAAAATGTGTTATAATTGTTTAATGGCTTTGTAACTGGTTATGCTTGATAATTAACTGCTCGTGGTAAGGAGGTGTGCTGTTACAATGAGTAACTGGGAGAGACAGAGTAGCTTCAATTTAAGCTGTCAATTACCCACAGAAATAATCAGGTGGCAAACATACAGCTTTTCCCCCCTTCACCCACAGGAAGCAAACATTAAGGCAAAACTGTTTCACAGTTTCCAGACTTGTTTATTGCTTTGCCTCTCCAGGCATATGGATTAGATTCCTGCAGTGCACTCTACTTAGGGGCTATATTTTAAATCCATTCAGAAGCTGGAGCTGGTGCAGAATGTTGTAGTTAAAAGGTGTTACCTTGCCTTGAGCATAATAAACTGGTGGTTCATAATCTGCACTGCCGGCCTGTTTGTTTCAGGGTGGTAGTTACAGTGTTGGTTCTGATCTAGAAAGCCCTGAGGGTCAGATTTTCAAAAGTATTTAGGTGTCCAAAGATAAAAACAATGAGAGTTAGGCATCCTAGGCATTTTTGACAATCCCACTAGAGCCCAGATCCTTAATGGTATTTAGGCACCTAGTTCTAGGTCCACAAAAGGGACTTAGGTGTTGCAACATCTAACTCAGGGATCGGCAACCTTTGGCATGCGGCCCGCCAGGGTAAGCACCCTGACGGGCCGGACCAGTTTGTTTACCTGCCGCGTCTGCGGTTCACCGCTCCAGGCCAATGGGGGCAGTGGGAAGCCGTGGCCAGCACATCCCTCAGCCCGCGCCGCTTCCTGCAGCCCCCATTGGCCTGGACCGGCAAACTGCAGCCAGTGGGAGCCGCGATCGGCCGAACCTGGGGACGCAGTAGGTAAACAAACCGGCCCGGCCCACCAGGGGGCTTACTGATCCCTGATCTAACTTTTAGGTGTCTAGAAAAATCAGAGGAACAACACTGTGATCCACAAAGCCTGAGTTAGGCACGTAGGCTCCTTATACAGTGAATGGGGAGCGATCGGTGCTTTAGCATTCCATCTGCAAAAGCCAGCATGTTAGGTGGGGAGCTGCCTGAGCTAGCCAATGGCAAGAAGGCTGCCCCTTTCCTGGAGTTCAGCACCTATCTCTGCTAGCAATCCATGAGCTGGAGAAAGATAAAAGTTCGGCTGCCAAAGTTGTGTGTGGGGCTGATCCAATGGGTGTTCTCAGATGCCTCTTAACTCCAGAAAATGCGGGGGGGGGGAGGGAGGAGGAATTCCCTCATAACTTTTAGCCCAATGGTTAGGGTACTCACCTGGGATGTGGCAAATCCTTGTATAAATCCCTTCCTCAGGCAGAGGGGGGACTAAATACCTTTATAAATATGAGCTTAGCCACTTAAGCACCTTTGTGGATGCTGCCCCTAATTCCGATTGAAAATCCGGCCCTAAATGGACTGGGACCTGCCTATGTGAGGGGCCACCTGTCTTCCAGTGTTGTCCTGCTGCACTGGCACTTGATCTGGAGTTCCCCTGAGAGATAAGCGAGGGCCTGGGCTGGCATGGCATTCTCTGGGAGAGTTCCTTAACTGTAGCACTCACTCCTTGCACTATCCCCCTGGTTCAAAATTGTCAGGATGAGCACCTGTGCCCTAGCTTGGACAGCTTCCAAGTGGATTAATGAGCTCAGCTGGGTTGTGATAGGACCACCTATTTGGGCTGAAGAGAGCTGACAGGCCTGCTTTTAAGCTGAGCAGCCACAGCAGGTCACTGGCTGCTCAACAGGTGGCCTGCAGCTATGATCGCTGTTGTTCTAGTCTTGTTCTTGCCCCTGGTCTAGTCATTCCTGGCTCCAGCTCTGACCCTTGACTCTGGCTCCTCTCTTTGGTCTTGACCCTAGGCTCCCTAGCTCCAGTGCCTGGCCCCCTTCAGTCTGATTCTAATCACTGAGGTAGACTTGCTGGTGCCTGGGCCCTTGACAAAAATAGCCTGATATTGTTGACCTCCAAGGCATGCTGTAGGGCTATGTCGGGGAGAGGGGCTTTTAGAGAGCATAGGATCTTTTCCCTCACTCTTTCTTTTGCTGTAAGATCTAATTGGTGGCTGAGGTCTAGGGTGGAGGTCACTTTTGGTTTTGACTTTATGCTTAATTGTGATTTTAAATAATCATGAAGGTTGTCTAGCATTTAAAATAGACATCTATTTTGGTCTGCTGTTATAAATCTAAATAAGTAAATAACAGCAGGTAAGTGACAAATTGGGGACAACACACTCTTAGGATAAAAACCTATCCTCGACACTCAGCTCTGCGCCACTATGTTGTGTACCTGACAGAAGGCTCACGCCCTTCAATCTAATCAGTTCTTTAGGCGACAGGCTGTTCTTTTTGCTTAGATCTTTTTTATTTTTTTTTAAAGAACAGATTTTGTCCTGAATCTCCCATATGAAACCCTGTCAAAGTCACTAGGACAGAATTTTGACCAAATGCTTTAAAAATGAATAACACTGATACTGTTCTTCAGAAAAACAAGGTGGGCGAGGCAATATCTTTTATTGGACCAACTTTTGTTGGTGAGGGAGAAAAGTTTTCAAGCTCTTCTTCAGCCCTGTGTAAGCTCAAAAGCTTGTCTACCTCTGAACAAAAGTTGGTCCAATAAAAGATATTACCTCATCCACCTTGTCTGTAATAGCCTGGGACCAACACAGTTCCAAGAACACTGCATTCTTCAGGGGAAAAAAAATATTGGGTTACATTCATCCATGGTGTAACTCATTAACTTCCTATGCATTACACCTGGGATAACTTTGACACCTTTCTCTTTAAACTGATCATAGAGTTGTATCCATGATTAAAGAAGGAGGGGGGAGCTCTCACCACACCAGCCATGGAGGCATGGGCATTGCAGGGGAGTGCTGCTTATCCAAGCCAGGGAGAGGAGGTGGGAGCTCCATCCTGTTTTAGCAGAGGAAAAGGAGATGAGCTGTCACCTCACACCCCCTTTCATTAGCCCCTGGGTTACACTGTTGAATACCTTGGATTGAAAAGTAACATTCTTGCCTGTGAACAAACAGATGAGACTTTAGAATTTGAAGGTAATTAGGAATTAGATGTATCCATGTGAATAAACTCTGTCATTAGCTTCTCCCCTTCCCGTATCTTAATCCCGGAAACATCCATACAGGGCAAATCCTGTTCCCTTCCTCCTAAATGGTGGCAGCATCTATATGGTTCTGCTACACCAGGATAGGGCATGGGGAGGCTTTGGGGACAGGGCGCATACCCTCTGCACAATGTGAAACCACATTGACGGGGATCTAGGGTGAGTTTTATGGGCCCTGGAGGCACAGTCCCTCATACCACACTGGAATGATCTTGGGAAAGCTCTGTGAGAGGGCATCCTTATAGAGTTATCCATCTGCTGCCCGCTTGTTGGCACTCCCCATTCGCCCCCAAGCCACCTCTTGGGTCCAGGTCATTATCTTAGCAGGATGTGATTTCTATATGGCTGTAAAATCTGCCAGTTGCAGCTATCTAAGTGAATAAATTAATATTGTTTACAGTAAGTTATTAAAAAATATCATGAAGTAAAGGAGTTAATTTGTTTTGGCACAAAAGGTTTTACAAGCCTTTTTTTAATTATTCTTATTATTTTCATAGATCTGGTTTCTGGAAATCTCCGAGAAACCAATATACGCAGAATTATTCCTGCTCTGATTCTGTGCCTTCAGCCACCGTCAGTATTTTTATTGTAATCAGAAACCACCGGGTCTTTAAAAATATGTTTCCCTCCTGAGCTGTGTTTGTTCTGCAATATGTGTTTATTGCAGAATATTTGGTTTGTTAAGGGAAAATTTTTGTTGTTGTATAATATTTTTGAGACTATACAGTAGCTGGAGCTAACATTTAGCTATTTTTAAATCTTCTTAATATTTCGGTCAAACCTTTATTTACTTTCCTGAGATGCACATTGAAGCCCCTGGGTGGTTTTGTAACATGCAAGAAAGCAGACATCCACTTCTTTCTTGTTCTTTAGCTAGAGTCCTTCTACAGAAATTCTCCTGTACTAAATATATAATTTGTACTTGTCTTTTATTATACATTCAAAGACTGTAGTGACAGTGCAGATACAGGAAAATCAAAGTCAACAAAACACAAGGCCAGATCCTGCTGTCACATTAGTGTAAATCTGAATAGCTCCATTAGCTGTCATGAGAAGATTCTGGATTTAGATCATGCTCCTGCATTGTACTCTGCAAAATGGTGGAGAGACAAGGTCAAGAGTAGAAGATGGCAGCATTTTGTGGGTTTTGCAGCCCACACAAGGAGTTACACAGAAATGTGATAAAATGGTAAATGTCCATTTGGTGGCACATAATGTTCTACACCAGTCCCTAAACACAGCAGAAGAAATTGTATGTCAACATCATGACCAAAATAGTAGTATCTAACTCTCAGTCAGTGTTGATGAGATTATACAAATCTTCCGCAAGAATTCACTTAGAATACAGGGTTTAGCACTGTTACCTTGTCATAAAATTGAATGTCTGAATACAAAGTACAGAGCGGAGCAATATGGCTGATCCTGGGACTAAAAGGTGAAAACCAGAGCAGGTGAAAGATTGGAATCCATCTAGGCGCAAAGCCGATAGTTAAGAGGGAATTTATTGAAGCTTATAAAATCTTCAACTGCACACATAATGCCACTGTAGCTTACTATTTCCCTTAATGTAAACTAAAGAGTGACAAATTCAGAACAGATGGTGAGAAACACATTTTCCATACAGAGTATCATAAGTGGATGTTCAATGGTCTTCTTGCAGATGAGTTGTCAGAAACCATTTCTAGGGGACTACAACATTCTAGTCTGTTATCCACATGTGAAAGTTACAGGTGGAAAGTTGTGGGCTAGGAAAATTTGCTCTTGTTTCTGAGAGGTACAGGCCTGCCTCAGTCTCTTAAATCACTTGAAATAATTCAGTAATTCCATCTGGAGAGAAGATAATTCTAAAAGTAATGCATCACTGAGTTGTTTGTGCAACTTTGGAGGCTGAGGTATTTCAAGTCTCTCAGTCAAGTCAATGGGAAGTGCACTATGATGGATCCTGTCCTAAGCGCAGTCTTTTAAAGTCTGTTTTTTGTTCTTTCTTCACTTCAGTTTTTTGTTTACACCCCTGTAACTTGTTATACAATGTGTCTGGAATTCCTCTCTTGCTACTCCCTACAACTTCCTTCATATGTGTAGAACAGTGGTTGTACTGGTCCATTGAATTTCTAACATGGAATTCTCCAAGCCATGGAATGCTATCTCTGAACTACCCATCCAGCCATCACTTACTCTTCATTTAAAATTCCTCCTCGACCCACTTCTATTCATTCAGCACGGAATTCTGCTTAAAAATCAATTATTTTATGGCCTTTGATCACAAAGGGACAAATCTTGAGCTCATTTACATTGAAGTCACTCCAGATTTACATCAGAGTAAATGACAGCAGAAATTAGGCCAATTAACGTGTAACTGCCATAAAGGTTAACAATCTAACTCTGCTCTCAGTTATGCCGGAGTCATTCCATAATGATTTTGATGGCATTACTCTGGATTTGTAAAGGTTTGCGTGAGTAGAATCCTATGTTTCAGAAGTTGGTGTTATATATTTTTTTAAAAATAAGAGGAAGGAAGGCATGCCACAGTCATTTGGTTTGTAGTAATGGCACATCACTGTTTCTGGATCATTTTTTCGAGAGTGTTGGAAATATGAAGAATATGCTGATGCTTTTATTAATCTGAAAAATAAACATAGACATTTATTTATTGCATTACTGCTGTGCTCCAAATATGCCATGTGCTGTACACTCACGTAAAAGGAGACAGCTCCTGCCCCAAAGAGCTTGCAATCTATGAAGGCAAGCAACAGACAAAGAGTGGGAAGAGGGATAAAAATGTACAATAATTAAAAATATATATCAACTCTCCTTTTACGTAACCATTCTTAAATGGGTGATTTCTTTTTCTTTATTATTTGTATTGCAGTAGTACCTAGGACTCCAGTCACAGACCAGGGTCCCATTGTGCTTGGTGCCGTAGACACAGAACACAGTCAGTTCCTGCTGCAAAGAGCTTACAGTCCAAATATAAGACAAGAGACAGCAGATATAACAAACAGACATGGGGAGCACAAGGTAACAATGAGACAAAATTGCTAAGCATGAAAAACAACAGTCTCCACACACCA
Organism: Terrapene triunguis; assembly: GCF_002925995.2. Taxonomy (NCBI): domain Eukaryota; kingdom Metazoa; phylum Chordata; order Testudines; family Emydidae; genus Terrapene; species Terrapene triunguis. The sequence continues at coordinate 5,451,146 of NW_020664369.1, forward strand.
TCTGCATAACCATTCCTGTAGGCATTATGGAAGAAAGTGATCCTGAGTATGTATTTGAAGGATGAGAAAGCAATAGCATTATGGGCCATGCACTAGCGTGAAAAAGCTGAAAATGCCTTATTCTTTTCTATAGCAATTCTCCACTATTTTTCCGTTAATGCTATCTCCATTTACTTCCCTGATATAATCCTCTTTCTAGTCCCACTCTCTGTATTTATTAGCTAGATAATCCATCTTTACCATACTGCCAGTGCCATGATTACAAATCCTGTAGGTTCTCAAACTGACTATAAAGCAAAACTCTTTTAAGAGCCTCAGGATGGTGACTGGTTGCATAAAGCAGATTATTCCTGTCTAGGGTTTCCAGAAAATTGTTGTATTCTACTTATTACCTGCCCTGGAAATGAAAACATCAAGATAGTTTATCTCTGAAATACTACACTTTACAGTATATGAGACCAAAAACTTAATAGCATCATGAATTTCATATAAAATAACAATACATTTATCCAAGAGAGCTTTCTCCCTATTCCACATCATGAAAACATAGTCAATAAACCTATACACCATTGCACCATATAAACTTATTAAAATCCTTGATTGACTGAACTAATCTTTTTTCAATATAGCCTAGAAATAAGTAAGCATGGCATAGGAAGGCACCACATAGGGAACCATGTCTATGTCCCCCTTCTGAAGAGACAAGCCAATTGGTCTTTTTTAGCTATTGACCAGCTTTGGCTGTCATTGATATCTATGCAATTGCATGGACTACAGGGGAAGAATTAAATGATGTATTATTTCAATCAACAAAAGAAGGTCTCCCCTGGAGATCATCATAAGAGCCAATGGTTAGATTCCATCCATACCTTAATTTTATATATTTATATGTTTTATACCTGAACACTTCTGTCCTTATGCTGGGGTAAATAAGGAATAACTATTTTGAAGTCAATGGATTTACATGGAGTTAAAACACGTGAGTGAGAGGAAAAATTGGTACATAGATTTTTTTACATGCTAAATGTAACTAATGAAGTATCCTGGTTTATTCTCTCAGGCTTATTCATGATCTTTATTTTTAAATGCTGGTTCAGAGTGTCCTTGGCTACAGTGGGGTTGCACAGAGTAAAACAGAGCAGAAAATGACCCACTTGCTTTAATATACTAATTTAGTTTATCCATAAATTATCCATTAGCATTGTCATAATGCCCTCCTTCAAGTCCCTCTGACAGTTCACTTCTTCAGGCAACCCTTTTACCTCTAACCATGCCCCCTGGACTTCACCCCTCATCTCACTAACTCAGCTCATATTGCAATGTAAGCAACATTTAGAACAACAACATCCAACACTTCCCATACAACAACAATAAAGGGTGAAAGGCTGACCCTGTTGCAGTCAATAGCCAAACTGCAATTGACTTCACTGGGGCCGGGATTTTGCCCAGAGACCTCACAACAAACTGAATACCTGCTGTTATTTTGCATCCCTTCTGCATTCTGCCTGTTTAGAATGTGAGCTTTTTCAGGTGGGGATCTTGCTTGTTATAGCTGTACATCACCAAGTAGACATTGGAATAATAATAATTATTATTAATAATAATGATAAATAATGGATCCAATCCTTAGAGATGTTGAACACCTGCAACTGCCCTCATCAGGAACTGACTAATAATAAATAATACCATGAAAATAATATCATAATCAGTTCTTTTCATTACTGTAATCGTCATTCTACTGCAGTATTTCTTTCCCTTTACTTATTACGTGCATATGACTCAAACTGTGTTAGATATTCACATATGATATATATGTACAGTCAGAACCATTCACATCTTTTACTGTTCTGCACAAGTTTTGGGTCACTTTCTTCAGGAACTCAAGAATTTTAGAGCTCCTCCAGTTGGCAATAATGCAGTCGGGTGACCAAGAATGTAGGTGTCCCTCAAAATATTAATGTGAAAAATAACAAGAAAGCATATTGCCAATTTTATAAGGTTATTTTAATCTTGGCTTGTGGCCTATGTATAATGAGTTAGTGGTTTCATTTAATTGCTAAATGGCCCAGTATACACATCACAACTGACATTATCTTCTCACCCCTGGGAGGTTCATAGAATCATAGATTTTAAGGCCATAAGGGACAATAATAATCAAGAGTGACCGCTTGCATAACACTAGTTATAGAACCTCACCTAGTAATCGCTGCATCTAGTCCCTCCAGTTCAGAGTTGAGGTCCAAGTGAGTGGTGGGGAAGTTTGCTCCACCGTCGTCCATGGTGAACCTTCTCTGTGGATACACAGAGGACTTCATTTTCCAAGGCTGTCAATCAGGCATCTTTCACAAACACAAAATTCACTTTTGTAAAAAATGGGCGATTACCCCATCATTATCTGCCTTTGCTAACTGCTATTTCTCTGAGTCCTTCATGTGAAGTTATTACATCACAGTCAATTGAAAGAAATTAAATTGCAATCACTTGTTTTTTAACATTGTTGGAAGCTCAAAGGACTGTGTTACTTGTAGTTTCAGCATTTTTTTATAGTTTGTTTGGAATCTTAGGAGACAATTTTTTCACCAATACACCTGGTTTATCTGTTTGTAGAATAGCTTCACTTCTTCAGCTCATCAATTTCAGTAATTCTAGCCAATAAAAAAACAAAACAGAGAAACTGCACAATAGCTCCCTTGTCATGTAGCAAAATGTGTTTTTTTTCGATTGCTGAGAACTAGTGAATTCCTAGGGGATTCATGTATAAGTATTTACAAACACGTGTCAATGAACTCATTGTTGCCTGAATTATTAACAGAACTGGTATTGTTCTAACATGAGGATAATGAGCACAATTATGAAAGGAAGATAGAGAGGTGTATGAATATACTAACGGTAAGAAAAATATGAACACTTGTTTTAGGACTTGTTTAATACTGTTTCATTGTTGCAAAGGCCCCTAAAATAATAATGTTAAGGAAGAAACAATGACATTACTTGAAATACAGTAGGGAAAATAGAATGGGACTTTGGCAACAATGCAAAATTTCCTCAGAATGTATTCATTTGGGAACCAGGGGAACTTTCCTGTGTACAGTGCTATTAGCTTAGCAACTAAATACTTCTATGTAAAAATGGAGGGCGATTCTAAATATGTGCCCATGTTTAAGTGAATCTTTTGAAAATATTTTGGCACCCAAACTTGGATTGCATGGGCCTGATTGTGATCTCACCCTCATATTCCTCTGGTATACATATTGCTACCTTTTTCTAGAGGTAAGTAGAGTGTAGAAAAACACGTTTTTATTTGTGTCACATTACTATTATGAAGCCAAAAGAATTTGGCTCAATCTGTAAAGTTTTAGCACATGCTTAACTTTACTCACTGCGGGTAATGCCACAGACACATGTGTAAGTCCTTTCAGAATTGGAGCCTAACATATGCTCACAAATTTACAGCGGGCCCCGGGACAAATCAGCCTCCCCACTAGTCTCCTCGCCGTCTGCCTGGCGTGCCCGGCCACCACTTGCCTCCTCAGCCACCTCCCCCGCCTGCCCGCCTGCCGCTCACCTACTCACCCACTGCTTGCCTCCCCGTTAGTCTCTTCGCCATCCGTCCGGCGCACCCCTCCCCCCTGTCCGCCCGACCACCGCTCTCCTGCTGTCTGTCAGCCCGCCTGCCGCTCACCTCCCCATTTGCCTTCCTCACCCCACTCGCCCACCCGCCTCACCTCCCCGCCCGCTTCCAAACCAGAATATCGGGACAAATGGCGTCCCAATCGTAGTTTGGTCGGGACGTGGGACAAAGGGCTAAACATCTCGTGATTTTTATCGAAGCGTGGGGCCCGGGGCAGTCATCCCAATTCGCCGTACCCAAGGGACAGCTCTGCAAATTTATTATAGTGAGAGTGGAATTTGGCCTGTGGTTTTTTGGTTTTGTTATTCCTGAGAAGGACAATGTTGAAGTATGCAGCATTGTTGTAGCTGTGTTGGTACCTGGATACTAGAGAGACGAGGTGGGTAAGGTAATATCTTTTATTGGACCAACTTCTATTGGTAAGAGAGACAAGTTTTACACTCTGTAAGCTCGAAAGCTTGTCTCTCTTACCTATAGAAGTTGGTCCAATAAAAGATATTACCTCACCCACCTTGTCTCTCTACTGCTAAAATATGAAACTTCTGTTAATTATGTTTTAGTTCCTGAAATGATTTGCTTGTAACATCATTCTTGGATAAGATGGGGGCTTGGGTCAATAAGGGTATGTCTACATATGCAGTGTCAGTGAGCCTCCAAGCCTGGGTTGATGGACTCAGATTTGCGCTACTGCATTAAAAATAGCTGTGTAGACCGTGTTCTAAAGTTGCAGCTCAGGCTCTGAAGCCCACCCCCCTCTCTAGGCTTGAGAGCTCAAACTCCAATCCAAGCTACAGCACCTACACAGCTATTTTTTGCACAGTATTGCAAGCCTGAGTCTGTTGACCCGTGTTCGGAAGGGCGCTGCGCCAAGCTGTGTAGACATACCCTTACAGTTTTCAGAAATATTATTAGAACCACAACAGATACTAAAAAAACACAGAAATGTTAGTTTACAATTTTTTCTTTTTAAAAAATTTAGTGTTAGTAGCCCCTAATTGCTGACTCTAGCTATGCTCTATGGTTGATGTGTACAGTATATTTGAAATGCAGTTGAGTGATGAAAGAAAACTGGCAAAGCTAACACGTGTACCACAAGAACACTCTCTTATTATTTCAAGCTAAGGCTATAACTGAGCAAAATATTCAAACTTTTGTACCTAAAGTTAGGCATGTTTGAAGAATAGGTGTCTTATCTAGGTGCCTAAATGTAGATTCATATACTAGGTTTACTTGTATTTGGTTCCTGATTCAGCAAAGCCTTAAATATATGCTTAAAATCTTTGTTGGATCAGGACCTATATAAAAGTAAAGACTGATTTTATTGAAGGGCCGGAGCAAGAAGTTCTTACACGGGCTGGAGAACACTCTGGGCCAATATTCATTCTCAGAATACTTCAGTACACCTCCACTGACTTTGGCTCTGTATGTTGTGTATGGTCCTGAACATCGATGTGATGCTGATATGCTTCTTTCAGACTGTGCGTATCAAAATTATGGGCTTTGTAACAGAGTGGCTTGCCCCTTTAAGGGCTGGAAACCTGAGGCCAGCCAAAGCTAGTTACTAACTGGAACACCAGAGCAGGGATCAGGTGATTCCTCTCTAAAGAGCTGCAGAGAGTTAGAAGGCTCCTGCAGGTTGCAGAAACCAGATGGCTGCAGGAGAGTTTGGGAGACAAGGAGGAATTAGACTCCAGCCAGGGAGGGATGGATGTGCCCTGCTAAAAACAGGGCAATGAGTTGGACTTTGTGGAGTTTATTTTGGGATTTGGAGTTTTGTTCAGAGAGAAGCTGTGTGGAGTTTATTAAGGAGCCAAGAAAGAAGGCAAAGTGAGGCAGGGTGCCACAGAGCCACCCTGGCCATGAGGGGGAATGCAGAAGACGGCCGATCCTACAATAGCCTTGAACCTGCAAACTTACATGGGGACAGTGCGGCTGAGGCAATAGGGCTGCTGGCTTGCGACTCAGAAGACATGGGGTCTCGTCTTGCATCTGCTACCTGCGTGCCAGGTGACCTGGGTCAAGTCACTTCTACTCCCTATGCCTATTTGCTTATCTCTAAAATGGGGATGATAATGAGATTGAGGTATGGAAAGCACTATGTAAGATATTCAACTACTTTTGTGAGGAAGCTTGCAGCAGTCAGCCCCATGCTATGAAACGCAAACAGCAATCAAGTATTCTTTTAGCTTATTTTAGCTAGACTGCAGATCATATAACACCTACAGAATCAAATTAGAGAAAGCCACCATAAACATTAAATAAAAGCACTTAAATAGTTTGCTTAAAACTCTTTGGGCCAGATTCTCTACATGATTATAGGACCTTTGTGCTACTCTGGTTGTGCAAATGGATCATACTCATTGGTGTATCTGGGGTGGGGAAGGTGGGGAGCTGCATGATATAGAGAAGGATGGTCTCATGGTGAGGGTGCTAGCCTACGATGAGAGAGACTTCTGATTTCCTGTTCTGGCACAAGCTTCCTGGCTGACCTTTGGCAAGTCATTTAATCTCTGCACTTCAGTTCCCAATCTCTAAAATGGGGATAATAGCTCTGCCCTATCTCACAGGAGCGTTGTGAGGATTAATACATTGAAGACTCTGAGCTGCTCAGCTACTACAGAATGGGAGTGGGGGCACATACATACCTGAGACAGACAGTGTGAAGGGTTATCGGCAGTTCATGTTGGAGTTCCACTATGCCTATATTCCACTGGTGTAGGGAACATTATGGTCCCAATGCTAGTAGCATAAACTAGAACAGCCCAGCAGCTGTTGGGGTTTGAGCCTGCTCTGAGAATAAGGGGCTTTAAATGGTCCTCTGATGTCCCTCCCTCCCTCCCTTTGTTCTGTAATTAACAGAGGAAAATATAGCCCAGTCTGGAGGAGAATCTAGCTCGTTACCTTTTCTCAATAATCCGGCAATCCCTTCTTCAAATCCTTTATTAAAACACATCTTTTTCATGAAATATTTCAACAATGACCTCTACAGTATGTCTCCATAACCTTCAGCTTGCACCATCTCCCAAAATATTGTGTGTCTGAACTATTTCTCTGTTTGAGCTAGATCCCATAAGCCTACAGGCAAGGGCATTAAGTTGTTAAATGTTAGTACAGTGCCAAACATGCCGTTGGCGCTGATTATATACTGAATGATGAGAATAGTTATCCTCTAACTGTGGTCCTAATTACACTTCAGTTACAAAAGAAAAATTAAGTCAATTCTTCTTTGTATGGGCTTGGATAAATCCTAGAAAACTGTCTCAACCTAGATCTTCTGGAGTGTTGCCTTTCACACTCATCTGATGATTTTGTACTCTGAATTTCTTCCAGAGAATCTCAACATTCTAGAACATCCTTGAAGATACAAGTGCCTCGGGCTTCCCAAGCTACAGGGTTATGCAGCACACCAGTTTGTTTTGAAATGTTAGTTTTATTGTTTATTTTATTATACTTATGACAGTTTGTGAGGGGCTATAGTATTAGCTTTACGAGAAGAATAGCTTCCTGCCTCCAGCAGATACAGTCAATAGACACTGCATGAAAATATACAATGAACATCGCTGTAGTATCTCCAGAAATGATGATGGAAAGCTGACTTACAAGTGTGAGGGTATTTTAGTGGATACCCACAGGTTCTGATGAGGGGTTTATAATTTATTCTGCAAAATCAGTCATTTAAAAAAAAATCCACTACAGTATTCTATGCTACTGACGGGGGTTATTGGGAAGGGGGAGGGGAGACATTGAAATACTACTCAATTATTTAATCTAAAAATAGAGGGAGATTCTAAATGTGTGCCCATGTTTCAGTGACCCTTTTGGAAAGGTTTTTGCACCCAGACTTCAATTGGACGACAGATTGTAATCTCACCCTCATTTTCCTCTGCTGTACCACCAGCATAAGTGAGAGGAGAATATAGGTGTCAGTCAGAGGTACCCAGCTATCTGTCAATAATTTGTTAAAATAATGGGACAAACTGCAATTTAGGAAAAGAAAAACCAACAAAACCTATGCTGGTACAATGCCTCAAATGGCCCAATGTTCAGACGGACTCTTCGGATATACCATAGTAAACCAAATTGTTATTTGAAGAAAAAATGGGAGGTGTGTCAATTGTCTCAGGAAATTTTTTTAAGGGTGTAGGCATTGTCAAAACTGTACTGTAAAATCCTAGTCACTTGAATTACAAGCACTATCCAGTGTTGTATGCAATGTTATTGTAGCCGTGTTAGACCCAGGATATTAGAGAGAAGATATTACCTCACCCACTTTATCTCTCTCTAAGCGCTATCCAGGTCTGTTAGCTGAAATATGGGACCCACAAGATACAGGAATGTTGCAGAAACAATGCTTTTTATGCGGTAAATTCTTGTCCTTGCAAAGAAATGGCCTTGAATGTCTGGCGGTGGGGCTGAGTAAAAAATCCTAATCTGAGGAATAATGTTGAGTTACATTTTGATGTTTGCCAGTTGTTTTTCTGTGACCAAAAGATAAAGTTCTACCTGGAAAAAGGGATTTGACTGGCTGACCCCGTTGTTTTTGTGCTATACCAGCTATCACGCCCGATCCTGCCAAATTTTACTCACACGATACTTCAGTGTGTAAATTGTGTCACTGTGGACTAGTTACACGAGGTAAGAGCAACCAGGATTAAATGCTTTACAACAGTTTGCTCTTGTTACATTGCTGAATCCTGAGTGATGGATAAACGCAACAAATAACGGCATAAAGTAATTACTGCTTAAGTGCAACCATCATTTGAAAGCATCCATTGCTGTAGTTACGGCAGAAGACTCAGCTGACAAGTTGTCCTTAGACGACAGAAAAAAGGAATGTTTAACACAAAAGGATTGAGTCGTTGACCCAGCTTGATCCCTGTTTCAAAGGCAAATCTGAAAGTGTTCTTCAGTGGGCTTCACACATCGATCGCTCCAAGGAAGCTCCCATGAATGACAGCCCAGCCCATGTTATTGTCCTCTTACATTTCCTTTCCGCCGTTCCCCTTCTGCTCTGCTTCTAGATAAAAGCCAGTAATTTAGTCATCTAAAATAGATACTCAAAATCTGCACAAGTTCCTCAAGAAATATATACATTGTAGAGGGACTATTTCTTTCTTTAAACTTTATTAGATTTTTACAGAGTAAATATAAAGAAGAGAAGTAGAAAAAATGTCTACACACTCACACACTTTCCTTGCAAATGTTAAATGAAATCATACCCCGCCACAAACAATCCAAACACTCTCCATTTATGATTCTTTTGGGAGTGATGATGATTTTATCATCAAAGAAAAGAAGAATAATCGTACAATATTGTATTCAACAGTCAAAAATGTACTTGTCTTAAGCATGGTTGAGTGAGTACAATTTTATATGGTGATTTTAGATATAGAAAATTTAGGATAATTGTAGAGTATTATAAAAGTTTTAATGGCATGGAGGTGGATTGGTAACATTACTCACAGAGCCACAAGTGAAATACATAGGTCAACCTAAATGAGTGCTGTTAAAACTTTTATAACACACCATGCCTTTGTGTATTATGTATATGCCACTTACATTGCAGAAAAACTAAGGCCTGGGAGTTTTTGGGGGAGAGGGGTATTTAGTAATCTCCAAGTAGAATATTGTATGCTACAATAATAACTATAAAGCCAGGTTACCACAAGTCCCACTCAACAGGGCTGAGATAGAGAAATTAAAACTAAAAAATGTAAAATGCCTCCTGAAAATGAACTGTAGAACTGGTCAAAAATTTTCATCTGTGGGAAATGTTTGTCTTCAACATTTTTTTTTTCAATTTTTGGATTTTCAATTAAAATCCAAAGTTTTTTGTAGAAACGTTTTTATGAAAATGAAAATTTTGTCTTTTTGGTCAACATTTTTCATGGGGAAAATAAATCCTTGACTCAGTCAGCCAAATAGCTCTGTCTATTGCATAAAAATGATACAAATTAAAGTACTTTATCTTGAGCCCTTGAATCAAGTGCATGTTCCATTTGGGAAGCTGGGAATCCCTTCTTCTCAGAGGTATGCAGCTGTTTCTAGCCCTGAAGAGCTGCAGGATTTGAAAGTTGAGAGATTTCTATGCATTTCATTTCAAACAAAATCACCAAACAAACAGAAGTTCAGATTGATGACCTCAACTCTGATGCTTTCTTATACAGTCAAAGGCTTAGATTATGCAAATTCACTGACAGTTAAGAGGAATACGTTATACAGATTTGGGATCCATTACTCAACCAGGTCTCCTTGTATTTTACTGACAACTTTTGGCATCAGCATTAGAAATTATTCCCAATCTTCTATTAATTTCCCCCACTTTTCATGTTTATATATAAGGGAAGCAAGACTCTGGACACAATTCACATCAACTCATTATTTTTAATCGTACTCTTATTTCCAGTTTTACAGTATATTTGAAAAATTGGTTCCATTTCTATATATTTAAAACATTATATTTCCACTCTAACAACCCATTCTAGATGTCAGATGCCAATCCTTATTCTGCTAGTGGAATCCCTATCCAATGCCTGGATTTGTTCTATGATTTTGGTCTTCATGCAATGGCAGCCAGAACTTAATATGGAATACATTTGGTTCAAAGGCAGCCCAGCTTTACCAGCAGATCCAAAAAGATACCACACTCTGGCTGAGTAGTAGGAGCAGCACTAAGCTTATCTCAGCTGGAGATCATTCTTTGCAGATTTGATACTTATCTTAATTCTTGTTACCTGATATGGGAACATCCTTCTCATATGTTTTTTTTTATCTTGCACTTAGTGTGTGTTGGGGGGGGGAATCAATAGTGCTCAGTAAATCAACACATTTATCCTTCTGACTGACACGCTCACTTCTGACTTGCTTCATCTGGCACATGTTTATATTATTCACAACAGGATCCCTGTTATAAAGCGGATGAATGCTATTGTTCATTCAGAACAGATGCACTTTAAGTGACAGCTTCTGAATCATTGCCTTTTATACGTCAAGCAATTCAGTACAAAGTTGGCTGTCAGTTGACACAGTTACATCAGTCACCCTACAAAGAATTAGTATCCTTCAGTACCAACAATATCTTCTTAATTTTTACTATATCTGTTGCCAGATGACTCTGTTTTTGCTTTTTGTTTTTAGGGGCATCAGACAAGATGCAGTACAACTCATTAGCAGCTCACTTAGACTGGAGCACTATTTATCTCTATATATTTCTCTTGCTGATAAAAGCTGCACAGATAATGATCTTTTTCATAAAGGTATGAAAAGCTCTGGATCTGGCAGGCTCCCAGTTTTTACTTTCATTCTAATTATCCTGAGAAAATAATGTATAGACTTTAGCTCCCTCCCACCCAAGAGATGTTTAATTTCCCAAATTCAGTCTTTATAATTCGTAGGCTTCTAGGCCAGAAGGGACCATTGTGATCAGCTAGTCTGACCTCCTGTATAACACAGGCCATAGAACTTCCCCCAAATAATTCCTAGAGCTCATCTTTTAGACAAACATCCAATCTTGATTTAAAAATTGTCAGTGATGGAGAATCCACCACAATCTTTGGTAAGTTGTCCCAATGGTTAATTACTCTCACTGTCAAAAATGTATGCCTTATTTCCAACCTGAATTTGTTTTGTTTAGCTTCAGCTTCCAGCTATTAGACAGTGTTCTACCTTTCTCCACTAGAGTGAAGAGCCTATTATGATTATGTAACACAGCGTTCACTCACCACCGTGGCACCTCCTGCTGGGGAATTAGCTCATCCCAGCCTCGGAGTGCCTCCTGCTGGCCAGTGTCTCCCTACCGATACCTGCTTCCTAGTCAATCTCCACCACTGTGCTTCAGCCCCGTGTCCCTCACTGGCCCACGGTGCCTCTTCTCTTGGGTACTGCCCCACAGCAGTACCCCCACATTCGGGGTCCCGGTCCTCCCTTCTCCAGGGAACCCCAATACCCTAAGCCCACCTCGCCTCAGTGACCCACTGCCAGTCTTCATCTAGCCCCTTCCCTCAGGGGCAAACTGCAGTCTGAAGTGGCTACTCATCATCGGCCAGGGAGTTGGACCTGCTGCCTCTTCCTTCCTTGGCTGCCTCCCCACAGCCCTAATACCTCTTCTGACCCTGACAGCAAGGCCTCTGCCTGGGGGTTTTCCAGGCTGGAGCTCCCCCAGCTCCTCCTGCCCTTCCTCAGCACTGCCCCATCCAAGGTACTCTTTGCTCTTTCAGGCAGCCAGGTCCATCTCTCTTCACCTCCTCTTCCGATCTGCCCTCTTTTTTTCCCTTTTGGCCATCTCTGGCTGGCTGCCTCCTGCCTCTTCCTGACTGGGTCTCAGCCCCAGCCCTCTCCAAGGGCTGGCTTTGAACTCTTTAGGATCCAGAGCTGGGTGACCGCTACAGTATATTTGTTCCCCAAGTAGGTACTTATAAACAGTGATCAAATCACTCTGTTCAAACCTAAGAGACTGGGAATGGTTGGGTCATTACACTAATTGAATCTATTTCCCCATGTTAAAATATCCTCACACCTTCTATGGGTATCTCGATTATCACTTCAAAGGTTTTTTTCTCTCTCCTGCTGATGATAGCTCGTCTCAATTGATTGGTCTCTTACAGCTGGTATGGCTACTCCCACCTTTTCATGTTCTCTGTATGTATAAATATCCTCTTTCTGTGTGTTCCATTCTATGCATCCAAAGAAGTGGGCTGTAGCCCAAGAAAGCTTATGCTCAAATAAATTTGTTAGTTTCTACGGTGCCACAAGTACTCCTGTTCTTTTTGCGGATACAGACTAACACGGCTGCTACTCTGAAACCTGTCCATTTATTCTGTTTATCACTATAATGCATGTTTCCTAATCCTTTAATCGTGCTTATGACTCTTCTCTGAACCCTTTACAATTTATCAACATCCTTCTTGAATTGTGGATACCAGAACTAGACACAGAATTCCAGCCATGGTTTCACCAATGCCAAATACAGGAGTAAAATAAAAAAACCTCGAGATTCCCCTGTATATGCATCCCAGGATTGCATTAGACCTTTTGGCCTCATTATCACACTGGGAGTTCATGATTAGCTGATTATACATCACAACCAGAAATCTTTTTCAGAGTTACTGCTTTCTAGAATAGAGTCTCCCATCCTGAAAGTATGGCCCATATTTTTTTTCATAAATGTGTAGCACCCCCTGACACAGAAGGGGGACCGCACAGAGGGCGGACCATGGAATGGGCTAAGCTGGTAAAGTGGTGGGCCAACAGCTAGCAACAGCAGCAGGCCGCACAGCTCCAGCAACAACTGCTGCAGTAGCTAGAGACCCAACAACAACAACTCATTCTGGAGTTGGGGGTCCAATTACAGGAGCAATAGCGGCAGTATGCTCAGGTGTGATACCGGCACTGGCTCCCAGTCTGCTGCTCCGACTCACCAAGATGTGGTTGGGGGATGACCTCGAAGCGATCCTGATTACTTTTGAACGCGTTGCCTCTGTGGCCGGGTGGAACCCGGAGCAATGGGCCAGTCTTTTGGCTCTCTACTTGACAGGGGCCACCCAAGCAGCTTACCGTGCCCTCCTAGATGAAGGGGCCTGGGACTACTGGACGGCGAAGACCGCCATTCTGGATGCATTGGATATTACCCCGAGACATTTTGACGGCATTTTTTGAGGAAAACGTACCCGCCAGGCGCCTGACCCCGAGTGGTTACACAGGAACTGAAAGATGCCTGTTGGTGCTGGTTACAGCCGGATCGACACTCCGCTGCTGAAGTCATGGAACAGATAGTGGTCAAGCAGTTCCTGCACATTCTCCCAACCCAAGGCTGGACGTGGGTGATGAGGCATCGCCCTACCAACTTGAGTGCGGCTGTGCAGTTGATGGAGGACTTCATGGCAGCAGAGAACTCAGTGACCCCTGTAGTAACCCCAGTGGTTCAAAGTCCCGGCCGTGCCGTGTGACCATCGAACCCCTGGATAGACTCTACCCAGCGAGGAGGGCCAGAAACACAAGTCTCTTCCGGGATCCACCCCAAGAATTTCTAGGCCACCCCGCAGTCAGGGGTTTGGGGAGTGGACGACAGAACCCGAGGCAAGAACCCCTCAAGCCCCGATGCCACAAGGAGGCCCAATAAGGCCACGCTGAAGTAGGGTCTTGTTATGCCTGCAGCCAATTTGGGCATTTCCAGAGACAGTGCCCCAAGATGGACTGTTCCTATAGCCAGGTATGCAGTGACTTGTATTCTTTCTTATTTACTACTACCCCCAATATTTGTGTCATCTGCAAACTTTATCAGTGATGATTTTAAGTTTTCTTCCAGGTCCTTGATAGAAATATTAAATAGCATAGATCCAAGAACTTATCCCTGTGGGACCCCACTAGAAACACACCGACTTGATGTTAATTCCCTGTCTATAATTACATTTTGAGACTTATTGGCTGGTTTTTAATCCATTTAATGTGTGCCATATTAATTTTATAACATTCTAGTTTTTTAATCAAAAAGTTGCAGTACCAAGTCAAATGCCTTACAGAAGTCTAAGTATATTACATCAACACTACTTGTAGTGTCATAAAAAGAGATATTTGTAATCTCATAAAAAAGATATCCAGTTATTTTAACAGGATCTATTTTCCACAAAGCTATGTTGATTTTCCTTAATTTCATTACTCTCCTCTAATTATTAATCGAGACTCAAATCAGCTGTTCCATTATCTTGCCTGGGATTGATGTCAGATTGATAGGCCTATTATTATTTGGGTCATCCCATTTACCATTTTAAAATATCTTCCAGGCTTTTGGAACTTCTACAATGTTGCAAGTCTTATTGAAAATCAACATTAATGGTCCAGCAAGCTTCTCAGCCTGTTCTTTTAAAACTCTTGGATGCAAGTTATCTGGACCTGTTGATTTAAAAATGTCTAACTTTAGTAGCTGTGTGTAATGTCCTCCTAAGATACTAGTGGAATTCAAAGAGTGTTACAATCATCATGAGGTATGACTACAGCATCTGTTTTTGTCCCAGTACAGAATGAGAAATATTTACTGAACACTTCTGCCTTTCCTGCATTATTATTCATAATTCTACCATTTCCATCTAGAAATGGACCAATATCATTATTAGGACTCTTTTTGTTCCTAATATACTTTTAAAAGTCCTTCTTATTGTCCTCAACTCTGTTGGCCAGAAATTTCTCCTTGTGTCTCTGCTTCACTTATAAATTTTCTATTCCCATTTTTTCTTCACATTTTTATGATTAAATTCTTTCTCCCAGCTGATTTGACTTACAATTGTCTTCAGCTTTGTTCCACTTGCCTGTTTAAAGAACCAAGCATATATATATTACTGGCTTCGACTTGTTTGCACAAAATGTGATCAAATCATGATCACTTATACCTAAACTACCAGTAATATTTAATTCTGTGATCAATTCCTCTTTATCTGTCAAGGCGAGGTCTAATATAAAATTCCCCCATCTTGGATGCAACGCTCTTTGAGTTAGGAAACTCTTACGTAAATTAAGTTGTCATGGGATAAAAGGGAAGGTCCTTTCATGGATTGAGAACTGGTTAAAAGACAGGGAACAAAGGGTAGGAATAAATGGTAAATTCTCAGAATGGAGAGGGGTAACTAGTGGTGTTCCCCAAGGGTCAGTCCTAGGACCAATCCTATTCAACTTATTCATAAATGACCTGGAGAAAGGGGTAAAAACTGAGGTGGCAAAGTTTGCAGATGATACTAAACTGCTCAAGATAGTTAAGACCAAAGCAGACTGAAGAACTTCAAAAAGATCTCACAAAACTAAGTGATTGGGAAACAAAATGGCAAATGAAATTTAATGTGGATAAATGTAAAGTAATGCACATTGGAAAAAATAACCCCAACTATACATACAATATGATGGGGGCTAATTTAGCTACAACGAATTAGGAAAAAGAACTTGGAGTCATCGTGGCTAGTTCTCTGAAGACGTCCATGCAGTGTGCAGAGGCAGTCAGAGACAGAGATTCTGAGGATGTTTTAGTACTGGCAGAATGAGATCTCCAGCATCTGTCACTCAGATTGAAGTCCCCCATGATCACACAGCATTCCCCCCCTACACTTTATAGGTAGGTGCTTAAGGAACTGGTTATCCTGTTTCCCACTGTGCTTTGGTGGTCTGTAGCATACACAAAGAAATACCCCATTTTGGGCTTTATCTGTTAGGACATTGATCCAGAAGCATTCAAGATAATTTTCTTCTGAGTTATCAGTGACTTGGAAACGGGTAATGCCATTTTTACATAGAGTACCACTCCCCCTCCCCCTTTGCCCACTCAAACCTTCCTAAATAGTTTTTAACCATTGATTTTAGCATTCCAGTCATGTGAATCATCCCACCAGGTTTCAGTAGTACCAACTAGATCGATAATAATGAGAAACGCATGTTGAAGAAACATCCTGAAAGCAGTCTATACCTGTCAAGGAAATGTTTTCTGTGCACACAGATAAAATCTATCCTAATCACAATATTCATTTTTCCAAAGCAACAGAACAACAAAATATTTCTCGAATTGCAGTTAATGATGACAGCTGGGAGAGTGAGTTTGTGGAAAGCCCACTTCTAGAATCATATATTTGTTTTTATTGCTATTTCACTATATCTTGTGTAGATGAGTCTATAGACATAATCTCACCTTCCAAAAAGGTTTAAGTGAAAATAAGGAGATACAAGACATGTTTCTTTGCTTGGAGAAGACTCTAACAGACCAAACTGTAAGGAGGTGTGGCCTCCCTCAGAGGTGGAAGCAGAGGGATGGCCATGCCAGCTTACAGTCTGCTATTACAAAACTCTGCATTGCTGTTACTTACAGGCTAGAATTTGTCTCTGGTGGTTCAGAGCATTCAGATTTTCAATTTTGCTTTTGTAGAAATAAAAACCAAAAGCATGTATATGATATAAAGTTAATTCATTGATATACCCCCCATTCATCATAGATAGTAGGGTAACTGATGATTATCTATTTTAAATGTATTGGGGCAAATTCACCCCTGGTGTAACTCAATTGACTTCAGGCTCCACTGTGTATTACTCATAGGGTATTCAAATAAGACTGAACAGAGACCTAGTAAATGTACCATAGGGAAAACTCTTACACTGGCAGAGTGATGGACTATTACTTATTAGTTATCTAAGTGCTGCTAATGTGATAAATATGACCTACTAGGTCTTTTCTTACTTTCACGGCTATGACAAGGGAAACAAGTTATATGGCATTTTAGATTTTCAATAATAATAATAATTAATAAAAATCTCAAAGAATGGGCAAACGGAAGTGTTTCCAGCACTAAGGCTGCTTAACGAGTTGCTTTGCCCCATACTCGCAGCAAATGACTGCACCACTGCAATTAATTGGTTTTACTTTTAGTAAAGAGGCAATGTAAATTCACTGAAGTCAGACTAGTGCCAATAAAGTCACCCAGAGTGGTGGTGTTATATTATTTAATAATAATTATTATTAATAATAAATCTTCAATGCCATTAGTGAAAGAATCAGCTGATAAGTTTCATGTATATCTGCTGACCAAAGAGGATTGGTGTGGATTGGCAAGCCTGGGTTTCATTTAATTCTCTGGAGGGAAATGTGCTTAATTGGACACAGAGTCTTCTGCCCATGTAAACCTGTCCTCTTTTGCCTCCTCCTTTCCAATCTGTTCCTATCCTGTCTTCACTCATCTAACTTCTCAGCCCTGTCTCCTTGCCCAGCCAGCCACAGTCCCCTGGGACTCCTCATCTGATCTTATTCTCCCACCCACCCATTGGCTTCCAGACCCAATCTCCTTGCCCAGATAATCCCAGTCTTCCCCTGGGTTCCCAGTCTCCTTGCCAGGCCAGTCACATTTTAGTAAGATAGGCTATAAAAGACTTACAACATTGCTAACTGGGTGCTAGTAATGGAGATGACTTGATGCTCTTATGTGGATTTTCTAATTGTCGGAAAAGAGGTCAAAAGAAGCCTACAAAAGGAAGTCCCCAAAACCTACAAAAGGCTCAGTAAGAATATGACTTTTAGCACTCGGATAAAATCCTGCTTTCACTGATGTCAATGGGAGCTTTGCCATTCATTTTAGTGGATCCTTTAGAGGGCTGAGTGCAATGCAGGGCAGCTAGTGAAATTAATAAAGGTCTATGTCCCAGAAGTGGCAAGTCCAGCTTGGTTGGAAGAGTGGTCATCTCTGCATCTGCTAGAGTTTTGCTGGAAGCACAAAGAGTGCATATTACTCCTTTAAAAAGGCCCAAGGTTTATAACAGACCAGCATAGTTCCTCAATTTATCTAAATTCCCCTCTCTACAGGTAAACTAAACAATTAAATGACATTCACTTATTTTCCATGCACTGGATGTATGACTTTTTCATTGCATTGCAATTCACATCATTTTTAAGACTTCATCGACTGTCTGTGAACTTTATTTTCTGCATGTTCTTATGTTTTACACATCTGGTGAGAGGGAGCATTTTTCAAGCTTTTCCTCACCATTCTTCTCCTTCCAAGTATTGCTATTCTTCTCTGAAAGGACTAAAGGTAAAATAAAAGTGGTGTGTGTGTGTGTGTGTGTGTGTGTGTGTGTGTGTGTGTGCGCGCGCGCAAAATTATTGGAAACTATCATATTTAAAGTATGTGTCTTTTTTCTTTTTTCTTTTTTTTTTAAACAAGCACTCCACTTTCAGCAGAGATGGAGCCTGGGTAGCAAAAGCATTTTGCTCCAAGTAACAGCAGAGTTCTCTGAGGTTATTCTTTCAATCCAGGATCAAAGTGACAGGCTCAAAAGAGCTTATTAAAGACAGAGTTGGAGCAGATAGAGTGGTAGTGGCACAGCTGTTTCAGGTGAAAAAGGCAAGATTTGTCAGAGGTTCCTCAGAAGGTGTATAATAAAAAACTATTTGGGAGCTATCCCCATAGTGAATGCCCAGCTGCCTAACTCAGATCTATTGCAGCAGTTCAGGGATGAAATGCAGTGTGACCTGACCTGATTAAACCTTGACAGTGCCCTTGTATGAACAATGCACATCTAAGTGCTGCCCTCATTCACAAGAATGCTTGAGTGCTGTTAATATCTTGGGCTGTGTTTACAAAGTCATTCAGTCAGCATGATGTTGGACAGTGGCAGGAACAGTCTATTCCAATCTAAGGCACAAAAAGACTATCACACAGGAGGAGAAAGATTACATTTAGTTTCAGTGTAGCTGCAAAAGTGGACTATTAACTTCTAATGGAACCCTTTTTTCTTCTGAAAAGCTACAGAGAGATGGCATTAAACTGCTACTGCCAGAGAAAGAGAGTGAGCAGTGGCAGATTGGCTAGGTCTCAGGTCAGGATGTTATGCTACAAGCACAGGCCTCCTTCTAGATCAGGCAAATGCCATCCTCCTGCCTATGGACCATATAATACAAGGCTTCTCTCATGCAGGCAAACACCTATTTTAAATCCTGGATGCTAGTGAATAGTGGTAATGGAAAGAGGTTGGGAGAGGGCAGGAACTGTAGCTACAGCAAGTGAGCGGTGGTGGTCCTTATGGTGTGGATATGGCGCTGGTGTTGAGACTTGGAGATCAGACATTTTACTTTCTGCTCCTCAGTTTGGGACTACGGGATATGGTAAATTAGGCAGCCCCAAAACTACAGGTTATAGACTTTCTGTGCTGAAGTGTTAATGTGTCTAAAAAAAAAGTGTCATACATTATGCAAAAAGACTATCTTTTAAACTCATCTAAAACATTTTACAATAAATAAGTCCCTGTACACTCTGTGGTGGTGTGTGTGTGCATGAAGGGGAGTGGTGGGTTGAGTGGAAGCCTCTCTAACCAGACCCCTGAAAGAGAAATATTTCTGAAGAATGCTTCTGTAGACAAAACTCCTGGTAACTCGCTCTCCCTGATCTCCCAAGGTGAAGCTTAGCAAAGGAAATCAAAGCCCAAACAGCCCACTGGTGAGCTGACTCCTCCTACTACTACATCCAAACTAGGCCAACAAGATCCCTTATAAAACTGGCTGAGCCTGCTGTTTTAGTTCCTTGGGCTCATAGGTGGCGGCTTTGCTACCAGGATCAGTGTTTAGAAAAAGTTGACTGTTGCTGAAAGCTTTTGCACTGGTCTGCCAAAGTTTCTCTATCCTGGCAAAAAAGTCACAAAAGAGAGGACTTTAAAGTGTGACTGTTACTGATTTGTATTTAATTGGTTAATGTTTGCTGATTTTGGATGTTAATAATGTCAAACTTCAACAGTTTGTTAAAAAGAAAAGTTAGTATTTGCCCTTCAAATGGCTTCCTCTTCCATTTCTTATTTGTTACATAGCATTGGCTGAAGCTTTAACAACTCTTGAGACGGAGGTCACTAAATGGTCAAATCAAAAACATCCTAAATGTTGTGTTACGGGGTGAACAAACTCACGGGTTCAAGGCTTAGTTCAGTGGTGCCTGAACCTGTTACAGGGAGATATAAGTGATGACAACACTGTGAGATGAATGTCCTCCTATCCTCTTGCTTGCTCAGGAAAGCCTGCTTTCCAGGTGGTAGGAGAAGGCCTGCCACTGGGGTAAACTACTGGGATTCTCCTTTATTCTGCTTTTCTGGTGGACAGGATTGTAAAGCACAGGTTGTCCCAGTGTGGATTTGAGTCTCCTGAACTGGAACTCATGATGATGATCTGCTTTAGTTTGACTTTTCTTGCAATGCCAATATGCACCAATTACTGACAAGTATTTTAACAAATGTTTGAAGTTTGCTTATATTGGCAATGGCCTCTTTATCTTTGTTAAATACTAATTGTTCTTATATGAGGGCCTTTGGTGTTTAAACATAGACTCTTATTCACTCATCTGAACCTAATTAAGTCCAAGGAGACTGTCTGCTCCAGGGGGAAGTAATTATGCACATTGGAGCAATCCAAGGGGGCCTGGGTATTTAATCTAGGGCAGTAGCAAATTATTTCCTATTTTTGGTAATATTTACAGTACCACCTGGAAATCCCCAGTGAGATTAGGGCCTGATTATGCTAGGTGATGTACATAAATGGAGTCAGACAGTCTTTGCCCCAAAGAACTTACAATCTAAATGGATAAGATGGGAAGAAAGTATTGTTGCCATTTTAAGGTTAAATGACTTGTTCAAGGAAGTCTCTGGCTGATCTAGGAACTGAATCCAGATCTTCTGAGTCCAGGACCAGAGTTCCACACTACTAGTAAGAAGATATTCCTCTGACCATACTTGTAAATTCACTGCTGCTCCTCTGCTAGATTCCAGATAACATGCAAACTTTAACAAGGCCAATATTTTAGTCCAATTCAGCTGTTCGGGGTTGGGAGAGAGAGTTTTCAGATTAATTAACACTTCTTACCTCTGACACTTTCAGGTATACCTAGACACTCAGATAGACAATCCTATCTGGAATAGATTTTGTGCTATTACCATCATTAAAGTTCTGATGACTGCTTACCATTCATGCAAATATTTGGTAATGGATTTCTATAATGTTGTATTGCTCAAAAAGGGCAGTGGGTGCATTTGGGATGGGGAGAGGACGCTTCAAAGAGCTTCATCCCAGCTAGCACAGCAGCTGGCTAAGATTTCAGTCTACCACAGCCTGGAACACGCTCTGTACCTTGAGATTTATGTAACTTACCAAGATGGTGTGATTTCTCCCACCTGCCATGGTGTTCCCCCAGGTGTAACCAAGGGCAGAATTTGTGCTGTAGCATATTTATTACTGGTAATGATGCACAAGCTGGAAAGAATATGGTTTGGATTTCTGATCCCAGGTTGAATTAGAAGACTGGCAATCAACAAAAAAAGCCCCATCTCATTTTATGTGTAAAATGAGCAAATTTCCTCTCAAGTCTCTGAGGGACAATTAACATGGAACCCCCTGCATTGTCATGCAATTTTTATAGTCACTTTTAGAGCAATACCACAGTTTAACCCCAAATTGATATAAAGGTCCATGCCAAATTACACACACACTATCTGAATATGGAAGTTGTACTCTGATTGTTGGATGTAAGCTTGACTGGCTTTGAATTAACAGTTAAAGCTGTATTCATTAATCTGAACAGGGAAGAGCAGGCAGACTGTCACAACATACCTC
Organism: Terrapene triunguis; assembly: GCF_002925995.2. Classification (NCBI taxonomy): domain Eukaryota; kingdom Metazoa; phylum Chordata; order Testudines; family Emydidae; genus Terrapene; species Terrapene triunguis. The sequence goes on from NW_020664369.1 coordinate 5,472,883, forward strand.
AGTTCAGTAGTCATGTGGAGCAGGTGAGAGAACATTAGCCATTTACAAAGTGCAGCAGCTGATCTGCATCAGTCCCTATCACCCAATGATGGGGGGGGGGGGGGGGAAAGCAACCAGCTGCAATATCCAAAAAAGATTTATGATTTATCTAAAATTCCAGGGTCCCAATGAGCAAGATACAACCTACAATTACACGGAATGATTAAACTTCAAGCTTTTTAAATGCTTTACACCTCAAGTCCTGCTTAGGACACAATTCGTAAATGTATTATAATTTATGGTCCATTTGCTATATGTACAGCTTCTGGAAAAATATTTCCTTTGGGAAATAAGCATGAAATTCTTTACTTTTGAACAAAATATTCAGCATGGGAAAAACAATTCAGATAAAACACAAAATGACCTGAAACCACAGATGGGACAAAGTCAGAGCCCAATTTTCCCAAAACTGAGAGAGATTATAGGGATTATTTGGGTCCAGAATTTTGGTTTGGGCCCACTCTGATCTGAAATCTATGCCAAATTGAGCCAAAACTTTTTTGAGATTCAACAAGTTTATTACTAAGGTATCTGAATATTTTATCATATAGGTCATTCTTTTGGTTCTCTCTCCCACTTATGTAAACATATATATGGTGGTACTGTTGCATGTGTACCACTAGCATTTAAGACCTTGATGTCTGTCTGTCCCAGTTGCTTAACGTAAACACTGAAGAGACTGAGGGCTTTGTGAACTTCACAGATGAGAAATCTGTGTATTAAAGTGAATTTTTCAGTAAAATTCTCTGGGGTACGTCTCAGAGGGAGCAAATTAGGATCCTACCATTAATTCTCTGAAGTGAACCAGCAACATCTCATGAAAGATGGTGTTACATGTGAGGGTCTAATAGAATGAGTATGGATGTTTACCTCTTGTCTATGTCTAACAGAAGACTGCTGAGCAGCACTATTTCTCTGCCATATCCTCGTGTGGTGTTCACCTGGAAAGGATCTAGGATATTGGCAGAAGTTATGTGTAATGTGAGATAGTTCTTTGCTAGCTTCTCAGTAAATTGCTGAGAAAGGGAAGATTTCGCACTTGGCAGCTTGGCAGTTTGATGGGATCAGTTATGTTGAGGCTCTACTTCAGTACTAGACTATTGTGTTCTTATGTTTCCTCTTCCAGGAAGTCATTGTCAATCTGTTAGCAAAGGACTCAGGTCTTGATTGTCTTCCTTCTGCCAGAGTTTGAATGGCACGTGATGGCTTAGATTTCCTTTAGCTTTGGATTCATAGATTCTAAGGCTAGAATAGACCACTGTGACCATCTAGTGTGACCTCTGCTATAACACAAGCCATAGCACTTTCCCCAAAATAATTCCTAGAGCATCTCTTTATTTTTTTTTATTTTTTTTTTTTTAAGAAAAAATCTACCTTGATTTAAAAATTGTCAGTGATGGAGACTCCACTGTGACCCTTGGCAAATTGTTCCAATGGTTAATTACTCTCCCAGTTAAACAAATTCAGACTGGAAATAAAGTGTTTTTATCTTTAACTTCCAGTCACAGAATCATGTTATGCTAGACTGAAGAGCCTGTTATTAAATATCTGTTCCCCGTGTGAGTACTTACAGACAGTGATCAAGTCACCCTTTAGCCTTAAGAACATAAGAACGGCCATTCTGGGTCAGACGAAAGGTCCATCCAGCCCAGTATCCTGTCTGCCGACAGTGGCCAATGCCAGGTGCCCCAGAGGAAGTGAACCTAACAGGTAATGATCAAGTGATCTCTCTCCTGCTATCCATCTCCACCCTCTGACAAACAGAGGCTAGGGACACCATTCCTTACCCATCCTGGCTAATAGCCACTAATGGACTTAACCTCCATGAATTTATCTAGTTCTCTTTTAAACCCTGTTATAGTCCTAGCCTTCACAACCTCCACAGGTTGACTGTGCGAAGAAGAACTTCCTTTTATTTGTTTTAAACCTGCTGCCCATTAATTTCATTTGGTGGCCCCTAGTTCTTATATTATGGGAACAAGTAAATAACTTTTCCTTATTCACTTTCTCCACACCACTCATGATTTTATATACCTCTATCATATCCCCCCTTAGTCTCCTCTTTTCCAAGCTGAAAAGTCCTAGCCTCTTTAATCTCTCCTCATATGGAACCAGTTCCAAACCCCTAATCATTTTAGTTGCCCTTCTCTGAACCTTTTCTAATGCCAGTATATCTTTTTGGAGATGAGGAGACCACATCTGTATGCAGTATTCAAGATGTGGGTGTACCATGGATTTATATAAGGGCAATAAGATATTCTCCGTCTTATTCTCTATCCCTTTTTGAATGATTCCTAACATCCTGTTTGCTTTTTTGACAGCCCCTGCACACTGCATGGACATCTTCAAAGAACTATCCACGATGACTCCAAGATCTCTTTCCTGATTAGTTGTAGGTAAATTAGCCCCCATCGTATTGTATGTATAGCTGGGGTTATTTTTCCAATGTGCATTATTTTACATTTATCCACATTAAATTTCATTTGCCATTCTGTTGCCCAATCACTTAGTTTTGTGAGATCTTTTTGAAGTTCTTCACAGTCTGCTTTGGTCTTAACCAGGGGTCGGCAACCTCTGGCATGCGGCTCGCCAGGGTAAGCACCCTGCCGGGCCAGGCCAGTTTGTTTACCTGCCACGTCCACAGGTTCGGCCAATCGCGGCTCCCACTGGCCGTGGTTCGCCGTCCCAGCCCAATGGGGGCTGCGGGAAGTGGCGCAGGTGAAGGATGTGCTGGCTGCGGCTTCCCGCCACCCCCATTGGCCTGGGACGGTGAACTGCGGCCATTGGGAGCTGCGATCGGCTGAACCTGCCGACGCGGCAGGTAAACAAACTGGCCCTGCCCGCCAGGATGCTTACCCTGGCGAGCCGCATGCCAGAGGTTGCCAACACTTGGTCTTAACTATCTTGAGCCGTTTAGTATCATCTGCAAACTTTGCCACCTCGCTATTTACCCCTTTTCCAGATCATTTATGAATAAATTGAATAGCACTGGTCCTAGGACTGACCCTTGGGGAACACCACTAGTTACCCTTCTCCATTCTGAGAATTTACCATTTATTCCTACCCTTTGTTCCCTGTCTTTTAACCAGTTCTCAATCCATGAAAGGATCTTACCTCTTATCCCATGATAACTTAATTTACGTAAGAGCCTTTGGTGAGGGACCTGGTCAAAGGCTTTCTGGAAATCTAAATACACTATGTCCACTGGATCCACCCTTGTCCACATGTTTGTTGACTCCTTCAAAGAACTCTAATAGATTAGTAAGACATGATTTCCCTTTACAGAAACCATGTTGACTTTTGCCCAACAATTTATGTTCTTCTATGTGTCTGACAATTTTATTCTTTACTATTGTTTCAACTAATTTGCCCAGTACTGACGTTAGACTTACCAGTCTGTAATTGCCGGGATCACCTCTAGCGCCCTTTTTAAATATTGGCCTTACATTATCTATCTTCCAGTCATTAGGTACAGAAGCCGATTTAAAGGATAGGTTACAGACCATAGTTAATAGTTCAGCAATTTCACATTTGAGTTCTTTCAAAACTCTTGGGTGAATGTCATCTGGTCCCGGTGACTTGTTACTGTTAAGTTTATCCATTAATTCCAAAACCTCCTCTAGTGACTCTTCAATCTGTGACAATTCCTCAGATTTGTCACCTACAAAGGATGGCTCAGGTTTGGGAATCTCCATAACATCCTCAGTCGTGAAGACTGAAGCAACGAATTCATTTAGTTTCTCCGCAATGACTTTATCATCTTTCAGTGCTCCTTCTGTATCTTGATTGTCCAGGGGCCCCACTGGTTGTTTAGCAGGCTTCCTGCTTCTGATGTACTTAAAAAACATTTTATTACCTTTTGAGTTTTTGGCTAGCTGTTCTTCAAACTCCTTTTTGGCATTTCTTATTACATTTTTACACTTAATTTGGCAGTGTTTATGCTCCTTTCTATTTACCTCACTAGGATTTGACTTCCACTTTTTAAAAGATGCCTTTTTATCTCTCACTGCTTCTTTTACATGGTTGTTAAGCCACGGTGGCTTTTTTTTAGTTCTGTTACTATGTTTTTTAATTTGAGGTATACATTTAAGTTGGGCCTCTATTGTGGGGTCTTTGAAAAGTATCCATGCAGCTTGCAGGGATTTCACTCTAGTCACTTTAATTAACCTCCTCATTTTTGCCTAGTTCCCCTTTCTGAAATTAAATGCCACAGTGTTGGGCTGTTGAGGTGTTCTTCCCACCACAGGAATGTTAAATGTTGTTATATTATGGTCACTATTTCCAAGTGGTCCTGTTATAGTTACCTCTTGGACCAGATCCTGCGCTCCACTCAGGACTAAATCGAGAATTGCCTCTCCCCTTGTGGGTTCCTGTACCAGCTGCTCCAAGAAGCAGTCATTTAAAGTATCGAGAAATTTTGTCTCTGCGTTTCGTCCTGAGGTGACACGTACCCGGTCAATATGGGGATAATTGAAATCCCCCACTATTATCGAGTTCTTTATTTTGATAGCCTCTCTAATCTCCATTAGCATTTCATTGTCACTATCACTGTCCTGGTCAGATGGTTGATAATACATCCCTACTGTTATATTCTTATTAGAGCATGGAATTACTATCCATAGAGATTCTATGAAACATGTGGATTCATTTAAGATTTTTACTTCATTTGATTCTACATTTTCTTTCACGTATAGTGCCATTCCCCCTCGCCCCCGCATGACTGTTCTGTCCTTCCAATATATTTTGTACCCCAGCCTTCTCTTTGTTAAATTAAAATTAAATCTGAATGGGACTGCAGGTGAAATTTACAAGGAGGACAGGTTGTTTTTGTGGTGTTCCTCCTCTCCCCCAACCTAACTGGAATAAAGGAGCTCTGAAACTCTCAAAAGAACCTGTGTTTTCAAGATTTTTCCACATAAGAGATTTGGCTACATCTCAGAACAACTTCCTTGTTTCTGGATGTTTTTCTGAACCAAAGCATAGAATATTTTTATGTTAAACCATCAAAATAATTACGTACTTTTGGGCTTTATTAAAATCTCTGCACATATGGACTGACCCATATGCATATAAAATGGAATACACCTTCCTGCACAAAGTATGAATAATCTAACTCTGAGCAGAGAATTCCATGGAGTTTGTTAGGATGGGGGATAGAATTCACTTTCTCACTGATAGGCAAATGCAAGTTGGCTGTGGTCACTATTCTATCTCATAGGCTGGAATAATGGCCAATGCTCTTTCATACCTCCTAGATGGGGGTCAAAGCCACTGATCCATGTAGTTAGAATATCCTGTGGTCCTTCCCCATGACTGTCCTCAAATTCCCACTCAAAGCTGGCCTATTTTTAGCTGGCGTGGAACTCCCTTTCATAGTGCACAGGAGATATAGACATGCTCTATACAACCACTCCACCTTCATCCCTCTTTTTGCAGCCCCAAAGTGGGATTTAAGTAGTGCAGAGAGCCTTGTTTGTACCTTCCACTCTGGGGTGAATTTAATCCATAAAACATTAGCAGTCGCATTGAATCATCCATACTGTGTTATGTATCCTGAGGTTTCATCATCATCCTCATTCCCATAACCGCATTGGTCATTGGGGCACCATTATTGATGAACAATCAACCAATTGTCTCCACTCCTGACGACTGTCAGTGCTTGAGTCTCCGCGAAGTCCATTCCTGTCCACTGTTTTATGTTGTCAGTCCATCTTTTCTTCTGTCTACCTCTTCTTCTCTGCCCCTGTACTGTCCATTGGAGGATGATCTTGGATAGCCATATGATCTTGTTACATGGCCTTACCACTTCAGCTTGTGCTTTTTCACAGTCATCAGGAGGTCTTCATATGACCCAGCGCATTGGGTGATGTTGCAGACCTCTTCATTAGTGACGTGGTCAAAGTAGGAGATGCCCAGGATTTTCTCATCTCTACTACCTGTATTTTCCATTCAAGTTCTGCCATAAGGGTCCATGTCTTGCATGCATATAGAAAAATGAAGATGACCAGTGCATGCAGCAGTTTCAGTTTGGATTCCAGGGAGATATTCTTGTTCCTCCAAATTGGCTTTAGCTTTACCACTGTTGCTGTTTGCGCAGTTCTTGCCCGAATTTCTGCCTTTGATCCTTCATTAGTGATGATTGCCCCCAAATACTTGTCCAGCTCTTGTCCACTGACAGTGATATGTGAGCTGATCCCGTCACGTTTTTGTCATCAGCTTGGTTTTCTCTGCACTGATTTCTATGCCATATTTTTCTGAGGTTTCATCCAATCATTTCACAAGGTTGGCAAGGTTCATCTTCGCTACCTGCCAGGTCGTCAATATCATTAGCAAACTGAAGATTTGAGATTGTTCACCACCCCCAATGCTGACTATACATATGTAATCTTCTAGGGCATCAGTCATTATGCGCTCCAAGTAGATGTTGAACAGTGTGGGCAAAAGAAGGCAGCCTTGCCAGACTCCCAACAGTGGTGCAAAACCACTCTCTTATTGTGCCATTGACGAGAACTGCACTGCTGGCCTCAGCATACAGTTGTTTAATGGTAAGAATAAGCTTACAACCAACATTGTACTTCTTCATGGTTGCCCAGAGTGCTTTGTGCCATACTCTGTCAAATGCCTTCTTGAAGTCAACAAAGACGTGGTAGATGTCCTGCTGGTTTGCAAGTACTTCTCACATAGGACACTAAGATTGAAAATCTGTTCTGTGGTGGTACTTTCAGCATGAAAGCCAGCCTGTTCTTCAGCGATGGTATTCTCCGCTTGTGGCTTCAATCTGTTCAATATGACTTTCAACATCACTTTGCTGGGATGGCTAATTAAGCTTATGGTCCAGTAATTTTGAAACAATTGCAGGTTGCCTTTCTTTGGCAGAGTGATGATTAGTGACTGTGTCCATGTGGAGGGCCACTCACTGGTCTGCCAGATCTTGTTGCAGATCCTGAGGTTTACATGACAAAAAAGGTTAATTTTAAAAATGCACATGTTGGATCTGTCAGGTTATTAGAACTCAATCAGTATAACTTTTTTCTTTAAAGTTAGTGACTTACCTTGTAAAGACTCATAAGCAGGCTAAATTGAGAATTGAATTGATCCAAAATGTTTATGTTAAATATACAAATTATATTTCTATATTTTGTTTAAATTCTTCATTTAACCTAATTTTGTTCCAAAGCCAACTAAAGTTTTGCACTTACAAGTTTTGTGCATTCTGCTGATTTTATTTAGTCAATGACAGGGGTTCTCAAACTGCGGGTTGGGACCCCTCAGGGGGGTGTGAGGTTATTACATGGCGGGTCGTGAGCTGTCAACCTCCAACCCAAACCCTGCTTTGCCTCCAGCATTTATAATGGTGTTAAATATATAAAAGAGTGTTTTTAATTTGTAAGGGGGGTCGCACTCAGGCTTGCTATGTGAAAGGGGTCACCGGTACAAAAGTTTGAGAACCACTGTTCAGCCTGTAACCTGTGTTACTGTGTTGGATAATGTTTAAAATGTGGTTATAAAAACTGGCTTGAGTAGGAGATGTAAATATGAGGGCTGGATGGAAAACATGAATTCTGTTTTGTGAAAAATTTAGGTTTTGATATTATTCATTCCAGAGACACCAACCTACCCCAGAATAGCCAATAGCCTGATGGCTAGGGTACTCAGCAGGACTATGGAAGACACATATTCTGACTGCTCTGACTGAGTCAGCAGAAAATTGAACTTGGGTCTCGCTGGGCTATTGGCTGGTCTGGGATGGATCTCTCCTTTCACCCCCACCAGAAATTCCATCTTAGATCTGAAAACTTCCAACAAAACTTTTCATCAAAACCAATATTTCTGTGATGTTTGTTTCAACTAGTCTGTGTTTTTGATGTAAAAACATTTTAGTAAATTCCCAACTGTCTCTAGTAAATAAGTTTCTACTATGAATACAAATGTGGTGAGCATTCCAGGAGATACAATATGAAAATGGGCTGGCACCTTTGCCAATCTTGTGAAATATACTTATCTCTGTGTATGTATTTTGGTTTCTCTCATTCCTGAGCTTTAAGGATACATATTTGGGTCATCTATGAATTTCTAATATGAAGGAAAAAAGAGAGTCTCATATGTGCTCATTCATTTTGAAAATAAAGGTGATGAGTCTGTTACTTAAGTCAAAGCTTAGGTACTTGGTTGTACATCTTGGTTGTTCCTTTTGTTAAAGTAGATTAATAGAGTGATGAGGCATACTTATTTAGACCTCAGATGTACTCCTTGGGCATAATGAGTGAGCAAAGCATTTAGCTGTGCCATTTGTATTCCTGCCAGCCAGCTGGAGTCTAGTACAAGGGACGGGAATGCTTATACAAAGACAGATGTGCATTTATATTGGATATTGTATTATTTAGAAAAATGGCAAATGTTAGTGGTATTAGTCAAATGCTTGCATCTAGTTGCTTGAAGACTTTAGAGCTCAAAAAGAAACACATTGATGAAATTTTTTCCCTTCACTTTCCAAAATGAATGGAGAGTGGATGAAGGATTCATGTTGTGCCTGGATATATCCCCAATTTCCTTTTACTCTGAGAATTGACTGCAACCATAACCCCATCACATAAGGAAGACTTCTGTAGGAATAGGACACATCACCACACCAGGAATTTGTAGGACATCTGGTAAATCAACAGCATTATCACAAACATCATGGCCAAAAATCTGTGCTTTAGCAACAGTATGTTCATTTTCCAAACATTCCAGCTGAGAGAGCCGCTCAGAACAGTCCCACCAAACACCAGATGGTTGGTTGATAAGCCAGTATTTTCTATATACACAGAAGCCTTTTCTTCTCTCATTAGCCATCCTTCTGCATAGAGAACAAATATTTATTATAGATGGGATCTTCTTTTGTCCTACAACCTGCTGAAGAAAATTATATACTATACAAATGCACATATCACTCTATGGAAAACAGAGATATGGAGAAAATTTTCTCATTCATTTTTCTAGTCATAGATTTCACCTAAATCCAAGCCTAAGTGACAAACTGCCTCCATTTCATGCTTTTTTTAAGGCAAACTACCACATACTACATTTAGTTCATTTAAAAGATTACTTTTATATCATACACTTTATCACTTTAGAATGCTGTGGAGTCAAACCCAGCATAAAGCTGCTCTAACAAGATGGTAAACATATAATTACCAAAGGGCCAAATCCTGAAGCCCTTATTCAGGCACAGCTCTTGATGAAATCAATGAAAGTTTTGACTAGCTGAATATGGACTTCAGATATGGCTCCATGATAGAAAATCAGATTGTAAAGTAGCCCATGCATAGAATCCTAGGGCCTTGCAAAACTTACTTTGTCTCATAGACTCTAAGGTCAGAAGGGACCATTATGATCATCTAGTCTGACCTCCCGCATGATGCAGGCCACAAAAGCTGACCCACCCACTCCTGGAATAATTCTTTCCCTTGACTCAGCTGTTGAAGTCCCCAGATCGTGATTTAAAGACTTCAAGTCGCAGAGAATCCTCCAGCAAGCAACCCCTGCCCCATGCTGCGGAGGAAGGCGAAAAACCTCCAGGGCCTCTGGCAATCTACCCTGGAGGAAAATTCCTTCCCGACCCCAAATATGGCGATCAGCAGAACCCCGAGCATGCGGGCAAGATTCTCCAGCCAGACCCGCATTGACCATTGATACTAATTACCAGCGATGGCACGTTATTGACCTATTGACTAAAATCACGTTATCCCATCAAACCATCCTCTCCATAAACTTATCAAGCTTAATCTTAAAGCCAGAGAGGTCTTTCGCCCCCACTGTTTCCCTCGGAAGGCTGTTCCAGAACTTCACCCCTCTGACGGTTAGAAACCGTTGTCTAATTTCAAGCCTCTTGTATGGACAAAAGGGAAAAAACCCTATATTAGGCAATCTTAATTCTGACACTTAACTTTTGAGTGCCTGACTACAGAACCTTAACATTTGTTTCATGTAGCTTTTTATGTAATATAAATATTCAGAACTGATCATTCTTGACTGGGCTTGCCATGTTTGCCCTATTCTTCTCCATTTACTTTCTTAGGTCCTGATCCTGCAAACCCTTACACACATACTTTAGCATGTGACTAGTGCCATTAAAGCCAACAGGATTACTCATGTGGTTAAATACATGTGCAAATTTTTGCACGTGGTTTAAATCTGAAACCTGAAGGCTGGGATTTTCTAAGGGGCCTGACTTTCAGTGGGAGTTGGGTGTCTAAGAACTTTAGGCCCCTTTGAGGGAGGAGGTTGTCTCTGTTTCGTGTGTTGTACAGTGCTAAACATATTGTTGCTTAATAAAAGCTGAGATGTCAAGTAGTTACCCAATAGAATGTTAGCAAGCTTTGGTCCCTACAAAGTATAAGAACAAAAGCTGGATAACAGAGGTGACATGAAGGAGTGCCCATTTGCCATGCCAAGATAGTGTAGGTTAAACTCTGGTCCCAACAAAGTGAATGGATGTTTTGCTGAGTGTCAGTGAAGAGAAATTAGTGTAATTGTGATGATCTGTTACTGAGCTGGTACTCAAGAGATTGCTTTTTTTTTTTTACTTGCATTTTTCAATATTCCTGTAAATCATGCAAACAGGCTAATATATTTGAAATAGGATTTAATGGAACTAGTTAATTCTGATCTTTTAGATTTAATATCCTTTTCTGTCATGTCAAGTGAAATATAACTTTCCCAAAATGTAGCCTTGCCTACATCTAGCACAAGGTAAACAATCTGTGCTAAAAGCATACAAGACTTATTTTCCCTTTATTCTTATCTCAGGGAAACAGTCCACTGACAGCAGCCTTTTGTCTGGGAGAGATTTGGTCATGTTTCACCTTAAACCAGTGCAGGAAAAGAGGGTCATATTAAAGAAGTTTTAACAACCAGCAGCAGTTACATTCATTTGGCAGTATTTTTTCCCTCTAACTGAAACATATAGACACAACTTATAACTGCAACATAGCTAAATGCTGGCTTGTAATCCTTTAAGAGTAACTTCTACCAGAGACATCAATAATTGAAAATATTGGTAAAGAAATGCACATACAGCAAAAATACAAACTAATAAAAAACCCCAAACAAACCACGACCCACAATCAACACAGCAAAAACAACAGTAACAACCTCTGAGACTTCACTTTGCCATAGCTGAGTCATAGAGAGCACTGATTCTGGAGGACTCATCCATCAATCTGCTAAAAGGCTAAGACTGGAAGTGTGCGTGAGTTGCAGTGTATACAGTGCATATGAGAGTGAAATTAGCTGGGTGACAGTGTACTGTTTTTTAGCACTCTGCTGGACCAGGCCAAGAACTAAATATCAGACTTCAAGAGATTATGCGGATGAAGGGTAATGAACATCGAATGTAAAATTGTCACATCTTCACGTGTGACAGTTGGAATCTGATTGAAGTTGAGATAATTGGGATGACGTTTAATAAATAAGGAATTCCTCCCAGCAACATCTGGTATAAGTGAGAATTATTTATATTAACATGCCCAGAGGCAGCTTTAACTCATAGAACAGATTTTTGTGTGTGTGGCTTCTGCCAGTCATTTGCAAGAGGAAAATATGTTTACATAATTCCTTTGGCTAGTTCCACTCTCAAAACAAAACAAATCCTCTTCTGTTGTCTGGTATCTCACTCCTCCACACAAATGACGTGATTTCTCCATTGCCTGGCACATTGCACAGTCATTTTCATGTATCACAGTAAGTGAGTGAACTATTGGAATTTGGTAGCCTTTTACACTTACTTTGCGCAGGTTTAAATGGTTACTGTATGGCAAGGTAGTGGTAAATCAGGGCCATAATATCCAAAGTACCTGCAATGTGCTGAAGTTCAAAAAAACAGAATATTTCTGTGAACATTTCTGACAAATGTGGATAAATCGCCTAAATATTTTAAGGAAAGTAAAAGTTCAAATGAGGTTCTGTGGTAGCAAGGAGAAAAAGTGTTACATTTTTAAATGCTTCATTTAATTTCAGATACTCAAATACACCAACTCGGAAGTTGAGCAAAGTCATCCAACACTTCATTTTCAGTTAATCAAGCCATGTATTTTAATAGTCACTGGTCTCTGAAAATGACCTCAATTATCTTGCTATTCCCAGTAACCAGACCATTGTAAGGGACCAAACTGCATCCACTGTTTTTGTTCCTACCATAATTGTTACATTTGACTTCGTCCTAAAACCTTCCTCTCTCCCAGCCTTTCTCCTTCATTGCTCTCATCTCAGGGCCTTAACACTAAACTCATTTCTCTCAACTTCTCTTCTGCTTTATAACACTGCTGAGCACATCCTCCTCCTTAACATACTTCCCTCCATAGAGTTTTGGGATTGTCCATTCTTGGTTCTTCTCTCACCTCCATAGCAGATCTTTCAGTGTCTCATTTGATAGACCCTCCTTAACTCTTCTACTATTCATAGGAGTCTGCCAGGGATCCATCCCTAGACCTTTCCCTTCTCTCTTTATACTCTCTCTGGGTGTGATCTGTAATGGAATGCTAAAACTGAATGATAATGTTCAGCCACTAGGGGATGGTGTGTGTAACTACCTTGCCTTAGGTGGTAAAAGGGTAATAGCCAGCAGCACATTAAAGTATCTCATAGAGATCTTTGTACCTCTCTTTCTGTAGTCAGGCCAAATCTGGTACAGAAGCCTGTGTTAAGTGCTGAAGGTTGGAATGTCACTGCCTCGGTAATGTTGTTCAGGATGCTCAGTGTTTTTGTCCTTAGAACTCCAGTGTTATCAGTCCTAGCAGATAGTGAAGCCTGCTAATTCAGCAGACCTCAATGTTACTCATAAAGAAAGACCACAGGCATGGTTCAGTGACAAAGGCACTCAGCCAGATTATTGTCCTCAAGGCCTCGTATTAGCATTCCATAGGAGCTACAGGTACACTAACACATGAATGCCGAGTGGCAAGGAACAGCTCAGTCAGAAGTGGGAATTTTTGCTGTCCCCTCAGCCGCACAAAGGGTTAAGGCGAGGTACCCCAAAATATATAGACTGAGACAAACAACTGGGATAAACAACTTATGTACCACCTTACATATTTCATGACATCTATTTGTTACCTCCCCTTGTTCCTGATATCTTTGACAAAACATCCCTACTCATTATGTTGTCAAACAATCTTACCTTGTATTAGATTTGGATGTATCTGTTCTAGCTGGAATATATTTATGTAAATACCTAATGCCTAGTACACTAGCAGCAACTTTACCAAGTTCATGTACTGGCCAGAGAACTTGTAAGCATCTGCTTTAATATATGGCCTGACTTTGGTTCACAGTCCCTGGTCAGGCCTCAGATCTTGCACCAGGCCCAGTGCTCTCGTGTCTGTCTGTCTGTCTGTCTGTCTCTTTCTCTCTCTTATAGCTTGATCTACTAGTAGCAACTCTGCAAGCTACTGTATACAAGGAATACAGGATAAGGTGTCAGAAGTAAAGGTAGCCTAACTAGTGACAGAGGGGAACAGAAATATAAGGAAAACAAACACGGGTTGTAAACAGAAGGAAAAACAAAACAAAAACCAACCAAAAATGCAGGTGTTTATCAATGAGCCACTCTTCAATGCCTCAGAACTTCAGCTTTGACAGGAGCTTCAGAATGGACAGACCGGAAGCAGTCTTTTGCAAAACTTTGCATTGGTACTAAACTGCTCAAGGAAACTGGAGACATTCAGGTATCATCATTAATGTATTCTATGGGGAAAACAGGCAGAAGATATCTTCAACTCCTTTGCCTTTACTGACAACATACACAAATTTCAGAGTAGCAGCCGTGTTAGTCTGTATCCGCAAAAAGAACAGGAGTACTTGTGGCACCTTAGAGACTAACAAATTTATTAGAGCATAAGCTTTCGTGGGCTACAACCCCAAAGATGACTAAGAAAGGGTTCTGGCTATAGTTGATATATACTTCAGAGAAATTTGGTTTATGAAAGAGTGTGTTTTCTCTAGAGAATTCAAGAACCAGGGGAATCTGTTGAATTTATTATAAGAGATTTGCATGCCTTGGCAGAAAACTGATCTGAAAACTGTAAAACATGAAGACATTAGAGATTGGTTATTGGGCTTACAGATAAGTCACTCACAGCAGCTACAATTAGAACAGACTTAACCCTACACACAGCTATCCAAATAACAAAACAGATTTGAGCTAGGGAAGCAGCACAAGCAACTTACCAACCCTGAACCAGAAACTAGCTTAGAAGTAGTACAGAGTTATAGCATGAGTAGTAATATAAATTATCATGAAGTTCAGAGGTAATGAGGGACAAATTCCAGGCTAATTACAAAACCTTTCAGACTAAATGCACAAAACATGGAAAAATTAATAGCCCCAAAATGTGTGTCCAGCCAAAGGTGTAAGACACAAAATATAGACATTTTCCAGCTGTTTACAGCACTAAGGCAGTTAGGGAGCTGATTACTATAAAGAATAATAAGAGCATAAGAATGGCCATACTGGGTCTGACCAATGGTCCATCTGGCCCAATACCTTGTCTTCCGACAGTGGCCAGTGCCAGATGCTTCAGAGGGAATGAACAGAACAATTTCAAGTGATCCATCCACTTTCACCAGTCCCAGCTTCTGGCAGTTGGAGGTTTAGGGACACCCAGGACATGGGGTTGCATCCCTGTCCATCTTGGCTAATAGCCATTGATGGACCTATCCTCCATGAACTTATCTAATTCTTTTTTTTAAAATCTGTTTATACTTTTGGCCTTCACAACATCCCCTGGCAACCAGTTCCATAGGCTGACTGTGTTGTATGAAGAAGTACGTCTTTGTTTGTTTTAAACCTACTATCTATTAATTTCATTGGGTGTCTCCTAGTTCTTGTGTGATGTGAAGGGGTAAACACATCCTTATTCATTTTCTCCCCACCATTCACAGTTTTATAGACTCCTATCATATTCCCCTTATTTGTCTCTTTTTTCCAAGCTGAACACTCTCTTATTTAAGTCTCTTCTCTTATAGAAGGTGTTCTATTCTAATTATTTTTGTTACCCTTCTCTGCACATTTTCCATTTCTAATATCTTTTTGAGACGAGGCCACCAGAACTGCATGCAGCATTCAAGGTGTGGGTGTACCACAGATTTATATAGTGACATTATGATATATTCTGATTTATTATATATACCTTTCCTAGTAGTTCCAAATATTCTGTTAGCTTTTTTTGACTCTTGCCAGAGAGTGGGTGTTTTCAGAGAACTATGTGGGATGACTCCAAGATGTTTCTTGAATAGTAACAGCTAATTTAGACCCCATCATTTTGTAGTACAGTTGGGATTTCCCCCCCAAGAGATATTGTTTCTGGAATCATCATGTGCAATAACAAAACCTGCCTGGAGAGTGAAACTGAATATTCATGGAAAGACTGACTTCAAAATTGATTCAGAAGCTGATGTCTGTCATCTCAGAAGGGATTTACAATCATCTTCAAATCCTCCCACAGCTGAAATCCCTGACACAGCCCTGACTAGCTCTGGAGGTATGCTGAACTGCATGGGTCAGTTCACCACATAAACAATTTACAATCTGAATGCAAAGTTTTTTGTCTTTGTATGTGATCAAAGACCCACAACTTTTTCAGCCACAGCATGGCAATCATGATGGGCCTAGTGAGAGAGGTGGAAGAACTCGACAAAATATTTGGTGATATTGGACTTTTTAAAGCCGATCCAGTACAAATAAGAGACAGTACTGAACCATATAACGTACATGCACCTTGCAGGATTCCTATCCCATTGCTTCATAAAGTGCAAAATAAGTTAAAGAAAATAGAACATATTGGCATAATTGAGGAAAATCTTTGAGCCAACAGCATGGTGTGTCTCATGGTACCAGTTATAAAGAAAATGGAAAGGTATGAATGTGTGGATCGGATTCTTTTACACTGATAATAGACCATTTTTAACTCGCATCAATAGAAAAGACCTGGATCAAGCACTGCTGAGATGGCAACATCTTTTGATAAGATTAATATGATTTAACCCAATTGCTAAATATGCTCATGGAAAAATATGGTGGTAGCAAACACTTTGTCACAGAGAGCAGCATTGCACTCAACTACCCATGGGCTTGAACATGACATAAAGGCGTACATGGATGCTGTGGCTACGTACAGACTAGTGTCAGAAAAGAGACTACACTAGCTACAAAAAGCAATCCTGTCCGACATATCTTCAAGAAGTTCTAAGTTGCATTAGGGCTGACTGGCCCAAGGTATCTACAGGACAGTAATGAAGTCACAAGCTATTTTGCAGTATGTGGACAATTAAGTGAGTAAAATGGACTCACGATTAAAGGCTGAATCAAGCCATAAAGACTGAACCTTAATTCCAAATGTGGTGAGAGGAGAAATCCTTAACCTTATCCATGAAGGACATCAAGGACTAACTAAATACCATGAACGGGCCAACCCAACCAGTCAGGGTGGTGGCCAGGCATCAGAAAGGACATAGAATAAAATATCTGCATGTGAACATTGCAGAACTAATAGACCAACACAATACAAAACACCTTTAATAACAACTTCTCTACAGAACTTGGAAGAGACTAGCTGCAGATCTATGCGAATTCAGAGGATATGGTTACCTGGTTGTACTGGACTTTCCCCCCACCCCACAGGTATATAGAAATAATATAATTCAAAGACATATGTTGCAGTGTTATTGAGAAACTGAAGTGCACTTTTATTCATTTTGGTACTCCAGAACAACTAGTGACAGACAACAGACCACAATTGACTATAGTGGAATTTAAGCCATTCCAAACAAAATATGATTTTGATCATATTACTAGCAGTTCTCATTACCCACAAGTGAAAGGAGAGGGTCAGAGCTTTACAGACAGCCAAGAAAAATCTTACAGCAGGAAAATCCATTCCTTTCTTTTCTAAGCTGCAGATCAACACTGATAACACTACTGGTTATAGAACAGCACAGCTCCTGATCGGAAAACCACCCAGAACTACTTTTCCAAAGTTGGAAAAGTTATCTCCAAAGTGACTACACATGAAGAGAGTAGCCAAATCAGATAAAAGAACTTATGAACACTTTTATAACAGATGTCACTCAGTTGGAGAACTGCCAGACCTAGAACCTGGTGACTGTGTTTGTCAAACCAGCTGGAGGAAAAAGATGGAGAACTCCAGCTGTCTTAAAGAGAATCCCTCACCTAGATCGTATGTGATTGATGCCTCCAGTGGAGAGTTCAGCAGACACCATTGACCTCTTCAGTTTGTTTCTCTGGCTATGTCTACATTACCAGTAGATCACCAGTGCTGCAATCAATTTAGTGCGTGTTGATTTAGCAGGTGTAGTTGAAGACCCGCTAAATTGACAGCAGTGGGCTCTCTGGTCAACTCCAGTACTCCACCAGAATGAGAAGAGCGAGGTAAGTCGATGGGAGCATCTCCCATCGATGCAGCGCAGTGTAGACACCATGGTAAATCATAACTGGAGTAGCATAACTTAGGTCAACTTACCACGGTAGTGCAGAAAAAGCCTCAGAAAGAACAGTCAATGGAGCAAGCTCTATGGATGGCAGATGAAGAAAAACTGATTCCAAACAAACCAGAAACAGTTGTTGCAACTGTTTTGGACAGCTAATTGAGCAAGTTGTCACTCATTCTAGTCAACTAATTAGAAAACCAGTATGATTCAGAGACATTTAACAGACTGATACGTACTGAACTTCAATGATAGCGTGATGGGGTAAATATAATAAATGGTAGGAAAGCAAACTGGAAGGGGGAGATGGAATGGAATGCTAAAACTGTGTTATGTTCAGCCTACGTGATGCTGTGTGTAACATACCTTACCTTAGAGCAGGAGTTCCTAAACTTGGTTCGTGGCTTGTTCAGGGTAAGCCCCTGGCAGGCCATGAGATGCTTTGTTTACCTGAGCGTCCGCAGGTATGGCTGCTTGCAGCTCCCAGTGGCCGCGGTTCGCCGTTCCCGGCCAATAGGAGCTGTGGGAAGCGGCACGGGCTGGGCCACTGCTTCCCGCAACTCCCATTGGCCGGGAACGGCGAACCACGGCCACTGGGAGCTGTGAGCGGCTGTACCTGCGGACGCTCAGGTAAACAAAGCATCTTGCGGCTCGCCAGGAGCTTACCCTGAACAAGCCGCAAACCAAGTTTGGGAACCCCTGCCTTAAAGGATAACTGCTATAGTCATAGTCAGCAGCACATTAAAGGATCTTAGAAAGCACATCTCTATGATGGTAGCTCTGTAGCCATTCCAAATCTGGTGCAGAAACTTGACCCACTAGTAGCAGCCCTGCAACATACCTTGTACAAGGAATACATAACAATATCATCTTGAAGGCACAGTTTCAGCTACTATCTTTGTCAGTGACTCCGACTAGCCTCTTCACGAATGATCTTTTCCTCCAGCTAATCCTGCATCTTGCCCTGTTCCTCCAGCAACTCCTTCTGTACATCTCACATCAACTGAAGCTTAATCTGTCTAAAATTGAATTCCTGATCTTCCTTCTGAAACCATGTCTACTGCTTTCATTCTCTTCATAGCCTCCTAGCCATTCAGGCCTATAAGCTAGTAGGCATCTTGGAATCCTCCCTCTCCTTTGCCTAGCACATCCATGGGTACTGATGGCCTGTTATCTTTTTTGCCTCCTAGCAGACAATATTTATTTAAAGTATGCTCATGGAAGTTGCTGAGCATCCCCCTCTTTCTTTAATATAAATTATTTTTTTAACATTTTCACAAATACATTTTCAATAGACACTCTGCATCTAGAAATAATATCTAGCACTTGCATAGAGCTTCCAACCTTCAAAGCATTTTGTAGACCGTAACTAAAGCATATTAAGAATATAAATAGGAACATGATTCGTCATTTGTACCCATGCAAAGTGTGCGTAAAAAGGGTACCAAATCCAACTTCTCTATTCACATGTGGATCTGCCTCCATGTCTTGTGGATATTTTACTTACTAGCTTTTGCAATGATGATTTATAAAAGTTACAATGACTTCTGTATCCAAGGAACTCTGGCACTCCAAACTGTGGAGCTTGTTGTTCAGTAATAATAAAACAGCAGACAGTAAGCTAAACTGACTGAGCTTTGGTGGTTTAGGTTTCTATAAACTTTTCAATGAAACTAGGTGGCGTCCACTGGGAATGGTTGTTTAGCATGTTCAAAAACATTGACTGAAAATGCATCTTATTCATATCTCAGTCTAGTGATGACATTCTCCAAGCCAGCTCTTTTCCTGAACTTTGGGGAAGTTTGGATCCAGATCCAGACCTGAATTTCACAGCTCCTGCCTATCTCTATAATGGACCAAACTAGTAGACTGAGTCAACCATGTCAACCATATAGCCAGAGGTGAAAGAGCTCTCTACTTCCTCTCTTTGTGAAAAAGGAAAAGTTCTGCAATAAACAGCTTCAGTGCCATAGACTGCCTACCCAGATTTTCTCTGGTGACACTTGCGAAATCACCACAACAATACATGAACTTAGATTTTGGAGGTAGTGAGCTCCCAGAGAGGCATGTGCTCATTTTCAAGCAGCAGGACTCTGCTCAAGGGACCTAAATGCTTTTGGCTCCCCATCCATGGGGACTTTGTCGTGAGAGACTCTGCGGAGGATAGCAGCAGAGCTAAATGGATTCTGGGGAGGCTCCACCTCCCATCCAGTTTAAGGATTCAGCTTTAAGGTGGTGAGTTGCTGGCACCTCCAGGCAAGCCGGTAGATCTTTTGGGACTGGAGACTTGGACTATTGCTACTCGCTGATGCAAATCATGAGTGGTGTTTGGTGGATGGGTGAGGTGGTACAGTCAATGAACTATCTGAAGGATGTTTTCAACAGTGGGTGGGAATGTGGTTACATGAACTGCTACCAAATTTACTGGAAGGGGGTTATTTTGCTTTTTATTTGCATGTATGTTCTGTGCTGTGTCTCAAGTTTGACTGTGTTCCCTTTCCCCTAATAATTCCCTGGTTTGCACATAATCTTGGAATGCTTGTGAGTGGGGCCTGTTAAGGGCACCTAGGGAAGTTGAGTTTAGTTTTCCCAAGTTTCTCAGTAGGGGCTTCAGATAATTTTATTTGTTGGGAGGAACCACAGATATATTGTATGTCACACTTTTTGATCACCTGCCAGAAGGGTTACATTAACACACCAGAGTTTGGAGGTACAATTGATTTCAATAGGTGTGAGGCACATAACCTACTTAGATGCTTTTGAAAAATCCCACTTGGGACCTATCTGCATCTTTAGGCACCTAAATAACATTGAAAAATCTGGCCCTGAGGCATTTAGGGGGCTAAGTCTCACTGAAACTCAATATAACTTAGGTTCCTAAATTCCTAAATCCATTCTGGAAATGGAACTTATGCTCCTAAGTCACTTTGCTACTTTTGAAACTTTTCCCCCTTGCTCCATTACTGAAGAAGTTAACTTATGTGTTAGATCTTCTACTATCGATGTAAGCAGCAGCTACTGACAGTCCAGTGCATATCTGACCTGAGGTAGGAAAGTAATGGAAGAATTTTAAGAGTGGGAACTAGGAAAACTAAGTTGAATGTTTGCATTTCCATAAATAGTTGTTGACAATTTTAATGGGAGAGTCTAGAAGCAGAGATGAATGGTGACTTCTTGTAAAATGCTATGATTTCACTGAGGGTCTGATCCAGTTCCAATTGGAATTAATGTGGGGAGGAGGGAAGAAAGGTTGCCCATTAGCTTCAGCGGTAACAGGATTGGAGTTCTTATTCTTAGAGCCAGCCATGATCTGGTGCACGATCATGACCTCACAGGGGAGTAAGGGAAATAATGCCATACCCCTACTAACTTATGAGGCCTTCTCGCATCTCGTCTCCAGATGGGGGAGGGAGATCAGGATCTATTTGGCTATTTCTGTAAGCAAGTGTGTGTGGAGGAAGTGCTAGGCCAGGGGTCGGCAACCTCTGGCACGCGACTCGCCAGGGTAAGCACCCTGGCGGGCCGGGCCAGTTTGTTTACCTGGCCAATGGGGGCGGCAGGAAGCCGCAGCCAGCACATCCCTCACCCACGCCGCTTCCCGCCGCCCCTATTGGCCTGGGATGGCGAACCACGGCCAGTGGGAACCGCAATCGGCCAAACCTGCCAATGCGGCAGGTAAACAAACTGGCCCGGCCCGCCAGGGTGCTTACCCTGGCGAGCTGCTTTCCAGAGGTTGCCGACCTCTGTGCTAGGCAATGGGCGGTGGGTGGAAATTTGACTCAGTCACCTCAGTGCACTTGCAAACATTGCTGAGCTGAAGTGAGAGGGGAAAGATGCTGCAAATGGTAAGAGTCTGTGCAAATCATAGCGACCTGAAGCAATTGGGGATCAGAGGACCCTCACTGACCCAGTCTCCCTGGGCTGCAAAGTTGGTAGCACAATTATGCATTTCTCTTTCATAGGGTTGTCCCTAAAGGCATAATCTATCCATAGGTAAAGCAATTCAGCCTGGTATTGAGTTGTAAGGAGTCCCATTAACGCAGGAGGCTTACCAATTCCTCTAACTAATGCCTTTTCTTCTAAATAGCTTCACACATTGCTGAACAAAATGTGAATAACCTCAAATATAGTTATGTTTAAGATAATTCTAAATAACTGCCTTTATTTATATGTGTATAGATTGCCGTCATGGCAGGATCTTTTACAATAAAATACAGCATAACTATTTACTAATGATACTTTGACTTGAAATACTGCCAAGATGTTTAAATTGGTATCCACCTATTTTTAGCTGGGAAGACTGCAAACAGTTCACAAAATAAGCCCCAGCTGCAATAACAAGAAAAACTGACATCAACCAAATGTTCGCAATGGGTGAATTTCCACCTACTCATCGCAAATAGAATGAGATCATAAACAGTGGGAGGCTGGCCTGTCTCTAATTTTAATTGTTTTATTTTTCAAGTCGCAGCCTGATTAGATTGAGGATGGTAGGCAGGTATAATTTAATTTTAGCACTAGACCCCCTACAGGATGGCTTACAAAGGATGACAAGCCTTGGTAAGAATAGACTGTTTTAGTAAATCTGATGCATGTTAAAATCTTGTTAGTCAATTTATCTACAGAAACTTCTGCTTGTAGTTCAGAGACTGAAATTTCTGAAAATATGTTGCAGTGAAATTCACCAAGTAATGTTACATCACTGTTCAGCATACTGATATCCCTCATGAGTTTTATGAAATGATCCAAAGAAATCTACCTTAGATTATAGATTTCACGGGTAAGTTTATTTTACTGGCAACATTCTCTCAGTGGATTATTGTTAAATCTTACAGTTTAGTAAATACGAGTAAAGTAGCCATTCCAAAATTAAGATTAAAATAGTTTCCATCATAAATCTGATTAAAATCTATAAACAAAGGAGTACTTGCCTCAAAATTGGCAGGCAGATTTGATGCGAAAGTGGATATTTTTTATATCAAATTTTACAAGTTTGACTAGGTGTTCCTGAATTACATTCCCCTAAAACTAGAAGTGTCTACTAGAGTTAAACTTGAAACTAATTAAACAAGTGTATTTGAAAATGTGGTACTTGCTACAATTAGCAAATTCTTCTCTTTCTCTTTTGCTGGATCCCGGTTTGAGAATGGTAACTGGGAGAAAGTGAAGGAGTTGTCTGCACAGTGAGGCAATGCACATCAGAGGGATGTAGAGAGCTCTAAAGGGTGTGCTCTGACTGCTCTCTGTGGTCCCCTCTGACATGCTCTAGAGTCTAAAAATACCTGCTGCATGTTGACATAGTCCCATTTGAAACAGCACTATGTCAGTACGCACTAGGTACCATTTAAAGTGCACCAGCGGAGTTCACACAGAACAGTGGGAATGCAACTCTTTAGAGTGATTTACACTCCGGAGGTATGTATTGCTGCACCATGTAGACAAGCCCTAAGTTAATTTGATTCTCATAGTTGAGGGTGGAATGCTCTCATCTCTCCCACCAGTCTACCTGGTAGCCTCAATAACCTCCACTTCTGTGAACCTCCTAAGTGCTCACTTCTTGCAGACCTCAGGAAGTCCTCAGAAGATGCAGAAGAATTGTGTGTGGGGGGGGGGGGGGGGGAAGCATGGAGCGTGGAAAGCAGAAAAGGGTATGGGGCATCAGACCTGGGTGTGTTGTAGAAGGATTCTAGCACAGGCAGGGGCATGGAGAAATTAGAGAAGTCATAAGAACGGCCGTACTGAGTCAGACCAAAGGTCCATCTAGCCCAGTATCCTGTCTACCGACAGTGGCCAATGCCAGGTGCCCCAGAGGGCGTGAATCTAACAGGTAATGATCAAGTGATCTCTCTCCTGCCATCCATCTCCACCCTCTGACAAACAGAGGCTAGGGACACCATTCCTTACCCATCCTGGCTAATAGCCACGAATGGACTTAACCTCCATGAATTTATCCAGTTCTCTTTTAAACACTGTTATAGTCCTAGCCTTCACAACCTCCTCAGGTAAGGAGTTCCACAAGTTGACTGTGCGCTGTGTGAAGAAGAACTTCCTTTTATTTGTTTTAAACTTGCTGCCTATTAATTTCATTTGGTGACCCCTAGTTCTTGTATTATGGGAATAAGTAAATAACTTTTCCTTATCCACTTTCTCCACATCACTCATAATTTTATATACCTCTATCATATCCCCCCTTAGTCTCCTCTTTTCCAAGCTGAAAAGTCCTAGCCTCTTTAATCTCTCCTCATATGGGACCATCTCCAAACCCCTAATCATTTTAGCTGCCCTTCTCTGAACCTTTTCTAGTGCCAGTAGATCTTTTTTGAGATGAGGAGACCACATCTGTACACAGTATTCAAGATGTGGGCATACGATTGATTTATATAAGGGCAATAATATATTCTCTGTTTTATTCTCTATCCCCTTTTTAATGATTCCTAACATCCTGTTTGCTTTTTTGACCGCCTCTGCACACTGCGTGGACATCTTCAAAGAACTATCCACGATGACTCCAAGATCTTTTTCCTGATTTGTTGTAGCTAAATTAGCCCCCATCATATTGTATGTATAGTTGGGGTTATTTTTTCCAGTGTGCATTACTTTACATTTATCCACATTAAATTTCATTTGCCATTTTGTTGCCCAATCACTTAGTTTTGTGAGAACTTTTTGAAGTTCTTCACAGTCTGCTTTGGTCTTAACTATCTTGAGCAGTTTAGTATCATCTGCAAACTTTGCCACCTCACTTTTTACCCCTTTCTCCAGATCATTTATGAATAAGTTGAATAAGATTGGTCCTAGGACTCACCCTTGGGGAACACCACTAGTTACCCCTCTCCATTCTGAGAATTTACCATTCTTCAAACTCCTCTTTGGCTTTTCTTATTACATTTTTACACTTAATTTGGCAGTGTTTATGCTCCTTTCTATTTACCTCGCTAGGATTTGACTTCCACTTTTTAAAGGAAGTCTTTTTATCTCTTACTGCTTCTTTTACATGGTTGTTAAGCCACGGTGGCTCTTTTTTAGTTTTTTTACTGTGTTTCTTAATTTGGGGTATACATTGAAGTTGGGCCTCTATTATGGTGTCTTTAAAAAGCGCCCATGCAGCTTGCAGGGATTTCACTTTAGTCACTGTTCCTTTTAATTTCTGTTTAACTAACCCCCTCATTTTTGCATAGTTCCCCTTTTTGAAATTAAATGCCACAGTGTTGGGCTGTTGAGATATTCTTCCCACGACAGGGATGTTAAATGTTATTATATTATGGTCACTATTTCCAAGCGGTCCTGTTATTATTACCTCTTGGACCAGCTCCTGTGCTCCACTCAGGACTAAATCACCAAGGAGGTGGGCAGTGAGGAGAAGCATAATGGGGCAAGAGAGACTGGGGAAGGTCAGGTTGAACAGTTTTGTCTGAGGATTATTTAGGGGAATTTTCAGGGTCTTAGCCACTTTTCTTCAAGCCTTGGGATGCTTGCTAAAGGCCCCCTTGTTTTACAATCTCATGTAAGAGAAACTATAACTCTTCAGGGTAGGGGCAGTATCCTGCATAATGGATCTCTGCCTGTGGACTTGAGACACTAGCACATTACAAATAACTTTTTAAGGAAGCCAAGCTTAAATGTGATAGGTAGGTATTTTGAATCTTTCCCCCAGTTTCAATATGCTGTCTTTATTATGCTTATAGCAGAATAAAACTGTACTGTGACTCATACGTACAGTGACATATTTTGATTTCCCTCCACTTTTGAAAGGGTGACATCTATAAAACAACATATGGCTGATCTAACACCTGCCTTCACCATAGCATCTGTCTGTTGCAGAACACATTTAAATGTAACCCTTCTGCCAGACGGAGTCGGCAGGAACGAGGGCCAGGTTCAGTATCTAGGGGTTCCTCTTAACAATTCAAAACAGAAACAGCTTGAGCTCCCACCCAGTAATGTGGGGAAATTACACACCACCCCTGGGTGCCTCTAAGAGGCAATACTTCCCCACCTGCAAGCACAGAGCCCGTGTGTAGCAAAGAACTTTTAATAACAAGGGAAAAGGAACGCAGCATTAATTTGGGAAAACACCACAACCAAAAGCATATGACCACATGCAGAGTATGTTGGGCAGTGTCCTTTAATTCAGTTTCTCACCTTATAGTGTGAAATTGACAACAAATGTTGCTTTAACACACCATTCCCCTCTTCCTCTGTTACACTCCACTCATAGTTGCTGTCCTTGGTCAATGAAGACCCAGAGTTCAGAGGTGCAGTCCTGTGAATTCGTCTCCCATCCTTGGGGGTGGGGCACATCAAGCAATGCCTCTACTGCTGGGCCACCACTTCAATGGGCTTACATTAGCCAAGGTCACTCTGCCATCGTTGTCTGCTGCTGCCGCTGTTGGTCACTCTGCTGTCATCTACTGTGCTGCCATTGGCTGCTGCTGTCACTGCTGTTCCACTCTGCTACCCCGTCTCACGGCTGCAACATCACGTTCTGAGGTTCCACCACTTAACCCAGCTCTTGGAGGGTAATGGGGAACCTTGCTGCTAGTGCAGGCCATGCAGTCTCTTTTGCTGTAACACTATCCCTGACCAAATCTAAGGCTCAGCACCTGGTTATCAGTAATTTCAGCTCTTGGAGGTCACTAAACAAAACAAGGACTCCGCATTGAATCTAATCAGCTCTGTCTTTAAACAGTAGGGAGAGGAAGATCCAGTGGTGTCTAGGACTCCTTACGCAGCAGCCACATCACCACATAGGAATACCTGTCCCCACCCTCTCTCTCACTGGGATTTGGCATCCCTACCCCATGATTAATGAGTGAGGTTCAATTTATGGGGAATTCCCTCAGTCAAAACAGGCTAAGCAGAGTTCTGCTGCCCTTTACTCATACAATAAGGATAACAACATTTCATTACCCCTGCCCTCAATACTAAAGTGATTTGTAACCCAACACCAGCCAAAATTGATCAATTTGGCAAAGCAGCTGAATACCTAGGCAGAGTAGGTGTGTTTATGCAGATATGGTCTGTTCCTGAAGTATTTTCCCCCAGCTCATCAGTAGATATCAGGGAAGAGCTCATTCAGACTCTGCTTACATAAATATTAATTAATTCAGGGGTAGCCAATCTGAGCCTGAGAATGAGCCAGAATTTACCAATGTACATTGCCAAAGAGCCACAGTAATATGTCAGCAGCCCCCCCTAAGTTCCCCCCCCTGCTCCCAGCACCTCCTGCCCACCGGCAGCCCCACCGATCAGCGTCTCCCCCTCCCTCCCCACAACTTCCCAATCAGCTGTTTTGTGATGTGCAGGAGGCTCTGGGGGGTAGGGCATAGCAGGCTCAAGGGAGGGGACAGAAAGGGGTGGAGTGGGGGCAGGGCCTGTGGCAGAGCCGGGGTTGAGCAGTGAGCACCCCCCAGCATATTGGAAAGTTGGCATCTGTA
This sequence comes from Terrapene triunguis, assembly GCF_002925995.2. NCBI lineage: Eukaryota > Metazoa > Chordata > Testudines > Emydidae > Terrapene > Terrapene triunguis. Next base: position 5,499,843 of record NW_020664369.1, read on the forward strand.
GCTCCAGCCCTGGAGTCGGTGCCTATACAAGGAGCCGCATATTAACTTCTGAAGAGCCGCATGTGGCTCCAGAGCCACAGGTTGGCCACCCCTGAAGTAATTATTCTTACTTATGCCCAACCACCTTGAAATTCCATACCATAAAGTAACCGAGGGCATAATTATTCATAACAGGTCAACTTGCCTGAATGTAGTCAAGAACTGGAGCAGAAGACACCAACATTCTACTCCGACCTATTGTACAGAGACAAGATGTTACATATACTGCATATGCAATGCTCACCATCTTGGCCAACCCCAGGGACCTTTAGAGTGAAAAGCATGAATGTCTATAGTTTGAGTTAAACAGCCAATCTCTCAAACTGAGGGCTGTAACAGACCCATATTCTGTGAGTGAGCATGGGGGATGGGAGAAAGAGAAGGACACAACACACACTGACCAGGTTACCGATCGACTTACTTTGCCCCACTGCTATCTTCTGTCCTCCATCTCCTCTTGCACCACTTGGTCTTGAACTTATCACTGGAGCCCTTGAAGATACTCTTTTATCTACATCACTGAAGAGCAGACAGAGAGATTATATGCATTTCCACAAACTCCCAATATGGATGTCCACAGGAAAGCTGCTTCCTTTCCTACTCAGATATTTCTATATTAAACTACCAAAGATCATGCTGAAGTTTGAATAAATGCAAATACAGGAGATGTACAGATGAGGCTGACAATGCACTAATTAATACCTTTTGGAGAAATAAGGTACAGCATTGGAAATTAAAGAGAGATTCAGCCTAGACCTTGAAACTCAGTTTTTTTTTTCTTATGAGATCTTTGCAACAGTAACAGAGAAATAGACACTCCAAGAAAAAAAGATCTTCAACAATGAAAAGAGGCCTGTAGGAGAGAGAAGCCTGCTAGGAGAAGTGGATGTTCAGAAGTGATAGCTAGATGAACAGTGAAGATCGAATTCAGAGATGATGTTTAAGGTGATGTAATTTAGATTCCCTTACACTCAGACTCCTTTAAGCCTTCTTATACCACTCAGCTGGTATGTAAGGGAGCAGCTAATGGTATAACTTCCATACCTAGGAACTGCAAAATGTAATTTAAAGTAGGATGGGTGCTACTTTGCTATACCATCTTATAGTCCTCAGATATGTAAGCAAGTCTAAGCTAGTGTAAGGTGGTGTGTCTACTTTACATTGCTTTTTCATAGCTACATGGATTCTTAGACTTTAAGGTGTCGGAGAAAAACACAGTTCTCACTCTCTTTTTGGGTGCAGCAAAGTCAGATACTTTATTACCTCTAGCAATTGCGTGGAGGGAGAGAGTGCACTAGGAACCATTATGATGATCTAGCTTGACCTCCTGCATAACACAGGTCATACAATTTCACCAAGTAGTTGCTGCATCAAGCCCATAACTTCTGGCAATGTGCCAAATTTGAATTTGGTCCAGAGTTTACATGAGAGAAGGGAACACTAGTAGAAAGAGGGAAATGGTTTAGCAGAGGGAGAGATTAGGGTAAACGGAGAAGCCCTCGAAAGCTGAGAGAGTGGGGACTCTGAACAGTAAAAACAACCACAGAGGGTACCTTGGGAGACTGCATGAATTCTCCATGAAAGTAATAAAATCACAAATGATCATTTTCCTGCACTATGTTAGGTTGGGATGTTTTGGTACGAAAGTTCAGCTAATATAGAAGATCAGGGCTGGACCAATGATTTAAGCATGGGCCCTTTTGGGAAATCTCCTTTTAGCTGACTTAGGAATAGTGATGACAAATGACAAGAGGAGCTGCATGAATCCTTTTTGGTTGAAATAGCAGGTTAGCCTGAAATAGGTGATCTTTCAAGAGAAAGGGAACAATGAAGACATCTGGGGGATTAACCCTCAGCTTCATCTACCAGATCAGTCTCTTGACTGTCCCTCTCTAGGCTCATTTTGTTCTGGCTTGAACTTTGTGACTGGCAACCTAAACACATCACTCCTTTTTTTTTTAATAGTTTAAAACTTTCCTAAAGGGAGAGATTCTCTGTGCTGCAGCATCCACACTTAATGAGGCCACTGGTGACATTTTGAAACAGGTAATGATGTTGATTCTGAGGAGGTGGGTGGTGGTGGGAAGCAGAGCACACCTAATGCATTACTGATTAATTCCAACAGCTGCCCTTTTCCATGGAGATACCCTAGACCCAGCAGTATCCTAATAACAGCAACAGTAGATCAAACAAAAGTAATTCGTGGAATATTCACCCTGTACAGTTGTTCTTGGACAGGTTTCCACTTTTTTGATTTTATACATCACTTATAAGAATGTTCAGAATGAAAAGTATGTAAAGTACAGCATTATGGGGCTGATTCTTCAGTACTGCATTATTTTTTCTTTTAGTTCTATATACTGAATTATATTCACAAAGACCACTTCCTTGACTATAAATGACCTACACTTATTTCATCTAGGATAAAAGGTATTAGATTTTCAAAAGATCATTTGATTTAAAGTGTGTGTGTTCATTCTGCTGTGTGAGCTTGTTATAAAGCCAAGTTGAACAACCTGCAAATGTGAAGCATCTTGGTTTCCTGCCTTTCAAACTCAGCAGGCTGTCTAATTTTGAATCTTATTTTTCTACTCGTGGTGGCCTACAAAGGAAAATGGCTGGGCTAGTATTTTCCTATCCTTCTGCCCCATCGTTACAGAAGTTTCATTCCATCCCAGAAATGCAACAATATTTTGTACCTTTGAACATCAGAGAGGTGTGCTTTAGTGGTGTGAAAATAAGGAAAAGTGCCTTGAACTCCTGACTCAGAGAGAAATCAAATTAAAAAAAATCTTTAGGCTAGAAAAAATCACCTCTTTGACTATGAAGTAGGCTGAGGTAGGCCCAGCAGGAGCTCCTGGAGGCATTTTGCTCTATTTTGGCACAAAGGGACAAGCTCTGCTCTCATTCAAACCAGTGCAAGTAGTGCATAACTCCAGCAAGTAGACTGTGATTGTGCCTGAGAACAGAATTTAGCCCTATGTCTCTTGGGATGCTGCTTCTGCTCTACCCTTTGAAATGGTGCAGCATGCGTTCTCCCCAAACACATCCGATCTTATGCCATCCTGTTAGACACTTTTCCTACTGTCCCCTTCCCCCATTTCTCATTCTTCAGCATCCATATTCCACTGACCTACATTCACTTATACCCACTCACTGATGAGTAATTTACACCGCCACTGATGTTGCCTTGGAACTTGATCCAGTGGCTCAGTTCCTTACCTGTGGCTGAGGAGCACAGAAAAGAAGGAATTAAGCCACCTGGGCACTCCCTTGATCTGTAGCTGTCTGAATGCCCTGGGCTAAGTTAGAGCAACCTTAGACAGATGGTCTGAATTAACTTGCAGCAGATGCCAGCAGCCCCAAGGGCAGCCAGATGTTGCCAAAGCATATGGCAACCATGGCCACTGTCCAGCCATGCCCCCTACACTAGTTGCCATGGGAACTTTAATGCCAATGGAAGATCCACTTCGATTAGGGTGATCCTTCCACAAAGTGGCTACAGTGCAGTTCAGGATCTGGCTCTGTGTGTTATAGCTTCAGCAGTCACGGTCGTTACAATGTTTTAGAATTAGCAGTTGTAACACAGGACTGTCAGAAGTATGGGAGAACACTGTACTTGGGTGCTGTGTATAATACATGTACTTGTTTGTAAACGTGAAAGTTGTAAAGGCTGACAAACAAGCCAAGGGTGGATTTAAGCTCATTAGGCTTTAGTTACTTGCAAATCTAATCACCGATAAATACAGAATATGTGATGGTGTGGTGTGCTATGAGGAAATATAAACCTTAGCTCAGATCACTAAGATATGGACATACTGGTTTGGGTAAAACATGACCCAACTTGAGGCTTCTGCCCAAAATAAATTGGAAAATATTCAGATATGTTCTTCAGTATTTCTCTGCATCCTGGTTCCAACTGGGACCACACCTAGAAGGGAGAAAAGACCACAGGTGAGATTCTGCTGCCCGTACTCACCTAGAGCAGTATCACCAATTCAGTGAGAATACTTACCCTTATTGCTTATTACATGGCATCAGAATCTGGCTCCATGAGAACTTCCATTCCACCCTGAGTGGAGTCAGGGTGCCTATTTTTCATGAGATTTCAAGCCTAATTTTTCAAACCTAAAAGGTCTGATTCATTCACACAAGATTCAGCTAAGCCTCTAGTACTGTCTGTTTAGCTGAATCTCTGAGATTATTAAGCACTAACGTCACTATAGTTATGGTGGGTGGGGAAAATCTTTGTTCATATTTCTTTGTCCATACATATTCCACTATTTGCAGTGTATATATTTAGGTAGGTAACAGAAATGTTGCAAAGATCCTATAAAAAAGTGGTTCTATCTTCCCATTTCCTTTATATTTACCTCTTTTTGACACCTTATGCAGAAACTAGAATAGCTGTAGTTTGCATCTAAAGTTTGACATACTGTATATCTGAACACAAATCAACTTGAAAATAATGTGATGGGAAGAAGTTAAACAAAATGATGAAAAAAATTAATGCAACGTACAAATCAAGAGTCCAAGGTCATTTCGATTCAGCAGCTCTTTCATTATTCCCTTGGCTCTTCCTCAAGGGCATTCCCAATCAGAAGCAGCAGTGACTGTATGATGGGTTTGAGCAGTGATTGCTTTTATTGAGGTTACCTTGGCAAACATCAGAGCAACAATGACTTCCTTTTAGACTGCTGGACTTAATTTATTTTTTCTATTGTGCAGTGTTTCCCAAACTTGGGACGCCGCTTGTTTAGGGAAAGCCCCTGGCGGGCCGGGCTGGTTTGTTTACCTGCCGCGTCCGCAGGTTCGGCCGATCGCGGCTCCCACTGGCCGTGGTTCGCTGCTCCAGGCCAATGGGAGCTGCTGGAAGTGGTGCGGGCCGAGGGATGTACTGGCCGCCGCTTGGCATGTGGTAGAGCATAGAAGTCTCATTCTTGATTTGGCCTCATTGTGCTAGACATTCTACAAATGCTTACTAAGGCATGGCCTACTAAGGTTTCTCCCGTTAACATAGCTTCCGTCTCTTGGGGAGATGGAATACCTACGCTGATGGGAGACGCTCTCTCATCAGCAGAGGTAGCATCTACACTAAGCGCTACAGCTGCACCGGTGCAGCTGAGCCGCTGCAGAGCTGTAAGTGTAGACAAACCCAAAGAGCCATTCCCTTCTGTGAAGAGCCTGCAGTCATAGAATCATATGATTAGAAGGGACTGCAAGGGCATAAAGCAAAAAACCCTCCCCACCCCCCAAAACCCTGCGGCAGCGAGTCTCAGAGCCTGGCTCAACTGACTTGGGCTCACAAGACTTGCAGAGTGGGGCTAAAACTATCAATGTAGGAGTTTGCATTTGGGCTGGAGTCCGGGGTTCTGAAACCCAGCGAGCCTGAACCTCCAGCACAAATGCAAACATCTAAACTGCTAGCTTTAGCCCTGTAGCGCAAACCCAAATCAGTTGACCTGGGCTCTGAGACTTGCTGTCGTGGTGGTTTTTGCAGTGTAGATGTACCCTCAAAGTTGAAGGCTGCCATTTCAAATTTCAGGAGTTTTTCCTGGTCTTGCTTGTCAAGCTTTCTGGAGTGGCTCACAACCGTGAGTGCCAACATCAGGGCAGACTGTTAAGAAACAGGCACAAAATCCAAATTGGTTACGTGTTCTCTAATTAGGTTTCACCAACCAAGTATCAAGTGTGAACTTCTCAAGCACTGTAACAGCCTTATCATGTAGTCACAGACAGTCTTCTTGGGCACTGTGGCCTGTCCTGCCACCCAGGCAAGCCTGCCTTTGTGATAAATTGTCCCTAACACCACAAATCACAATAATATTCAGGTTACTCCCAGACCCAAAGGACCAGGTCAATTGCACCTCAGATCTCAAATCAAAACAGTGCTTGTAGCCAATCCTATAATAAACTAACTAAAGATTTATTAACTAGGAAAAATAAATGAGAGGGTTATTTACAAGGTTAAAGCAGGTAAGCACGTCCACATTAATGACTTAAATTCCCAAAAGTAATAGAAGCTGTTGTAATGTGCAAACTCTAAGACCTTTAGGGCTAACTCAAGCTAAACAGCTGGGGATCCCTTGCTTATGCTCACAAGTCTTGCCCTCTCCCTGAAGTCCAAGAAGCACAGGGGTAACAATTTCTTCTTGACAGGGATTTTTATTCCATTCCCCCAGAGTTCAAGCTGTGGTGGGACAAGCGTTTGTAATCAACAAAGTCTTTTGTTCCACAATGGTCTGTTTGGTGTCTACAGGCCTTTTTTTGTTGGGCTGGAAATGACACCTCTTCTGGTAACCTAGTTTTTCACACTAGGTAATGCTTCTCTCCTGACTGGTGGAATTTCTGGTTTCATAGCAAACACTTTTATAATTACAGAGCAAAACACTTAAAGATTACGTTATAACATGGATATAGATACTATAAGTGAGCTTAAGGCATGCAGCAACTCACAAGCATTTCATAAAGTCCAAACACTAAACACATCTCTATAAATCTAATACCTGTTTTAACAATACTAACACAAAGGTGAGCCAGACTGGTTTCCAGCTTTGCATTTGTCCAGTGTTCAGTGAGGCCTACGGGCCTTGGCATGAGCTGGTACCTGTTCTGCCAGCGTCACCCTGCTAACAGGGTAGGGAGTTCTTTAGGGAAGTGTGTGATCTGAGCCTAGCAGCAGTCAGTAGACAGATAGTCTGGAAAAAGCCAGCTTAAAGCAAGGTGGGGGTGAGTTGTACCACTCTGCTTTAGGGAGTAGCCTGTTTTCTCTCTCTCTGTTGTTGGGTTCTTGTGTGGGTGTTCTGAATTCTAGGAAATTAAGTAGTGTTACATTGCAACCTTCCACCAAGAGTATTTATTCTAAGTTCTCTATGTGTATGCCATGGATATAACAAGGACCTTGCTGAATAATAAAGCAAGATGGAGAGTTGGTTAGTTTTCTATATTTGGTGTCTATACAGTCAGTGACACAAATGAGAGCACTTTTTAACAAGAAGGGTACTACCAATAAAAAGCTTAGAGAAGTTTATTATAATTAAGCCTAACTTTCCAATACATTTAATAATGTATTGATGCTACATATTTCTTACCATAGTCCTTTAGCTAAGAAGAATCTAGTAACATTAAACACACAAAGGAAGACTAATTAATATCCTTTCTTTAGAAATAACACATTTCACTATTGTTGTGTTTAACATCTCCTCAATTAGTACACTCACTAAAGAGTACTTTTGAACAAACTGATGAACTTTTTGCTTCTTGGTGAAGATAAATTTACAATGGGAAATTAGGAAGTAGATCTACTATATGTCACCAAATTATAGGGCTGGGTGAATAGATCTAATAAAAATCATTCTCAGCCTTCTCAGTAATAGATCTTATTCTGCTGACCTTGAACAATGGCATTCACTGCAATACAGCTCTTAACCCTCTACATGCCTAGTAAAAATTAATTTCAACAGCAATGACAATACTATATTGATTCTTCTGCTATGAGAGATGAACTAGAGTTACTAGTTCTCTGAGATTGCAGACAAGGGTCAGTGAAGGGAATGTTAGATTTCATATTTATCACATGCCCTAGGAGCAACAAGCACTATGAACCATGGAAATGTAGTCATCAACGAGTGAGAAAGACATGCTGTGAAGAACCCTGGGGATTTTAAAACCACATCAGGTTCATAACGAAGTTTCTTTGGTTTTGTTTTAATATAAAGAGAACCTGAGTTAGGGTGTCTGCCAGTCTAAAATGAAAACAACGAGGAGTCTGGTGGCACCTTAAAGACTAACAGATTTATTTGGGCATAAACTTTCATGGGTAAATCCCCTCCCCCCCTTCTTCAGATGCATCTGAAGAAGTGGGTTTTTTTACCCATGAAAGCTTATGCCCAAATAAATCTGTTAGTCTTTCAGGTGCCACCGGACTCCTCGTTGTTTTTGTGGATACAGACTAACATGGCTACCACTCTGAGTCTAAAATGGTGATTTTCAGCCATTTCCATACCCCTTGTTACAACAGAAAATATTTTTTGATCATACTGAAATACTCCATAAAGAAAGAGGGTGATTATGGCCTCCTCTGTACCTGTTTGACCACTACTTCACTTGCAGGAAGTGGTGCAATTCACAGAACCAGCCCCATTTTTCTTAGTGGAGGCACATCTCAATACTGGGTTAAAGAAAATCCCTACATTTTCATATATGGCTAGTAAAAATTATAGTGCTGGGTGAACAGATTTAATAAGATCATTCTCAACCCACTCACAAATGATGGATTTTTGGATACTGTGGCTTATTTGGGGATACACCCCACAGCAGCCCAGAAAAGGGTATAGAATTTTAAAAAAATGGTTTTTAACTGAGTTTTAGGATAAAGAGGAGACCTCAGGCTTAAGCCTTGCTTTGAAGACAATAAATCAGGGAACAATTCTTTTCTTTACTGAATAATTGTTTTTTTAGCATTGGCAATGTGTTTGGTGTTGTACAATATAAGAAAGTTTTCCAGTTCAGAAAGGATTACAACCAAAAGGTAGACATACAGAAAATGGGACATTCTAGGAATGCTAGGGGTAGGGATAACAGTTATTTTGTTTTGTTTTATTTTTTAATTATTAGCACACTGTGGATTTTTAAGAGGGTCTTGAATGGAGGGAAGATGGAGGCATGATAAACTGGGGAGCGTGGGCTAACCAGTAGTTTTGTGCATAATGGGAGACTTGGAAACATTTATATTGTGTGACATGTTCACACTGCAAGCACAAGTGATGAAGATTAGACAGTGCATGGTGAATACCAAGCAAAATTTAGTTCACTGTGAAACTAGCTGGATAATGAAAATGAAGCTTTTTCCATTTTAGTCCACAATTAGCTCTTTACAAAAATCAATGTCTTATTTAATATTAAGCAAAGTGCATTAATATAAAGCACCAGCGTGGTAATGTAATGTTTTGGCCTTGGGTCTGATAATGACAGTGGAACTCTGCATGGGTGCAAAGATCTACTACTAGCTAAGTGAGATCTCCTTTATTTTAAGTGATAGAACCCTGCCTTTGTATCTAAAGGTCCAGGTTCACATCTGGGTTTCTATGTGTGTATTGTTACAGATTCATTCTGTGTTACTGAATTTAAACTTCTATGAACTTTGGTTGCTTGGGATAAGCTTTGGCTAGTGGGAGGAAAGGAGTATAATGCAATGTACTGGTTTTATGTAAATGATCATGTTGCCCTGGAATGGCTGCCAAGACATAGAGAGGATAAGGGACCTACTACAAACCAAGAGAGATCTCCTTTAGTTCAAGAGGTGTGTATTCGTGTCTTTCATTCCAAAGCATGTTTGCAGATGCAGGGAACAGTACAGGATTGCAATTCATTCCTGTCAATGGCTTGTTCCTCCATTAAGCCCAGCCTGGTCATGTCCTTCTGTATGATGTCCCACCATCTAGTTGATGGTTGGCCTTTAGAGCAGACTGACCTTGGTTGTAGACCCTGATTGCCTACTCTCCTTCTAACATCTTCACTTGTCTTAACACGTGCCATCTTTCAAAGAACCCTCATCTCTACTGCCTCCAGCCTTCTGATGTCTATTTCATTTAATGCAGGTGCTTCCAAACCATAGAATAATTTTAGAAGAATAATGCACTGGTTTGATACATTTTCATTTTGGTACCAAATGTAATGATTTTATCAGTCCATAATATTGTCTGTTTCTGTGCAACACTTGTGGCTAAGGCATGTGTCCTTTTTAACCTCAGCCTTAATGGAACAGCCAGTCCTGCTCAAGCTTCCTAGACATAAGATTCTACTTGTTCTGTGACTTCAGCACTGCTGCATTTTAACACTTTATCTATTGTCCCTTTATCCAGATGCAACCATGTTACCATCTTGCTATTTATTGTAAGTCCAAGTTGGCTACATCAAATTTCCAAATTAGTGAAGAGTATCAGCATTTAATTCAAATGTCTGCAAATTGTACTATGTCACCTGCATAAGCCAAGGAGCTTAACTTTAGATCATCCAGTGTCATGCCCTCCAACTCATTTAACATTCTTAATGTCCACTTTAAGAACATGATGAAAAGAGATGGTGATTCTATGCCCCCTTGTCTTATACCAAACTTTGACTTGAATGAGATGCTTACTTTTTCACCAATTCTTACAGTATTGCAGGAGTCTTCATACATAGCTATTATAATTACAGTTATCTTATCTGGAACTCCATATGATTTTTCCATAATGCTTCCCTCCAAACCAAATCAAATACCTTTGAAAAGTCAATGAAAACAGCAAACTTCTTTAATCCCTATTCTCACTTTTCTTCATCACCGGTTGGAACATGAATATCTGATCAGTGCAACTTCAGCCTGATCTGAAGCTGCACTGTTCCTTACCTACTGTTTCCTCTAAAAATGTGTTAATTTGTTGACTATTACTTTCATCCCATTTTCCCCAGTACTGACAATAAGCTCATACTTCTATAATTATTTGGATCAGCAGGATCTCCTTTCTTCAAGATTGGTACAAGCAAGTCATTTGGTACCTTCTCTTACTCCCATACCTTGTATTTTCCCCCCTAATCTTTGATGGGACTTGTCCCACAGCTTTTAGCAGCTCAGCTGTTATTGTCTATTCCTGCATCTTTCATGGTTAACTGCTTCACTGCTCTTTCTATTTCTTCTCCTGATTGTGGCTCAGTGCTTATATCCATTCTGCCTTGCAAGCTGCTCATTCACCTAACATGTCTAGACTACTTGCATCCAAAGCAAATGTAGGGTTCAGGCCTTTGTCAAAATGCCCCTTCCATACTTCCAGAAGCAATTTGGCATTTGTTGTCAGTTCACTGGTAGCCATTTTGACCATTTGTATTGCTGGCCTAATTGTGTTTCTATAAATCTTAAGCTTTTTGTACGTTGTTTTCTTGATGCCTCCTCTAGTAGTTGAGCCTCATCTTTCCCAAAACTTTTGCTTCTCCAATCTTTGCAATTTCTTCACTGCTTTGTATAATGCTTTCACTTCTTCCGCTTTCCCAGAAATCTTGGCTTGTTTACACTTTTCCTATAATATTCTTGTTTTGTTGCTTGTCCAATTTTTCCTTGTTTGCTTACGCCTTTCAAAAACGTCCTCAGCTGTATTTTTGTAGTGATTCCTTAAATATTTCCCATCTGGTCTGTAGTGGGATTTCTTCATGATCACCAATTAGTGGCCTGAAATGCCCTACAAGTGTCATCTTGTATGCCTCTTTCACAGAGCTGCCTTTTAACTTATCAAAACCAAGAAGCTGGGTTACAATCTGCATACATCCGTTTGCTTTGCCGTACTGTTTCTATAACAAGTGATTTTCAGATGTAATGTTTTGTTAGGCCAATCCACCCTATCCAACTCGCGGGAATGCTGTGTCCCAGCCTGTTTGCCTGCTAGGAACTTGTATCAGCAGCTCCACCCTAGTCTGCTTGCCTTCCAAGGCAAACGATCTTGGACTGCTTGGATTTGAAATCAGAGTTTTCTTTCCCCCAGACAGACTTGCCTGAAGCAGCTAAGTGAGCTTTGTCTGCCTCAATTTGAAATCAATGTTCCCTTCTCATAGATCCTGCTGGTTCATGATATCTTATTTCATAATATTTGGTGCATCCCTTCTGGGTTTCCCCAAAGTAGCTACCCCTATCTACCACCTGAGAGATGTGCTTCTAACCACTATATCCTAGTGCAAAGTCTCCAGCTATGCCTATGGCCATACCGGACTGAATGCATCAGATCTGATCTCTATTGCCTGCAGCACAATTATTTTTCGCAGCTCCATGATACTCGTAACACTTAAATAATATCCCTTTTTAACCTTTCGTACACCACAAGTCACAGAGAAGTATAGACAAGGTTTCTGATCTCTTAGCCAGCTGATGATGACATTTAAGACGCATGAAATGGACCATGCTGTTAAAGTAAATGGCCTACGTAACATGCTGCCAAAATAATCTCTCTCCATTGCAATGGATTTACCACTGGCTAATTCATTTCTAGTGTGCATAGGGATAAATAGTGATCTACAAAACACTCTGTTGCTTTCTCTAATCTATCTGATGCAGGTTCCACTGATGAAAGAACAGAACTTCAATAGGTTATTCCATTTTCAGCAACTAAATTTGAGTTTTTATCCATTTAAAAAAAAACATGTTTTCCTTTTTCAGTTCATGTTGCAGGGCATAGGGGTGCTAGGGAGGGAGGCAGGTTGTTTATCTGAAATTTCCCAATGTTTTGTTTTAATCCCTTTCACGGTTGCAGATATAATATTTGTGACTCTTTCTGTAGCTACAATGGACTTGGTTCAGAGTTTTCATGGAGCTGACTCAGTGACATAGTTCCTACTCTAAATTGTTTCGTTTGGTAGCACATCACAAAATTAATCGTTTGCTTTTTCACCACATCATTTAGCAGTGTGTGAATCCACATAAAGCATCATAATGCAAAGCTTTATAAAAGTTGGCTAGAGCTACCATGTCTGTTTATGTTGTTTTGGAATAAGGAAAAAAATGTAGGAATAACAGGTCTGGCTGGATCTTGTGTTTTTACTCATTCACTGCTGCCAGAATGCGTTGCGTCTGGCTAGCAGTTCAGCTAGAATAGCCAATCAAATTAAAAGAATGCTAAGGCTTTGTCGTGAATGTCTTTGTGCTCCAGTACCTGTGCTTCCATAGAAATCAGACATTTTGGGCATGTCTTTGTGTTGCAGTGGCTTGAAGTAACATTGTATTAAAAATGCTTGGTGTGCGTCGAAAGGATTTAGGTAACAGCTTGTCTGCTGAAGATTTCAATGGCAGCAAATCAGGTTTAACTGATATTTGAATTTTCGTGTTAAAAGCTCTCTTTGGGACACTGAATTAGTACTGGGGAAGAGAGGGCTTTTAACTGGAATTGAGGAAACTCTTAACAATAATCCATTGATTCAAATCCAACCTGAGCTGGTGGTAATAATAATAAGACATTGTTTGGTGGGCTATATGAAATGAGTGGTGTTGATCATTGTCCAGCTCTTAGAGTATGTCTTCACTGTAAAGTTTAATCTAGGTAGTATGGGTAACAATAGCAGCACAGACATGGTAGCACTGGCTTTGGCACAATCTAGTCATCTCAGTACAAGCCTGCCAGGGACCCTGGGTATGTAGTAATGTTGCTGGCTTGTGTTGCCACATCTTCACCACTATTGTTACCAGTGTTAGCTAAATGAAAGCTAGCACCATTATTTCTACCAATGCTACCATTACACCCTCACTTGCAGTAAAGATATGCTCTTAGTAGACAGGTGCCCACATCACAGAACCCACCACTGCCACAATAGGCACTAGTTGAATTCCTAGTTGGCATTCTCAGCACAAAGGTCAGAGACTGTATAAGTATGGAGATGTTTCTCTCTTACACTGTGAACCCTGAGCAAAGAAAGAAGACTTTTATGCTGAAGGCCAACTGATAGATACTCTGGTGGGTCTTAGATTCACTGAACTCTGGAAAGCTTTCTCATGTATGTCTGTTTTGCATTAAATGATCTGCTTATGAGCAGAAGGGTACCTTCTGTGTTCAAAACTAGCAGACCATGTTAGCTGGGCTTTGTATAAATTAGAGAAAAGGGGGAAAGGAGCTTTAGTTTAACTCAACTTGTATGTACACCTCTACCCCGATATAAACACGAATTCGGATATAACACGGTAAAGCAGTGCTCCGGGGGGGGGGGGGGGCAGGGCTGTGCACTCCTGCGGATCAAAGCAAGTTCGATATAACATAGTTTCACCTATAATGCGGTAAGATTTTTTTGGCTCCCGAGGACAGAGTTATATCGGGGTAGAGATGTATTTTCAGTGTAGAAAGTATGACATAAATGGAATTCTTTTGAAACAAAAAATGAAGAATAAGAGTATTAATATAAAAATGTTGGTGTTATATGCAAATAAAAAAGCATGAAAAACTAGAAGAGATATGACATAATGGAGATTACAATCTAGTGGTCATAGTTTAGATGATTCTCACACAGTACCCAGAATGTCAGTAGGCATGTATAATTTGTACAGGAAAGATAGAAAGGAAAGAAGAAATGGACTATGTCACAAGTATTTATAGTGCTACAATTCAACATGGAGTAAAGCGGCTGTGAAATTCTTACAGTAAGGACAGTTGGAATAAAAGGACAATGTATGGGCAGCAAAGATGCTACTTGTACTTTGTCTGGTGAGAAAACCACATTCAACAAGGTTGCAAGCCAGCTTTGGCCCAAATTCCATAGTGTAGTTAGACCAGTGGGTAGAGTCTGATGACTTCTTCCAAGGCAGTGAATGCAATAAGTCCTTCTTCTCCCACAGTCTAACTCTGAGCACACTCTTCTCCTCTTGGCAGTTATAGATGGTGAGAATTGTGGGTTTTAGATTTAGAACAAATCTCAAGGTTTGTGAAGCTTTGAATTCTGTTTGGCTCTGGCAAAATGTTACCTATTCTCGCTCATTCACTTTTGAGCTTTCAGTGCCTTCTTCTGATTGGTCCACATGTTAAAATTTCAGACATTTTCATGCTTTCTCCCATGCTGCCCCATATGCTTGGGAGTGCTCCCCATAAATATTCACAAAGCTACTTCATTATCCACCTTCAAATCCCTCCTAAAAACCCTCCTTTGCTGTGGTGCTTACAACAAACCTAGCAGTTAGGCTGCTGGTGTGCAATGCTTATCATTCTGACAATGTTGTCTCATGGTTTCCTTGTACTCCCCTGTCTATCTATATCCATCTGTTGCCTCTTATTTTATACTTAGTCCCTGCCCCAAGGCACTTACAATCTGTCTTTTTCTTCTGTGGTTGTACAGCACCTAGCACAATGGGGCCTTGGTCCTAGGAGCTATGGTAATACAAACAATAAATAATAATTATAATAATCTTGCTAAACTTACTTTTTAAAAAGTGTGTTCTTCTGGCTTTCCCAAAAGAAGGGTAATTATTTTCTAATAATAAACTTTTAAAACCGTGATGCTGATAGAGCAGGTGCCAGCTCATGCCCAAGCCCGAGGCCAAGTCACTTGTGTGATAGTATAGATCAAAGTGATTGTTAATGTATAAGAGTGTATTTGGTGTTTAATCTTCATGAAAACTAATGGGACGTTACTTGCATTGTTTTCAGTTATCTGGATCCTGTTATAATGTAGTAGCATACATTTACATGGTATATACCCTTGTAAATAAATAACCCATCAAAGGAGAAAGAAACCTGGTAGAATGCAAATGAAGAACTCTAACAGAAAAGTACTAATTTCAAAGCAAGTGGTCATTGTGTGTGATGATCGGGGGTCAAAGACTCAAAATGCATTCCTCATTCTTGGTCATCAAAGGAAAAGCCCACTTCAGTAGTGACACTGTCAGCGTGTCTTCTCTGAGAAGAAGCTATAAGTATTGATTCAGTGAAAGATCCTTCATCTCTGAACTATTTGGACTCTTACAGGGAAGAGTACTAGATGCAAAGCTAAGATCCCCAGAGACAATCTGTGTACCCTGAAAAGACTTGGGAAACTGACAGTTTATTACATCACTGCTACTATTTAGAATTACCAACTGTGACTCACCTGTACATATTTTATCTGCTTTAACCTCTCAGTAGCAGTCATTTCCTTTTCTTAGCTAATAAACTTTTAGTTAGCTTACTATATATAGAACTGGCTACCAGCATTGTCTTTTGGTGTAAGATCTAGAGCAGGGATCAGCAACCTTCGGCCCGCCAGGGTAAGCCCTCTGGTGGGCCGGGCAAGTTTGTTTACCTGCCGTGTCCGCAGGTTCGGGCGATCGCGGCTCCCACTGGCCGTGGTTCACCACTCTAGGCCAATGGGGGCTGCGAGAAGTTGCAGCCAGCACATCCCTCGGCCCGCGCCACTTCCCGCAGCCCCCATTGGCCTAGGATGGTGAACAGCGGCCAGTGGCAGCCGTGATCGGCCAAACCTGTGGACGCAGCAGGTAAACAAACCGGCCCAGTGTGCCAGGGGGCTTACCCTGGCAGGCCACGTGCCAAAGGTTGCCGATCCCTGATCTAGAGTATCAATTGATCTGTGACTGCTCTCTTGGGACCGGGAGCAACCTGATGTGATTTTAGGTATAAGTAACCTTTCATCACAAAGTCCAGTTTGTCTGGGTGGTAAGATAGACTGGAATGCCTAAAGGGACTGTCTGTGATTCCATAGTAAGACTGGTTGTGACATACTATACTTTGGGGGAGCGTCTTGTAACCCCCATATTCCTCATCGGTATATAATTGTGATATTACATATAAAGCATGCCTTGTAAGGTATCAGGGGAAAGGTTATGATTTGCTGAAAGTCATTTCTCTATTCATATATGTATATCATTAATGCATATGAAGTTATGAGAATTGTGTTGTATGGTTGTCACTAAAATATACTGTAGGTTGGGGAATCAGCCAGATATTAGCTCCGCAGAGGCAACAGCAAGGAAAGTAACCAGTGCCCGGGCGGGGTGTCAAACAACCCATCAACAGCCATTGCCCAGCAAGGGAGCTACAATTTAGTGACTCACCTGCGTGAGCCACACCAGGGGAATTGCTCAGCCTTGCCTGGAGACTCAGCAATGCCCACCCAGACATGCCTGGACTTGAGTTGTACAAGCACATGGAAAGAGGGTATATAACTGAACACAGGGGGCCCAGGCTGGCCTTTCTCCTTCACCCACCTATGCTGCAAGCAACAAGGACACTCTGAAGACTCCAACTGAGGGGACTGGCCCAGATTTCAAGGGTGAAATCTGTGTACTATGAACTGTAATATCTAGTGGGGTGAGAAACTGCTTAATCTAGATATTGCCCAGTCTAATAGGGTTGAGAGTTCAGACTGCATGCGTATGTTTTATTTTATTTTGGTAACTGACTCTGACTTTTTGCCTATCACTTAATATCACTTAAAATCTATCTTTTGTAGTCAATACATTTGTTTTACTGTTTATCTTTACCAGTGAATTTGTATGAAGTGTGTGGCAAATCTGCTCAGGTTTTGCGAAGGCTGGTGTCTATCCACATTCCATTGATGAAGTGGTGAACCCCAATTTATAAATGTGCACTGCTCATCTTGACCAGTGCAAAATGGTATATTCCTGAGGTACAGTGCTGGGAGCTGGGGGGATTCAGCCAGTGCCTTTCTCTGTGTAATTCATGAATGGCTCTGGGAGCATTCATGCAATCTAGCTGGGTGGGAGAGTGCCACATGTGGTTGAGCTGAGTGATAACAGCGTCTGGAGGGGTTTGCTGCTGGTCACTAGCAAGGCATTGTGAGAGACAGCCTAGGCTGGAGAGAGTCCCATGGTCCCAGGCTGCACCCCAGGGATCCCGTCACACTGGTATAGTGATCCAGGAATTCACATTTCTCACTGGCTTGGTGAAATTGAATGATAGAATACACTACCAATTCAGGGTGTTTGGCCTATTTTCTGACACTCTGCCCTGAGGTCGGCACTTGCGGTAGTGAGCCACTCCAGGCAGCATGACAAAAACATTTTAATTCACCGTAGAAAAATAAATTACAAAGCAAAACATAGGATAAAGCATTTAGAAATATATTTAAAAATTATCTTTGGGGGGAAAGTGGCTTAAATTAAAGGTTCGTGTGACTCAGCAGTTTCATAAACCCTAAAACAGCATTGGAAGAGGTTGTGCAAAATCCCAATCTAATTATGTTAATTCATCCCTGCTTTGCAGTTACATCATGTTGAGGGAAATAATACGGAGGAGAGATGATTTCACATCTAAGATAATACTATTGTTTACTTTGAGACAGTTTTCTGCATGGCTGAGTTTTTAAGATAGTGTTCAGTAAGGCTGGGCAGCAGCATGTCCAGTCACAAGGTTTTCACTTCAACACAAAGAGCTAGAAACGAATCACAGGGCCCAGTTCTCCTCCCACACCAGAATAACTCAGGCAAAACTGTATTAAACTTAATGTAGTCAGATCTGTGTAAGGCCCCCAAACCAAGAAAACACTTATAATAGATGCTTAACTTTTAATCATGTGACTAGTCCCACTGACTTCAATGGCACTACTCACATGTGCTTTGCTGCCTCAAGGGCAAGTGGCAGGAGAAAAAAGTTTTTGGTTTCTGAGGAATCATAAACCATTATTTAGGGAAAGTCCCGCATCACTATACTTCCAAAAAAAAAAAAAAAGCCTTGCTAAAATGTGTACCTAATCATTTTAATTGACTTTGACTGTTAGGATATAAAAAGTTAATGATCACAGTATTGCCTATACCAAGCATCCAAAACTCATGAGTCAGGCACCGAAAATCATGAGATTACAATAAATAAATACAAAACTAGGATTATTTTTATTTACCTTCTGATTTGTAAATCTTTTGGCTACACTTGGGTCATATTTTCATGATTGTCTCCATAAACACCAGGGATAGAACTTATCCACTGATGCTATAAAATAAAGCTGAGATTCTCACAAGTTTTCCTTGACTCCAGGAGCTGGGACTTCCAAAGGAACACCTAATATTATGATGTGATACAAAAAATCATGCTACTGTATGGCATACATATTGAGATTTGGAAGACTCAGGGAAATTTGAATTTTTGAATTTGTGTTGCAAAATTCCTTTGATTTTTTTACAAAAATTATTGACATTGATCAGAAGTGTTTGCAAGTTGAATGTTTGGTGTGTTTGACCTAGAACATTTTTTTTACATTTTGGTTTGCCCCCAAATTTTGGAAAGTTTAGGTTTTGGTTTAACCTAGAATAAGCCCCTCTCCTCACAGAATTGCCAGTGAACTTAAAAAAAAAGAAAAAAGAAATCACATGGCTCTACTCAGAGGTAGGTATTAAATCAGGGGTTGGCAACCTCTGGCACGTGGCTCACCAGGGTAAGCACCCTGGCGGGCCGGACCAGTTTGTTTACCTGCCGCATCGGGAGGTTCGGCCAATCGCAGCTCCCACTGGCCGCGGTTCGCTGCTCCAG
>NW_020664369.1:5518955-5565527 GCF_002925995.2 Terrapene triunguis
AGGGTAAGCACCCTGGCGGGCCGGGCCAGTTTGTTTACCTGCCGCATCTGCAGGTTCTGCCGATTGCGGCTCCCACTGGCCGCGGTTCGCCGTCCCAGGCCAATGGGGGTGTAGGAAGTGGCGCGGGCCAAGGGATGTGCTGGCCACCACTTCCCGCCGCCCCCATTGGCCTGGGACGGCGAACCGAGGCCAGTGGGAGCCGCGATCGGCCAAACCTGCCGACGCGGCAGGTAAACAAACTGGCCCGGTCTGCCAGGGTGCTTACCCTGGCAAACCGTGTGCCAGAGGTTGCCGATCCCTGTATTAAAAGGTCTTTGAATCAAGAGCTACCTCATTCTAAGGTATTTTAGTTTTGAAAAAGCAGTAAGAATCTTGTTTAGAACACCATACATAAATAGAAATCTTAAACCAATGGAGAAAATTTCAGCCCCCACAAAATGGTGGTCTCTGTTTTATATGGAAGAGATAGTATTAGTTCTGAAATCCTTTATAGCTCTTTTTTATGGATTGTAAAGCACATTGAGAGATGGTATGAAAAGTGCAATATTAGATTATTTTGTATTTGTAAATGGATTTGCGTAGCTAAAGCCTTGTCTGAGTTCAGACTATACTCCTTAGGGCATACATCTGCTGCCAGCAGGAATGAGTAATTTAGAACTAGAAGCATACAGTTCCTCCCTAGGGCCTGAAAGAGAAATATAAGATGTTTTAAAAAATCCTTTACATTTGCATCCAGAGAAAAATTCCAGTGCTCAAAGTTTGTGTGATTTGTTCATTAATTGCATAGCTAATGTTTGGGGAAAACATAAGAGACGGAATGTAACCATGCAACCCATCAGGCAGCACTGTGAAGAATTTTGAGTTACCAAGACACAGTATAGAACGGAAAATGTATTGCATATAAAATCCCAAAATAAACAGGAAGAAAATCAATATATGTCTATAATCTTCAGCGGTGCAAGCCCCACAGCATATTACAAGGAAAATAAAAAGTATATAGCTGTGGAATTGGAATGGACAAGAAGTTTTATAAATGTATCCCCATATGTCACAAAACACATTTGGGCTGTCAAACAATTTATGGATAATAAACTTCAGGGAACAACTACTGTGTACTTTGGACACTCAGAGCCAAGTGTGAGGTAGCATCTAACCAAATACCTAGGATGGCCTTACTATCCAAAATAACTGTTTATAGACTAGCTATATTTTTATTCATATGCTTCTTAAGAACACTGGCAAACCATGCTAATTTGGAATTGCTTGCCAGAGTGACAAAATAATTGAAAATAATTTAAGTTGTATTTTATGACTATGGGGCAGATCCTCTGCTAGTGTAAATTGCCATAGCTTCATTGAAGTCACCATCATTAGAACAAAGGACACCACCCCAGTGAAAAACACAGAGAATTCTAAGAGTGACCATATATAAAAGCATTAGACAGTGGAGTGAGGCAAAGTGGCCTCCCTCCAAGCTTGACTGCGAGGGACAGGGGATGTTGTAAAAGCTGAAAGTATAACTGGGTTCAAAAAGGAATGAGGTAAGATCATAGCTATTAGCCAAGTTGGCCAGGAATGTATCCCCATGCTCTGTGTGTCCCTAAACCTCTGACTGCCAGAAGCTGGGCTTGGACAACAGGTTGTCTGCGTATTGTGTGAAGAAGTGGTATCTTATGTTTGTTTTAAATCTGCTGCCTATTAATTTCATTGAGGGATTGCTGGTTTGTGCGTTGTGAAGGGTCAATAACAATTTCACTTTTTCCACACCATTCATGATTATATAGACCTCTATCATATCCCGCCCCCTCAGTCATCTCTTTTCCGAGATAAACTGTCCTAGTCTTTTTTAATCTCTCAACATAGGGAAGCTATTCCATACCCCTAATCCTTTTTGTTCCTTCTCTGTACTTTTTCCAATTATAATATATCTTTTTTTGAGATGGGGTAACCAGAACTTTATGCAGCATTCAAGATGAGGGCATAACATGGACTTCTATAGTGGTACACCTCTACCCCGATATAACGCTGTCCTCGGGAGCCAAAAAATCTTACTGCGTTATAGGTGAAACCGCGTTATATCGAACTTGCTTTGATCTGCTGGAGTGCGCAGCCCTGCCCCCCCTCCCCCGGAGCACTGCTTTACCGCGTTATATCCGAATTCGTGTTATATTGGGTTGCGTTATATCGGGGTAGAGGTGTATTAGGATATTGTCTGTCTTACTATCTATCCCTTTCTGAATGGTTCCTAACATTCTGTTAGCTTTTTTGACTGCTGCTGCACCTGAGGCAGATGTTTTCCGAAAACTCCATGATGACTCCAAGATCTTTCTTGAGTAGTAACAGCTAATTTAGACCCCATTATTTTGTATGTATAGTTGGAATTATGTTTTCTAATATGCATTACTTTGCATTTATCAACATTGAATTTAATCTGCCATTTTGTTGCCCAGTCACCCAGTTTTGTGAAATCCCTTTGTAACACTTCACAGTCAGCTTTGGACTCTACAATTTTAGTAATTTTGTATCATCTGCAAATTTTGTCACCTCACTGTTCACTCCTTTTCCAGATCATTTATGAATATGTTGAGCAGAACTAGTCCAGTACAGATTCTTGGGGGACTGCGCTATTTATCAATCTCTGCTGTGAAAACTAACCATTTGTTTACTATCTTTTAAGCAGTTTCTAATCCATGAAAGGTCCCTCCCTCTTATCCAATAACTGCTTACTTTGCTTAAGAGCCTTTGGTGAGCAGCCTTGTCAAAGGCTTTCTGAAAGGCCAAGTAAACTACACTATATCCACTGGCTCACCTTTGTCCACATGTGCTGACCCCCGCAAAGAATTTTAATAGACTGGTGAGACATGATCTCCCTTTACAAAAGCCATGTTGACTCTTCCCCAACATATTGTGTTTATCTATGAGTCAGATAATTCTGTTCTTCTATTGTTTTAACCAGTTTGCCTGGTACTGAAGTTAAGCTTGTAATTGCCAGGATTGCTTCTGAGCCTTTTTTAAAATCTGCATGTCACTAACTGTCTGCCAGTCATCTGGTACGGAGACTGATTTAAGCAACAGGTTATATCAGGGGTCAGCAGCCTCTGGCACGCAGCTCGCCAGGATAAGCACCTTGGTGGGCCGGGCCAGTTTGTTTACCTGCCGCGTCCGCAGGTTCGGCCGATCATGGCTCCCACTGGCCATGGTTCGCTGCTCCAGGCCAATGGGGGCGGTGGGAAGCCGCGGCCAGCACATACCTCGGCCTGCTCCGCTTCCCGCAGCCCCCATTGGCCTGGAGCGGCGAACTGCGGCCAGTGGGAGCTGTAATCAGCCAAACCTGTGGACGTGGCAGGTAAACAAACTGGCCCGGCCCGCCAGGGTGCTTACTCTGGCGAGCCGTGTGCCAAAGGTTGCCGACCCCGATATAGAGTATCCCCTTTAATAAATCCTCTGCTAAGGGACGTGTCTGACTGAAATGTGTGCTCCTCTGAATCTTTTTGCTTCCCCCCCCAGCTCTTAGTTTATAAACTCCTTTACGACCTTTTTAATTTTACATGCAGCAATCTGGTTCTGTTTCAGTTTAAGTGGAGCCCATCTTTTGTGTATAGGCTCCATCTTTCCCCAAAAGTTCTCTAGTTCCTAATAAACCTAAATCCCTCCTCCTATCACCATCATCTCATCAATGCATTGAGACTCTGCAGTTCTGCCTGTGTAACTGACCCTGTGTGTGGAACTGGGAGCATTTCGGAAAATCCTACTATGGAGGTCCTGGACTTTAATTTCTTAGCTTTCAGCCTAAATTTGGTCTCTGGGACCTCTCTCCTACCTTTCCCTATGTCATCGGTACTGACATATGCCATGACCACCAGCTCCTCCACAGCACTACACATAAGTCTATCCAGGTGTCTCAAGAAGTCTACAACCTTTGCACTGTGCAGGCACATGGTTCTCCTGATCATCACAAACCCAAGTATCAATATTCCTAATAATTGAATCCCCTGTTACTATTACCTGTTTCTTCCTAATAACGGGGGTTCCCTCCCCCAGAGTGATATCCTCAGTGTGAGAGAGAATACCATGACATCATCTGGAAGCAGGGTCCCAAGTATGTGATTGTTTCTCTCTGTCCCAGCTAGATGTTCTCCTTCCGTGAGACTTTCATCCTCCTCAACAGCACAGAAGCTGTCAGACTGGGAGTGGGATGGCTCTACTGTGTCCCAGAAAGTCTCATCTCTGTACCTCTGTCTCCCTTAGCTCTTCCAGTTCAGCCACTCTGGTCTCAAGAGTCCATACTCGGTCTCTAAGGACCATGTGTTACTTGCACTGAATGCACACATATGCCACCTGCCCACAAGGAAGGTAATCATACATGCTACTTTCAGTGCAATAAACTGGCTAGCCTCCACTCTGCTGCTGGACTTTTCTTGAATTTGCATCTGTGAACAATATTACAATCTAAGGCTCCAACTTTAGACACATAAGTAATCTGGATCTGGAACAGAATATGGACAAAGGAAACAGAAAAGGAGAATTAGGAGAAGTTAGGCATCTTTCCTGTTAGTTACATGATGCTTCTCTCACTTTTTCCATTTGTAGAGTTTTGTATTTATGTCTAATAAATTAAGAGTATTCTTCTATAAAATTCTCACATGGTGCATATTTGCTTGAAGAGGGAATTCCCAATCTATCCCTGAGAAACTACTGAGGCACTGTCCTAAAACAAAACTACATAAAAGAATCAAAATAGTACATGCATAACATCAGGGTTTAAAAGCAGAAGGCAAGCTTAATCGTAGGTCCGCAGTATCCAAAGAAAGGAGACCAAAATTACTTACTGTGACAGGAGCTCAGTACCTTAGCTAAAGAAGCAGGTACATTTATTTTGTATTAAAAGAGAATTAAATCTTAATTGGTGAGCTAGAGCTTGTCATGATATTTCTATTGTAGCTTAACTTGTGCTCACTGAGGCAAACTTAAAGATTTCCAGCAACTTTGGATTAGGTAAGTAGTGCTTCCATTTTAAATGGCACTCCCCCACCCCCCAGTGCTATTGCCGCTGCCTACACTGTAGGTGCTTCCATTAGGAGTTCAAGAGACTGGCTGCTGGGTTTCTTTTTTTTTTTTCTTTTTCTTTTCTTTTCTCTCTTGGAGGTATGGAGGAGGGGAATCAGACACGATAAACTAGAAAAATCCATTCTGTCAAATTGCTGCCCTGCTGCTTCATCACCATTATTATACTGAGGTTTTACATTAAAGTACCCTGGATTTTAAATTGAAAGTCAAATATAATTTGCCACTAGAAGCACGAAGTGAGTGACTAGAAAAGCTGATAGCTAGGCACAGCATGACAAATTGGTATCTATCTAATAATGAGCCTTACAAGGTTATGGATCACTATGATGCTCTCTCTGTGTTATGTAAGTAGAAGTGGACTACATTGGGGAAAAGGGCAATATACTTTAAATCAGCCCATTCGTTTTGAGAGCTAATGCCAGACAGGTACAATGAAACTTTCTTTGAGAAGAGGTCATATTTTAGTACCTACACTTTATGATACATTGTGGATGAACAATGAGTTGGTTTAGGATCTAGGGGAAGAAAGACCACATCCTAATAAATTATAAAATGGTCACTTTAATGTGATTTTTTTGTTGTTAGGGTAACCTTCAGATCAAACTGATTGGATGTCTAGACTCTTATTTACAAAAGAAGGACAGGAGCTGCTATGTTTCTATACCACAGAAATACTGTTTCCAGAAGAGATTATTGATGGAATGACATTAAAATGATAGAAATATTCAGAAAAATCCTCAGATACTGTAAATCAGTATATTGCAGTGTTGTTGTCATGCTGATCCCAGGATATTAGAGAGACAAGGTGGGTGAGGGGATACCTTTTATGGGACCAACTTCTGTTGGTCCCATGAAAGACAAGCTTTTTAGCTGGTCTCTTTCACCAGCAGAAGTTAGAATAAAAGATATTACATCACCTACCTCGTAAATCAGTCTAGTCCAACTGGAGGCAATGGAGCTATGCTAATTTATACCAGCTGAGAATCTGGCCCATTGATTGGATGGTGCTAGATATCATTTCAAGAAGTCACTTAATGTTTTAACCTCTGGGGTAGCACTTGGGCAGCTAGAAGAACTTTGCTGTCCCAGATCCAGACTCAGTTGAGATCATTTATTAAGGGCAGCTCTTCAGGGACACTTCACCTGTCTGCATTATGATATATTATCATCACTGCACACATTTATGAAACATTTTTTCCCACAGAAACTGCCTCACATCTGATCTGTCTCAGCAGTATGGAAGATTGAAAACCATTTATTACAAGAATTAATCAGCCCTGAAACTCACTGAAGGCAGTCCAGGTTAATCCAACACCTAGAACAGTTCTGCTAAGTGGGATTTTGCAAAGGGTTATGGGGGAGGGCAATATATTCTTAATCTCCATCACAGCTACAGCCTAGGATTTCAAAATTTCCATCTAGCATAGTTGATCAAATGTGATGCTCCTTCTCCATCACCAATGCTCCAGTTTTCTCACTTCATGCTTCATCTGTTGCAAACCATTAGGAAGCAATAGTGGGGAGAGGGGTAACTTCAACCATACTCATTGGTTTCTACATAACCAGTAATTGTGATGTCCCTTACACGATCAGCATTCTGATCCAAAGACAGGACTGTCACAGTTCAGGGAAACTGCATCTGTACTTCCTCTCTGTGATCCAGCAAGGGCACCCACTCTGAGCCTTCCAGCTCCCAGCCATCACCTCTCTTTGGCAGAGGCCCACATCTCTCCCTCCCTACTGGTATTTTTTCCCCAGGCTACAGTTTTCTGCCTACACTGTGATACCCCCGGACAGTCAAACTGCCTCAGCAGGCCAGCATCTGCTCTTTACTTTCTCTGTCAAGGCTATGAACAGCTGTAATTGTCAGCAGTTATGAGCTGCCGCACTTCACATTTATAAGCAAACACATTTATTCTTAAGGTGAAAACATTACAGAGAAAACGTTAAGAGAAACACCAAAAATGAACTTACAAACATGCTAATAATGTTGCCAGAGATCACCACCCAACTCCAACAAGAGCTCTGGTCAGCTCTTAAGACCCCACTAAGGAGTTTTTCTGTGGTTTAAAAGTTCAGAACAAGTACACTTTAAATAGGTTGCCATTCCCTTTATATGGCTTGGTCTCTTGAGCTTCAGATTCTAGGAACAGGTAATCAGCAGATAATGTTCCCTTTCTCGTGGCATAGATTCAAAAGACTGGGTGTTTGCATAACTAGTTATTTCCCAGGAAATTCACTTCACACGTATTGTCCCAAAAGACCATTGTTGTTGGCCATATTGTTCGATATAATCCTTTGATCATCCAGGCTCACAACAGCACATAACCTTAATATAGAAAGATTCTCCCAAAGATGTTTCAGGATTGTTGGAGGTGGTCCACACTTGGAAGCTTGTGGATCCTGTTAGTGGATACTTCAGCCTGGAGGGGATGATGAGCAAACTGTGATATGAATCTAATATTAAAATCCATACCAAACATCCGATTCAATGGATTTCTCCCTGTATGAGTAAACAACCATGGTCTAAACCCACGTTGTCTCTGACTATCATAGTGACCATGAAATCTTCAGCAAATTAACGAGTGTCATTGTCTATGGACTAGACAATTGTTTTTGCTAACTCCAACATCAGGCCTAACATCAAAAGCTAACTTTGCCTTGCTAAGAAAACTTTGAGGGAAGCAGAATAGCCTGTACACCACCACAATTCCTGCATTTGTCTTTACATACTAAGTGGATGTCCTAATGAATATATCCCTTGCAATGGGGCACTTCTATATGAGAAGTCAGATGCACAAATGACGATGCCAATAAAGTTAAAAGGTACAGTATATAAACTGTAGTTCCACTCTCCTAATGTACAGAACAGAGACATGGCCACCAACTAGAAAATAAGTCCGTATACTCTCCACCATGCGAATGAAGAGGTTGAGATGGTCAAATGGTTGGACGCTCCATGACTGGAAACAAAAAATATGGTTGTAAGGGGCCCAATGCAGGTTGCTCCAATTGAAGACAAATTGAGGGAGGCTAGGCTTTGTTAGTATGGGCATATCCAGTAGAGACCAGTACTATATTGATAGGATGGCTCTTGCAATGATCTCAGATGAAAGATGACCAAGGGGAAGACCAAAGAGACTGTACACGACCTTATATCAGTAGATCTTAGAAAGACCAATTTGCATGAGAACATGGCATATGATCATGAGTTTTGGAAGAAGGCTGTAAAAGCAGGGCCGCCCAGAGGATTCAGGGGTCCTGGGGCAAAGGAATTTCGGGGACCCCTTCCATAAAAATAGTTGCAATACTATAGAATACTATATTCTCATGGGGGCCCCTGTGGGGCCCGGGGCAAATTGCCCCACTTGCTCCCCCCCCCCCGGGTGGCCCTGTGTAAAAGTCACTGACCCTGAATAACGGAAGTGGCAAAAAAGAAGTGGTCAGATACACCAAGCACAGCCACTCCCTTCCTCAACTCTCCCTCGGCTCATTCTTTACTGAGTAGCCAGCATGAAAGAGCTGGACTAACACATGGCCAATAGTCTTCTCACTGTGTGGCATGCAAGATCAGGCCTCTCATCCAGAATCAAACCATAGATAGTGCAGGTTTCATGCATGACCAACTTTATTTATTTTTCAGCATGAATTGCTCACTATTCACTGCTGCCCTGTCATTTTAGTAGAAATGGGATAGTGGGATAGTGATACATTGCCAAAGTAATGGGTAGTAAAGACCTGGCCTAGGGACCAGTCTCTTCTCATGCTGGGAATCCAATGTGAGCATGTTATGCATACCGCTTTGGGCTCAGTCCACATAGTATAAGAATCTTAGTTCCAACTACAGAACCTGGTTGTTTAACATATGCTGAAGAGACATGTTTGCAGTGCTGGAGATCCCCTGTTTAAAACCCTGGTATGTCAGCTAAAATGGCATCACAACAGTGCTAAGGGAAGTAATAAAATGGCTGGCTCTGGAATTAGTCATCCTGGCCTGCCAGATTTAGTGAGAGTAACAACAATGCACAACCTGTGGCATATTTAACTGTTACGATTTTGTTTCCTGTGCACTGAACCTTTACATTTCTAGGAGTCTGCTGACAGCTGGAAGCAGCTGCCATTTTGTATTTAGTTGAGGGGATGCACACAGTATGTTCTATCTTTTGTTGTTTCTTGATTTGCTGTTTTCTCTTAATCTGAGAGATAGAGAGAGGCAGAGAGAGAGAGAGAGAAACACACAAAACATTCAAACTGAAAGTATATGGTTGCTCTTTGCGTGTGGGGAAAAATAACATCAACCTTGGGGAATCCAGTGTCCACTGAAGTGTGCGGAAAGACTCCTATTGATTTCAGTGGTTTTTGGATCAGGGCTGAAATTACCATGTCCTATGAAGGTTTGCGTTTTATGCATTTGAGGAGTCAAATAACATGTCACTGAGTGTTTTTTGGTACACTGTCAGATCAGAATCAGTCTGTGGTAGAAATATGACTTAAAGGCACAATAGCCCCTACAGGTTAATGGATCCATGAGCAATAAGCAGCATGGGTTTATAAAGAATAAATCTTCCCAGACAAATTTGATTGTTTTTTATAAAGAATTACAAAATAAGTAGATGAAAGGAAAGGGGTAGATGTAACATATTTTGATTTCAGTAAAGCATTTGATAGTGTCTCATGAAATCTTTGTCACAAAATGAATTCAAATTGACAAATATTCACACTGTCATGTGGATTGAAGATCAGCTGAAAGACTATAAACAAAGAATATGGACGTATTGAGTTGCAGGGAGATGTCAAGTGGGTTACATTAGGGACTGGTGTTAAATCCAGTGTTATTTAACTTCTACATTCTTGATTTGGGAGAAAGGAGTATAAATAGCTCATTAGTGAAATTCACAGATGACATAATTTGGGAAGAGTTATGAATACCATTGTTGGGTGAAAAATAATGTATTAGATCATAGAAAGCTGGTGGGGGGGAGGGAATAAGATGTGGCTTAGTCTTGGAAAATACAAGGTTATACCTCAGGTATAAGCTGAAATACAAAAACATTCAATGATTATCTGGAAAGCAGAAATGATAAAATACAATTGTGGTAGATAATGGGCAGAGAATGTAGTGTGAAAAGGCAGTGATAGGGACTAGTAAAATTATGGGTGCAGAAGCAGAGTTATTAAAAATACATCATGGGACTGTGTTCCACAGTGCTACGAAATGTGAGTGCGACCAATTTAATAGTGAATATGAAAATACACCTGCTCTATATGGCTCTGATGCCTAGAACATTGCCTTCAGTTCTGGGAAGTGAATTACGAACAAAAATAAAGGAAGCTCAAATTACAGCAACAAAAATGATCAGGTGCAATTGACTTATGAGGAAAGATTAAAAGACTAAATACTGTGGGCTGAATTCTCTCTCACACTAAGACCCCTTTACATTGACGGTGTAAAGAGGTCTTGATGTAAATAAGAATCTGGCACTACATATATGGTTAAGCAATAACTAAATGTGTACATTCTGATAGTCTACAAATAACTGAAGAGAGTACATATCAAGAAGGGGGAGGAATTTATCATGGTGCACAAAAGTATATCTAGAAGCAATATATCGAAACTGAGAAGAAGAAATTTTAAAATGACTAGAAGCACCGTTGCTTGGCATATTCCAAAATGTACTGTAAGGGAACAGTATTGCATGGGCATAGAGCAGTGTTTCTCAAACTGGGGTCGCCGCTTGTGTAGGGAAAGCCCCTGGCGGGACGGGCCGGTTTGTTTACCTGTCCCATCCACAGGTCCGGCCGATCGCGGTTCCCACTGGCCATGGTTCGCTGCTCCAGGCCAATGGGAGCTGCCGGAAGCGGCGGCCAGTAAGTCCCTCGGCCCACGCCGCTTCCAGCAGCTCCCATTAGCCTGCAGTGGCGAACCGCAGCCAGTGGGAGCCGCGATCGGCTGACTTGCGGACGGGGCAGGTAAACAAATGGGCCCGGCCCGCCAGGGGCTTTCCCTACACAAGCGGCGACCCCAGTTTGAGAAACACTGATTTATACCTTATGGAAACATTCCTAGTAGAATACCTTTCACTTCTGTAACTGAATTCAGCAAACTGACTACAAACAGGAGACAGTAAACAAACAGGATACAAATCTTTGAAGACTACAGTGAGGAACATCAAACATTGTTGGTATATATATATATCAATATACATTGTGATTCATATATCCATGTAATATGTTATAAGTCATTCATACCAGGCCTCAATAACCTGTAACATATTACATGGATATATGAATCTGTGTGTGTGTGTGTGTGTGTGTGTGTGTGTATCCCAACATTACCCCTCTTGATACATGATTAATGCCATTAATTATTGTATCACTTTATAATTTTGCAAGCAATGTAATTTTATATATTACTTGCTCCAAAACTTTTTGTTGCTTTTTTATTTGGCAATATAAACATAGCATGATAAAGGTTAACAAAATTATTAATGCAAATACTATGACAATAGGATGTAGCATTAAATTTAGAAGAGCTGTGACACTGGGAGACCATGTTTTAAAAACATTATACCAATGAGAAATTGCCATATTTAAAAAAAAATAGTATTTGACCATTCAGACACAGCAAATAAAACATCTCAAAATGTAAATCTAAGGCCTGGACTTGTTTTAATTGGAATTTTACACTTTTTATTTTTTGTTTTGATAATGCACCAAAATTTTGTGTTACATGCGTTTGTATAGCCTCTCAAATCTTACCCACAGCTGACATTTTTTCAGTAACGTTTTAATATTAAATGAGTTTAAAACTTTAGCTACAGCACCAATACTACCTACGATATATTTTTATACCTTTTTTATTTTGTATCGCTTTGTTTTTTTATCGTTGTTGCCATGCTTGTAATAGAGGCAAGTCATATGGCATACACTCCGGATATTGTGCACCTATGTTTACTTGTGCTTTTTTTAACCAGATTTTTTGATTTACGATAGTTGGGGCTTTGATTACTTTTCCCTTCCTATATGGGTGCTTGTTTACCATGATTTTTGGTGCAATCTTGTTTACTGGTACTTGATTAATAAACATTAAAAAAGA
This sequence comes from Terrapene triunguis, assembly GCF_002925995.2. Taxonomy (NCBI): domain Eukaryota; kingdom Metazoa; phylum Chordata; order Testudines; family Emydidae; genus Terrapene; species Terrapene triunguis. Next base: position 5,531,119 of record NW_020664369.1, read on the forward strand.
CCATATTTTTGAAAATATATTTTCCCATTAATTTTGTTAAAGGAACTTAATTTTATTATTATGGAAGGATTTTCTATTACACCATATTTTTATAATTTAAGAGCCATTGACTTATTTTATTTTACATGAGTATTAGCCAATTTTTGTTTATTAGTTACATTTAGGGTGACTACAATAAATTTTAAACTTTAAAAGGTACAGTTTAGAGCAGTGTTTCTCAAACTGGGGTCGCCGCTTGTGTAGGGGCCTCCCTCCGCATGGGAGAGCGAGGGTCCATTACAGTCACCTAATGTTTAAATTTAGTTATAATAAAAACAATCTCAATATAAGTACTCCAAACCAGTGTTTCTCAAACTGGGGTTGCCGCTTGTGTAGGGAAAGCCCCTGGCGGGCCGGGCCGGTTTGTTTACCTGCCCCGTCCACAGGTATGGCCGATCACAGCTCCCACTGGCCGCGGTTCACTGCTGCAGGCCAATGGGGGCTGCTGGAAGCGGCGGCCAGTAAGTCCCTCGGCCCGCGCTGCTTCCAGCAGCTCCCATTGGCCTGGAGCAGCGAACCGGGGCCAGTGGGAGCTGCGATCGGCCGGACCTGCAGATGGGGCAGGTAAACAAACCGGCCCGGCCCGGCCCGCCAGGGGCTTTCCCTACACAAGCGGCGACCCCAGTTTGAGAAACACTGGTTTGAAGTACTTATATTGAGATTGTTTTTATTATAACTAAATTTAAACATTAGGTGACTGTAATGGACCCTCGCTCTCCCGTGCAGAGGGAGGCCCCTCATTCAGGTTGCTTCCGGGCTTGCCACACTGTCCTGAGGTTGTGACGGGAGGTCCGAAGGCGTAGGCTGTCTTTCAGTCGGGCTTGTCTGGCCAAGGCACGAAGCTGCAGAGAGTCTAGGGCCCTTGTCTCTGCCCTGAGGTGGAGCAAGGCCCCGCAGGCACCAAACAGTCATGGTCAGGCTTTAGACTGGGCTTGGGGAGGCTCAAGCTGCCAGCAATTAAACACAGCTTACTGGGGGCTGGCTTCGGCCTGAGCGGGGCTCGAGCCACCCGCAAGGCAATTGCAGTCTATGGAGCTGGTGCGGGCCTGGGCTTGTGGAAGCTCAGGCTACCCGCAACTAAACACAGTCTCAGGGGCTGGCTCTAGCCTGGGCAGGCCTCCGGCAGCTAGCAAAGAGTCTCTACAGCTGACCAGGGCCTGGGCTTGCAGAGGCTCAGGCTGCCAGCAAACTAACAGTCTCAGGGGCTTGCTTTAGTCTGGGCGGGGCTCGGGCTGCCAGCAATGCACCAGTCTATAAGGGAGCTGGTAAGGGCGGCTCCTTCACCAGAGCAGGAACTTCCTAGTGAAGTATAGGATGTCAGCCACCCCGGGGTGGGGTGTCAGGGGGACGTGGGCCCACCCTACTCCACTGCGTCGCAGCCCAGGGCCCTGGCAGGGGCAGGATTGGCTGCCCCTGCGTTGGCGGGGATCCAACCACAACACACCGACTGAGCCACACCTGACTCCGCAGCCAGTTGCTCTGGGGCTGCCCCTGGGTCACTTCCTGCCTCCTCAGGGTTTGGTACCTCTCGCTTCCAGGGTTCCTCAGGGTACACCATGACCGGCAGTCCGGACCACTCATCGTCAGGTGTAGGTTCCCCTCCTGGGCACGGCAGTACCGCAGGGGCGTCCTTCTTCTCCTTGTATCCTGCCTTGACTGAGCTGCGGGGCCTTCCTCTTATACTTCCAGCCCCACCCCGGCACTTCCGGCAAGGGGGGCGGGGCAGGCAAGGCTCTGCCCACCAAGGGGCGTGTAGTGGACCCTCGCTGTCCCGTGCGGAGGGAGGCCACTCGGCCTCACTACAGTGACCTTCCCCCCTTAGTATGTACAAATACCTTTATTGCTTTTTAAAATGTTTTGGCTTTAGATATTTTTATGTTACATTTTTGCCATTTTTTAGCATATTTTAAATTTTACCTTAAAAGTTTTTTTTTTTTTTTTAACATTTGGTTTTGGTTTTTTAATTTTGTTTCACGAATAGATGAATGTATTATTTTTTTGATTTATACCTTTATTTTAGAGCTGCTTTTATATGTATATTTATGTACCCCTACATTTTTTTAAATATTAAAAAAAAAACATAAAAGCCACAAAACATATTTTTCCTTTTTTGAGTTATGAGGATTTTTAATATTGAAGCCATTGTAATTATTCCATAAGAATAATGTCCGAAGCTTCTGGCCATATTATTTTAAATACTTACAATAACTATTTTATTTTTGCTTGAGCTCCGGTATTATTATTATTGTTTTTTTTAAATATAATGCACACAACACAATTATTTTACTAAGCACAAAATGCAAAGCAAAGCAAGCATAAGCAATAAGCTAATGACAAAAATTGTAGCACCGTATTTGCACTTTAAATTTAAGGTTCGTACAAGATACATTTTGGTGCAATTGAGCATTTCTTTTTCTTGGTAAGATAAACTAAAAGAAAAAGAAAGGAACATTATTTAATTTTTAGGCCATAACTTTAATGGTGATGTGTGGACCCACTTTCCCTTTTTTTTGTTTTTGTTAATTTGCACTACAGTAGGTGAAATTTTATTTATGATGGAAAATGGTTTAACCCATTTAGACTTTAGGACATGATTTTTTTATATTAATTTCAAATACATTACTTTATTTTTGATTTTTTATAGTTTACTGTTCTGAACCACATGAGAATTTACATAGTTTTTTGCCTTTTTAATGGCATTAGTTAATTTAAATGTTATGTTTTTAAGTTTTATTAGTAACCTTTTTACCCATTGGGTAATTGATACTTTTTTGGGGGGGGGGGTAATAATAAAGGGCTTTAAAATTTTACAATGAATGTGTTTTTTGCTGGCTCCCCAAATCTTATGATCTTATAATTGAAAGAAATCTCAGCTGGCCATCGGAACCATTCTGACCTTTGAACTCTGGTTTAGTATGTTTGGGGTGTGAATGTGGAGAGAGTAAGGTCTGTTTTGTAATCAGTAAAAAGCATGTAAAGTGTTATATATCTGCCTGCTCCCCATCCCGTAGAAAAACCTCTATTGCGGGTCTAACATGTGGTAGAGAATGTGGGCAAAAACAAAAAGATTGGTTTACAAATGGTAGTTCATACCAAGTGTGGTGGTATGAATGATGTGTGCTTGACATGAATACGTGAGTTGCAAGTTGGCAACCAAAGCAAGAACTTAAGGTCAATAACTATTAGAACTATTTGTGCAAAACCAATCTTGTTATGTTCCGAGAAAAATACGGAAAATCAGCAGAAAAGGAAACAACACCGGCTGGACTGATATAAAATTGTATAAATATTGAAGGACATGGCACACCTTGAATCATGGCAGCCCACCCAAGATTGTCTCTTTGGAATTGTGTGGGTAGAAGGCCTTGTAAACAAAGGCAAAAATGACGCGACAAAATAAATGGTTTTTATAAATGGTTGCCTATGATTTCTGCAAATCAAACTTGTTTATTTATCCAGAGCCCTGTGTAAATATAAATGTGGTTTTCCCCAGCTCCCCACATCTTATAATCTTATGATCAAAAGGAATCTTGACTGGCCATCGGAACCATTCTGACCTTTGGACTCTGGTATAGTATGTTTGGGGTGTGAATGTGGAGTGAGTAAGGTTTGTTTTGTAATCAATAAAGAGTATTTAGAGTATTATATACCAACACTGTGTCTGGTATCTGCCTGCTCCCCATCTATTGCAGGTCTAACAACATCACAGGAAGAACCTTCAAAACTGCAGGAGCCTGCCAGGTTACCCAAATGAAGTCAGTAAAAAGATAACTGACCAAATGAGAGAACCAAGGGTAAACACTATGTATTACAGAATACTGAATGGGAATGTAGTCTGTAAGCCCATGAAATACTGCAACTATGTGCAATGGAGAATATGAAAAACTAGGAATAGTTTAAACAAAATAACAGAATAATCTTGTCAGGAGATTTTGGATGTCTAATCCAAATTCTCACATAGAGGACCTAACCCTATCACAAGATCCTGAGGCAGAAAGGGCAATTGCAATCTGTGGATGAATAAACAGGAGTACTGAGTAGGAGTTGGGAGTACTGTATCCAGCTCTGTTGTCAACATTATAAAAAATGATGTTGACAAGTTGAAGAGGATGTAGGGAATAGCCACCAAAATGATTAGAGGGCTGGAGAAACTTGGTTACAGTGAGAAACTTGGAACTTTATTTGTTTAGGCTAGCAAAAAAGATTAAGCGGATAACTACCTTCAAGCAGAGAAAGCCATAACAAGAACCAATGCCTGGAAGCTAAAGCAAGACAAATTTAAATTAAGGCACAAATCTTTAAAGTGAATTGATTAACCATTGGAATTTTCCATCTTCATCTTCATAGAAAGACTGGATGCCTTTTGGGAAGATATGGTTCAGTCAAATAGGATGACTGGGTGAAATTCTATGGTCTGTTATATAGGAGGTCAGTCTAGATGATTTAATGGTCACTTCTGGCCTTAAAAAAAATCTATGAAAGGAGAGAGTTCTGTGTTTGATTTATAATTAACTACTATCTGAGCTATAATGAGCATCAGTAAAAACTCAACATCTGCCACATTACAATTTATTGTGGTACTGATCTGTTTCCTATTATAAGTGTAGGGATATACCACAGTTACTACATGGCCTGGGAAAGTGAATGCTGAGTTTTCAGTTGTACCTACTGTACTACATATAAAAGCAATTTAATGAAAATACATGTATACATATTGTTACGTTAAAATTAATTAGGAACACCTTCAGTGAGCAAAGATATTGACTTTCAGCTTAGGAACTAGTGGAGCAATATTTTAGACAAGAGAAGATGTAATAATGTGTCTGTTGCTAGGCTGTTACTATTGGTGGATGAGATGCAGCTCGTTAAATATGACTGACAGACAAGAAAGCTCTGTACTCATTCTGTAAATAACCATTTTGTGAAACATAACTTTTGAAGACTGGTCTTATTCAAATATACAGGCCCATGCCATTATGTTATAGAATTGTATTGCACTTCTGCAGGGTGACCTGAGATGCAGAAAATGGAGCTCCATAATTCAATTCAAATTAATAATAAAATAAAATAATTTTCTAGCACTTTGGTTTAATCATACGGATAGAAAATGGAAAGCTGATTCTCTCAATGGACATGGATCATACTGATAGAATTTGATGTTAATAGAGTTGCACCTGCTGACAGCATGACTGAGGTTTTGTCCTTTTAAGTTTAAGGGGCAGATCTTTACCCAGTGATTTCAATTGAGCTACATCAATACAGCAGTAGAAGATCTGGTCCTAAGTCCTGGGCAGAGGTACTTCCTATCACAAGAAGGTGAAAAATCTGAGTCACCATTTTGAACATGGAGTACAGCTCTACAATAAACATGGTATCATAACAATGTTTTTACATTTCTACTTTTCTCATCTGAATTTTTTTTGTAGAAAGTTATTCTCAACTGCCTTGCACATGTGTAGTCATATACACCAGTGCACAATGAGTACAAAGTGGAGAGAAAATGCTGCCAGATCAGCATGTTAGCATTTTACACTGACTTTGTGCAGGTTCAAATAGTTTAAATAGGAGCAAGGCAGTAGAGCAGGGATTGGCAACCTTTGGCCCGCGGCCCGCTAGGGTAAGCATCTTGGCGGGCCGGGCCAGTTTGTTTACCTGCTGCGTCCACAGGTTTGGCCGATCACGGCTCCCATTGGCCTGGGACGGCGAACCGTGGCCAGTGGAAGCCACGATCGGCCGAACCTGTGGACGTGTCTGGTAAACAAACCGGCCCAGCCCACCAGGGTGCTTAGCTTGGCGAGCCGCGTGCCAAAGGTTGCCGATCCCTGCAGTAGAGAATCATAGGAAAATAGGAATTTGCATACTGTATCAGACCCACGCTCTATTTAGTTCAGAACCCTCTTTCCAACAATGGCCAGCTCCAGATATTTCAGAGGAAGATTCATGAAAACTTGCAACAGGCAGATATGTGGTAATCTGCCCTCCATGAAGGTCTCCTCCTGATCACTAAGAGTTAAAGTTTGCCTAATGCTCTGAAGCATGAGATCTGATATCCCTTCCAAAATTTGTTTGCATTCACTATAATATTATATAACTTATTGTGTCCCTTAGCCTGACATCTCAGATGAGGTGGAGCCTGGTGGTAGGAGAAGCCTGCAAGGGATATGGTTTTGAATCTCTGATTTAAGGGCCAGTTCAACACAGGCTGGCTATGCTACCCTTCAGGGGCCATCTATCAGCTGAGGATTGCCAGACTGGGGTCTGCAGAGGTTGGCATGCGTACCATCTATGCTAGCTCTATGCCCACTGGGCTGTAGAAAGATGGTGCTGAAAGCTTGTAGAATAGCTCTGCCTGGGTGGTTCAAAGGGGCACGATGACAACAGAGACTGTGCCCCCTTGTGTTTCTATTGATTGTGATTATTTTTGCTTTATGTGTAATGTATAAGGCTTGTCTGATACATTTTTTTAAACAAAAAACAGTAGTAGTGGATGAACCATAAAAATGTTGAAGTTTTGAATATTATTTGAAGGAAGGTGGTATGGGCCAAAAAATGGGTCAATTCTTATTTTAGCTCAACATCCTTGGTTTACATATAGATTTATTTAGTTACAGTCTGGCTAGACACGAGTAAATTGAAGCATTGCTTGTTCGCGCATCCTGTTGAAAGGCCTTAATGTCAGTTCTCTCTTTCTCACTGTTGAGTTTTGAAATGTTGGTATTGAGGACATGTTACATCACCATGGTACTGTTTGTCTGAAATAGAGCTTGGCAAATAGTAGGAAAATTATTCAAACATTTTTGAATATTCTGAAATGCTTTTTCTGTTCATACCCCTTTTTAGTTTGCTCATCCATGAACATTTAGCCGACAGGTTTCTATTTGCAGGTTTGTTTAGGAGTGGCCGTTCTTCATCCAGGTACCCATATTCCCACACCAACAAGGGTAGCAGCATATGAATATAGGTATTTACTACCTGTGCCAGAAATTTTCCTTCTCTATTTATATAGATTATCATGCACCCATAGAGTGGGAAAAGTACCAGGTGGCTGAGGTGACCAATCACACATCATGAATAATAAATAATGAGTGTTGAATAATCAAAGGCATAGTCAAAAAGCTCACAAACAGCTAATAGATTTTAATGTTTGCATAAACTGAACAATTATACAAAATAAATGCATTAATAAAAATGATGATGTTTGTGGATAATCTGCACAGAAAAAAAGGGCTAAATTTGTCAGATAAAATGTTTGCCTAGGTCTAGTGTGAAATGACATGTTGAACTCAATTTCACACTGAATAATTTCTTTGCAAGAAAGAGAGATTTGCAAGTAGTAAAATATCTCTCAATGATCACATAGGTCAAAAGTTGTGACATTTTTGTGTGAGATGTTGTTTTCAGTTCACTCCCACTGCAGATTGGCAGGGCACAAAGTACCTGATTTACCTGGATGACAAAATAATGAAGGCTCCATATTTGACACCATGGAAACAATGACCAAAAAACCCTCTATCACTATTAGAGAAATAGTCTCTTTAACATTTTAAAAGATCTCAGTGATTCATACCCCTCCTACAATGCTCAACTCCTAGTGACATCTGTCTGTCTATCAATCTCCACTTTGCTGCACCAAACTTGTCTCATTTTCTGTCTATTTGTTCATGTGTTTGAACTATCTGGAAAGGTGCCAGTAAAGAAGTACTGTGTCGAAACATATAAAGATGCATAAAGTACCCTGAGAGGAATGCAGTCTGGTTGTCTCTACACTCTAGTCCTATCAAATCTCTTCAGGGTAGGAGACTCTAGTGTCTCTTTTTTATTTTAATGTGTCTTTCTTACCACCTCCTCCCTTTAATTTTAGCAAATATAATAGTCATGGGCACTGTATTTTATTTTTACCATCTGTCTTCCATTTTTATTAAATAGTTATGGCTTATTGTTAATTGACATTGCAGATTGTTCCTATTACGTTTGTACTGCAATAATGCATCTGGATGTAACTGGGGGAAAGATTGCTGCCCAGCTGTTTTCACTATATATAATTCTAGAGCCTTAAAATTACACCTGTCCTGCAGAGGCTTTTCTGTTCTCCACACTGATTTCTGTTGAACACTGAGGTTTTGTTTAAAAAAAACCCAAACCAAACAAAAACCTCCCTTCAGGACAAGTCGAGTGTTGAGGCTCCAGGACCATAACCTCAAATGATTCATTTGAAAGAATAAAAATCTCTTGCTGTTTTAAAAAGGCAAGATCCAAAACCCTTCCACTGACTTCAGTAGGCTTTGAATCAGGCTATTTCTGAATACAAAAGCATCTAAGGATACAAAGGAGCCCAAATAATGTTAAAAAACAAGTGTGTTAGCAGGTCTTTAGTGAGGCTGTATTCCTGTGTGTTTTATTTAATAGTCCAGTGTACTAATTCTAGTCACATCACATATGTGGCAGTGTAAGCTTTAGGGGCCATTGAACACTATAAACTTTCCCAGTGTATCACAGTTATAGCTACACCTATGCTAACTAACTTTCTGCTGAGCCCCTGTGAGAATTCAGTGTTCAGTAGCCCTCAAAATTTCTCATTCCTTCCCTGTGGTTTAGCAGTTTCACATTGGACTGCAATATAAAACATTTAAGGTCAGTGGTTCAATACCTCTTAAAGGACCTTTTTTAACGGTGCCTGAAAGGCACGTTTGTGCCTCTTTACTTATCAGTGTCTATTTCTTTATTTCTATTTTGCACAGTTAAGGGGGACAATAGGTAGTAAAGATATTGCTAATATACGGTACTTACAACAAGCACACAGAAGCCATGAGCAAGCAGGCAAACACTCCTATGAGAGAACAAAAATACAAGATTAGTTCTAGAAATTGTGGGTGTCAAACAGCAAAAGCTTGATCTTGAGAGCTATTGAGCTCTCCTGGGAGGTGCTGGGAGCCCTCCTCTCCAGCTGAGGTCAGTGGAAGTTAAAGGCACCCAACTGGAATGCTGCTTCTTGCAGGATTGAGCCAGGAAAGCTAGATTTTCTAAAAAGCCTGAGTCCCGTTTAGGCACCAAAAGAAGTGGCCAGATTTTCAGAAGAAAGCAGCACATTGGATGACTATCAATGTTACAAAGTCAGCTTCTGGGTTTTGAACATTTTTGAAAATCTGGCCCTTATACCCATGCCTAAATAGGTGCTGAGTGCTTGGAAATCTGGCTCTGATCTCTTTGGGGGGAAAAAAACCCATGGCCCTAAGTGCACTACCTATGAGGCATGGATCGTCACCACTAAGATGTGTGGAAAAAGATGTCACTATGAAACTGTGGAAAAAGGCCTGCTTGGGGATATGGGAGAGTGGGTTCCATCTGAGCTCTGCCCTTGACCTGCTATGTAATCTTGGGCAAGCTGTTTCACCTCTGTTTTCCCCTTACTCTTTGTTTTGCTTGTCTATTTACATGAAGTTTTTAGAATCATAGAATCATAGAATTTCAGGGTTGGAAGGGACCTCAGGAGGTCATCTAGTCCAACCCCCTGCTCAAAGCAGGACCAATTGCCAACTAAATCATTCTAGCCAGGGCTTTGTCAAGCCTGACCTTAAAAACCTCTAAGGAAGGAGATTCTACCACCTCCCTAGGTAACCCATTCCAATGCTTCATCACCCTCCTAGTGAAAAAGTTTTTCCTAATATCCAACCTAAACCTCCCCCACTGCAACTTGAGACCATTACTCCTTGTTCTGTCATCTGGTACCACTGAGAACAGTCTAGATCCATCCTCTTTGGAACCCCCTTTCAGATAGTTGAAAGCAGCTATCAAATACCCCCTCATTCTTCTCTTCTGCAGACTAAACAATCCCAGTTCCCTCAGCCTCTCCTCATAAGTCATATGCTCCAGCCCCCTAATCATTTTTGTTGCCCTCCGCTGGACTCTTTCCAATTTTTCCACATCCTTCTTGTAGTGTGGGGCCCAAAACTGGACACAGTACTACAGATGAGGCGTCACCAATGTCGAATAGAGGGGAATGATCACGTCCCTCGATCTGCTGGCAATGCCCCTAGTTATACAGCCCAAAATGCCGTTAGCCTTCTTGGCTGTTGACTCATATCCAGCTTCTTGTCCACTGTAACCCCTAGGTCCTTTTCTGCAGAACTGCTTCCTAGCCATTCGGTCCCTAGTCTATAACAGTGCATGGGATTCTTCCATCCTAAGTGCAGGACTCTGCACTTGTCCTTGTTGAACCTCATCAGGTTTCTTTTGGCCCAATCTTCTAATTTGTCTAGGTCCCTCTGTATCCTATCCCTACCCTCCAGCGTAGCTACCACTCCTCCCAGTTTAGTGTCATCTGCAAACTTGCTGAGAGTGCAGTCCATGCCATTCTGCAGATCATTAATGGTGCTGTCTCTTACTATGCATTTGCACAGTGCCTCGCACAAGGGGCCCTGATCTTATTTGGTCTCACTATGCATTTTGGATCTAGCATTTTATTACAAGATCTAAAAGGCACAAGCATAATAGAAGAAAAAGTAACATGGCTTTGTAAAGTGGGGGAAAAAACAATAAACAGGATCACCCTTGGTAGAACTGAACACCTGCTACCTCTCACAGGCATGCCAAAATCACTTACACTGGCTGCTGAAATTCTACACTTAGAGTAAATAAACCCCAAACTAGAACTGGGTTTGAAGTATAAATAGCAAACTATTTATCCAACACACTTAGCCCTTTTTTCTCTTCACAAATTACCTGTGAACAAACATGGATTTTAACAAATATATTCATTATTCAAAATTGTTTGATTAATATTTTATATGAACATACTTTGGCATATGGGATTCTGTGACCTATTAACTTTCTTCACTATTAGTGATGTGTGGCTAGTCAGGTAAGTCACTTTGTCCCATTTTTGTTGCTTATTTGGAAGGCTGAAACTTTATATGGGGTGGGGGGAAGTAAACACTTCTGGTGAGAATATTCACATGCAAATACCTTGCTAACATGTATGTTCACAAGAAGAATAGCCATTTCCCCAGGCATTGATGCAAATGACTCATTTCCAAATGCTCATGGATAAGAAAGTAAAAAGGGGTATTAATATGTCTTAAGAAAAATGCCATGTAGGTGTGATAAAAAAATAATTTCATCACTTTTTTCCTACTATTCACCCATTTCTACCCCAAACCATGTCACTTTAACAACAATTTTGCACAGCCCTAACATTTTTATGAAGATACGTGCATGGTAGAATGAAGTAGGACTAAAGCAAAAAAGGGTGAAATAGGAGCTCAGGATTTTCTAATCTGTAGTCAGGGTAGAAATGATCACACAGAACATAAAAGAAGAACTGGATATGAAAAATAAGATTTTTTTAAAATTCTTACAAAGTTATATCAAAAGTTACAGGACTAAATTAGTTTGGTCTTGAAAGATAATTCAGCATTTATATTGCTAACTGAAAGATATCCCTTTAGGACTGTGGGGAAAACAGCAGGTTACTAAGTTACGGTGCTTTTTTCATTTCTGCAATGAGTCACTTGAGTCATCTTCAGTTACAAAACTATAGTCATAAAAAGAATAACATGTTTAAGACCACTAGCTTCTGGAATCCACTGATCCATGCAATTGCTGTCACACTGGAGAAGGCAAAGTTTGACTTGACATTAGTTTCTTGTCCTTCCATATTGCATATGACATATTGTCTTTCTATATGCATTTTACTTGCAGGATCTTGGCATTTGGAAGAAATAGAAGAATTCTTATTTGGCTGATATTCATTGACCAGTGTCAGAAGCCTTTTCGTCAATTTAGGGAATTGCACCAACACACATTTTTTTTAGGTTTATTGATATTGCATTCACAGCAATGTCATGAGTTTCATTTGAGGAGTCAGTTCAGCAATTCCTGTGCCTGAACAAAAATGGAATACAATGGAAAGCATGGGTGCCAGGTTAGTTGTTCAGTGAGGAAAGAATGGGCTTGTGGCTAAGGAGGACAGTAGGCCTCTGAAGGATGGGTTAAATTCCCAGCTCTTCCATTGAATTTCATTTTGCCAAATCATTTGAGATCTCTAGGCCAGATTGTAAGCCACTTATATGCATGGTGAGCAGCTGCTCACAGGAGCAGCCCTGAAGTTTAAAGGCTTGTGCCTGTAACTGCTTGTCAGTCTGCGATTCACAAGCTGGCATTCATGGCCTCTGCTCCCACTCTATAAAATAAGGATACTACTTCCCTACCGCCGAGGGGAGCTGTGAAGACACAAACTACAATTTTCATAAGAGCCTAATCATAGTTAGGTTTGAAACTCCCTTAGGCTCTTCTGAAGATCCTGGACAAATTCACGAGGGTTTGCAAGATGCTCAGATACTATGGTGACAGGAGGTCATATTGTTCTAGTCCAGTGTAGCTTAGATGAGATGGGAAACGTATTTATTATTTAATGCTCTACACTCTTGAAGAGTTTTAATTTCCCCATGCTGCCTGTGATGGATTTTTGCTGTTTCACCTTTCTGTTGCTACCAATCCCACCAGTCACAGGCCCTAAACAACAAAGAAACAGCTTGGTTTGCAAAAACTTTCCAGACTCTCTGGGGAAGATCAGAAACTTGCAGCATATTTTAAACTGTTGTTCGATTTCCTGAGGGGAGAGAATTGTCTCTAGGCACAAATTAGTGCTACCAGTGGAAGATAGGGTTCAGCTGTTGATATACTAATATGCAGCAATTATGATAAAACAAAACTCATTCCAAAATTCTGCTGTAACTATGGTAACCTGCATTCAATGTATTCCATTAAAAATATAAAAAGCTACCCCAGCAGGAGTGAGTAAATATTATCTATTATTGATTTATGAACGTTCCAGCTTGTGAAAAGTGGTTAATATATTTTCATCATGAAACACATTTGTTAAACCTTCCTTTGTATTGATAGTTATTGTCTGTTTAAATAGTGTCTGCCAGATATCATTAATTTTTACATCTATTTTGAATCACTATCTGCCTTCATTATAAAGACTCTGTTTTACACAAGGACTTGGGGGCAATTTCCTTGATTAACTCTGTTGTTTTGTTAAATTTCTAATTGGGGTCACTTCCAGTTGTATTCAACTTAAATTTAACAAATAAGCCTCCAGCCCAAATGTGATTTTGTATATTTTTCTTTTCAATAATAATAATAATTAATTAATTAATACAGTATTTGGCTATTTAAATGTATGATGGACAGACAAGCTATACAGAGATTATCACTAGCTCCCCAAATTACTTGTATATGAAAAATAAAACGCTGCAAACTAAACTAAAAACCTTTTGAAATTTTGCTTAAAGTAATGTTTTGAAAGGACAAAGACATGAGAAATAGGTGCTGATTAATGTATGTTGACTGCCTTTTAGAACTGTTCAGTATATTTTATTGCCTTATTATATATTGAGCAATGATATTGCACTTAGAATAACAAACAGAGGAAGACGTGGTCCTTATCATTGTAAAGATCTTACAAATGAAGCACACTAATCTGGGTTCTCTTGTGTGAGTTCATAATGATTTCTTCCATGTATCCTCCTATGCACATCGCAGAGTATACATAGTACCACCATAAGCACTACATACCCCAAAAGGAGTAGGTCTGGATCAGACCACATCACAAATAATAATATCACTATTGCTGGCACCAATTGACTCCAGCATAGAGAATTAATTATTTTCTCTCACTCTTAGAAGAGGTCAAGGTTGAAGGTTGCTGACAGAACAATGTGAGAAGCTTGCATTGTTGCTACCCATGCTGCACTACACCTGTGGAGACACAGAGAACTTAAGTCTCCAGAGCTATGGATCCACTATGTTCCACAAGCATAAATGCACACATGAAGATCTTCCCACAATATGTGCAGTGTTGCAGTTGATTTTTTCTTCCACAAGGTAGTTTCAGGCACACCTAACAACATTTCTAATAGTTTAAGACAATGGTATATCAGAAGTGCTGTAGGGAAGAAAGAAACATTATGATAAGATAAAATGTTTTCCACATTGTATTCATAACCCAAGCCGTCCATCTGGTTGCTTGGTCTTGTTGTATGAACTTATTCTCTGCAATATAAAGTGCTGATATGGATTACTGGGCTGTTGTTCTGACTAAAAAGTGCTGTCATTCATCTTTTTTTGCTGTGGCTATGGGCCATTATTTCCAATAACTGTAGCTGTCACTTCCAGTACTGTGACCCATCAGGAAATCTCACAGGAGATTGAAAGAGTTTTCACAATGGCCTGCCAAGGCTGTAATTTACAGGGTAGCAGAAGGGGCAACTGCCTACTGGTCTTAGACTTATCACTCATTCCCTGAAAAGCTTAAACAAGCACAAGTAGGCATGCTTTTCATGCTGTTCAGCTGTCCACCTGCAGCACCAGTGTTAGCTCAAGAATCCTAAGTCTGTATATTTTCCCTCCACTAGCTGTCTGCCAGCATTGTTGTTAATGTGACCCAGAAGGCTTTGCTCTTGTCAGTGCTCACAGCCTTCTGGAAAGTATCAGCCCCACTGCAGGCAGTCAGGAACCATTTATAGTCTTAGGAGGTCTGGAGATACAAACAAGCTACAAAGACTCAGCTGGGGAAATGGATACCATTCTGTTTGAATGAAGGAGGGATTAAATATCTGGACGGGAGTATGCCTATGTGAGGGAGAGAGTGCTAGCATCTTGTTGTGAAAGGCTAATTTTTCCATGTGTTGGCTCATTGTTATAAGCTCTTTATATTTGTCTGATGTTTCCTCCTGTTGTCTGTATTTTCATCCAAAATACAATTTCTCTCATCTCTTCCTCACACAAACACCCCTCGCCAAATATATATATAAAATCCAGGAGGCAAATCTACTGCAGAACTTCTATTAAGTTGTTTACATTATTGGAAAATTTTTGCTTCTTAAATGAGGACATAGGCTTCACATCTTTAGATGACCCTCATGTCCTGTGTGCAGTGTTGTTTGATACCTTGTATCATCAACAACTACAACACATACTTGATGGGGACCCCATCCCAAAAGAAATCTTTCCTGAACCCCCTCTTCTGGCCTTCAATCAACCTTCCAACCTATCCAATCTCATCATCAGAAGCAAGCTCCCCACAGACCAGGACACACCAACTCAAATTGGCACCAGACATTGCCAGAGCAACAGATGCAAAACCTGTAGACATATCTCCACTGCTGCAGTGATCAACACCCCCCACAACATACCTTTCATGATCCATGGGTCCTACACATGTCTGTCACAACATTGGTTTACCTCATCCAGTGCACTAAATGCCGCAATAGTAACTATGGGAGTGAAACCAGACAATCACTATGCTCTCAAATGAACTCTCACAGAAAAAAGATAAGAGGAAAAACACCACGTCACCTGTGGGTGAATACTTTTCACAAAGCGATCACTTTATATCTGACTTATCAGTCCTCATCCTTAAAGGAAACTGGCACAACACTTTCAAAGGACTAGCCTGGAGCTTAAATTCATAACTTTGCTAGGCACTAAAAATAATGGACTGAATAGAGACACTGGATTTATGGCTTACTACAACAATCTGTAACTCACTAATAAACCCCTCCAACTGCTCCCTCCACTTCCTTTCTTCCCTAAGGGCAGGTCTTCACTACCCACCGGATCGGCGAGGAGTGAGCGATCTATCGGGGATCGATTTATCGCGTTTCATCTAGACGCAGATAAATCGATCCCTGAACGCACTCCCCGTTGACTCCGGAACTCCAGCTCGCGAGAGGCGGAAGCGGAGTCGACGGGGGAGTGGCAGCGGTCAACTCGCCACCGTCCTCACGGCCAGGTAAGTCAACCTAAGATACGCCGACTTCAGCTATGCTATTTGCGTAGCTGAAGTTGCGTATCTTAGGTCGGACCCCGACTCCCCAATGTAGACCAGGGCTAAGACTGGAGGGGTGTTAACAGGCCACTTCACCTTGAGTGGTTCTTTGAAATACATGTTAACTACTTATGCCAAACAATTTGTTCCATCTTGTATTTAGCTGTGATTCTCTGAGTAATTTTCCCAGACCTGAAGAAGAGCTCTATGTAAGCTTGAAACCTTCGCTCTCTCACCAACAGAAATTGGTCCTTGTATGATAACTAAGCTTATCACCATTGTTATACTTGAAGCTGGGCAGACAATTTGTGGTGAATAACTTATTTGGAAAATCTAACTGTCCAAAAATTGTGTATAAGAAGACTGATTTTTTTTTACCTCAGATGTATTTGTTGTTCAAATTACTTGCTGAATAATTACAGTGAAAATGTGCACCTCTGGAATTGGCTTGTATAGCCATCAGAGGGCACACCATAAGGCCAACAACTGATGATTTGCACAGATTTGTCATCATCGGATCGATGGACTACCAAGAAATTACAGTGAATAATTGTTTTCTAAATTCTATTCTAAATTTCAGTGGTCATTAACTGAGACATGTTCACCTGATATGTTTCTGTTACCTGATTGGATGAGCATAACTGCTAAAATCAGGTTTCTAGTGCAAAAATCAAAAATGCTTTCCCTGAGTATTCTCTAATATTTGCTTAAAATTCTGTTTTGGTGATTGTACCTACCAGTACATTCATTTACTAGATTATCTGCAGAGAGCAAGCACAAAAGGAATGTGACTATAGATCAAGTACATTTGATTAAAATTTGAATTTTTTGCAGAATAATCTTCCAGGTCTAGTGCTACTTAATATGGTCCTGATTCATAAGGACATTTTGTTTAATCATATTCCCTCAGCCATTCTCTCAAACTGTGCCCACCTTCAACGAGAGCGGAGAGGGAATCAGATTTTCTGCTTCACAGAAAATTGCAATTTTGCATTTCTTTCCCTTTTTCAAAATGGAATAGGGAAAAAAATCAAATTTCCCACAAAATAAATTTTTTAAAAAGCTGACCAAAACGTTCAGATAAAATTAAAACACTTCTTGTTCTGGTTTCAACTTTTTAAAGTACTATTATATAACATATGAAATGAAAAGTCATTTTTGAAATGGAAACTCAAAACTGTTCGGTAAAGGTAGGAACATTCCATTTTGACCTTATCAGAATGCTCTGCCCTGTTTCTTTTTATAAATGAAATGTCATCAAAATAAACATGTTTTGCTTTCACTGAATTGGCTTTTTCCTGTGGAAAAATGTTTAATCAGAAATTTTCTGACCTGCTCAACTTGAAACCCCTCTGATTGAGGATGGTAGTGTATTACAATAATAATTTGTCTTCTCCTCATCGATGGCCATGTTTCACTAGCATTTTCATTTAACAAACACTGTCTCTAGCTGCTTTGTTTCTATGCAGCACAGAAACAAGACACAAAATCTATTATATTTTAGAACCCCTCCACAAATTCTAACCTGGAGAAATGCAATACTGTAGACATGTAATACCATGAACATGATCGATATCCTTGAGAGGAAAGCTGAGTCAGAAGCTGATCCTTCCAGTGTCTCAGCAGCTTATAGTTTCCCAAACCATATCTTGCCATTCAACAACTGCTGAACTTCTTACCTGTTAAACATTGTTATGTTTCTGTCATGAAGGTGTAGGAACCATAACTCAAAAAGCCCCAGGCATGAGTGAATTACCAAGGACTTCCACATAAGTGAAAGAAATATAATTATCACTCTTCATAGAACAGACAAAATTTATTTTGGGGGAAGTAAAGAAGGCTTGAATTTCTGTGTGAAGGATGTGACACAAATCAGCCTTGGCAGCTGTCCATGATTAAGCCTTGGTGGATGTTTATCATTAATAAGGATGGTAAAGTAACTCCTGTACATTAGGAATCAACCCAAACTGTCATTGCACACCTAAGGACAACCTTAAATGGAACTTTGTTTTAAGTCTGAAAAAGTTTGGTTAACTTTTATATTACTGATCTGGATGAAAGGAGGAAGTACATCACATTAGAGAGCTTGACTCCACAGACACCTGTATTCTCGGAATCAGGTAATCTATGTCTCATATTGGCTGTCTTTGGTGGTCAGATGCTTCCACCCTAGAATTCACAGGCCAGGACCTTATCTTGTGTAAATTGCTGTAATTCAGTTGACATCAGTTGACTGTACATACAGCACAAATAATTCCCATGATGTTAATGGAAATTACTTGATTGAAGTCAATCAGAGCCACTTATACATTCCATGTAAGGAGAAACAAGTTGCGGGTCAGTAATATGCCAACATCACATTCCACTTTGGACATGTGTACCTAAGATCTGCCATCCCTGTCATAGTACAGATAACAACCATGGAGCATTTGTTTTAATTATTGTCCAACCCAATTATGTTATGAAGAAAGGAAAATAAAATGTTACTTAGCGGTACTTTTTTAAAAGTGATTCCCAAATAGAAGTGAAAAGCTTTTAAGATAAAAATGTCACTTAAACATTTATAAATATGAACAAAATTTAAAGAATGGAAATTCAACTAATGTGCATTCTGCTGAATGCTGCTTTAGGGTCACTAGAAGCAAAAGGGTTTCTCTCAGTGAGTCTCAGTGCCCAAATTAGGTGGGAATAAAAAGCTTTTTTTCTGCCACACAAACCCCTCAACTTAATATGATTATGTGCATTGTGGATAATGATTATCTAGGTGGGAAATAAAAGTGATCCACTGCAGGTGGGTAGAGATGGGAAATGTGAGGAGATATGCAAAAGGGTATGTGTCCATTTCGGAACCTTCTGCAGACTGCCCCCCTCACATATCCACCAGAATGAGGAACAGACACAGAGGCTCTGTGGAGCCTGCTTTCCATGCACACATAGGTAAGGGAGGTGAGCATACCAGTGAAAGGGATTAAGGGGGTGCTTTACTTTACTTCCTTAAGCAAGTGTAGAGGATAGGTCACAATATGACCCTTAGACTGTAAGGTCTGCAGGGCAGGAAATGTCTCATAGACTTTAAGGTCACAATGGACCATCATGATCATCTAGTCTGACCTCCTGCCCATTGCAGGCCACAGAACTTCACCCACCCTCTCCTGTAATAGACTCCTAACCTTTGGCTGAGTTACTGAAGTCGTCAAATAATGATTTGACGACTTCAAGTTACAGAGAATCCACCATCTGCACTAGTTTAAACCTGCCAGTGACTCGTGCCCCATGCTATTGAGGAAAGCAACCCTCCCCCTTTCCCCTCCCCCGGGTCTCTGCCAATCTGACCTGGGGGGAAATTTCTTCTGGACCCAAATAGGGTGATCAGTTGGATCCTGAGCAAGTGAGCAAGTCCCAGCAGCCAGACACCTGGGAAACAATTCTCTGTAGTAACTCAGAGCACTCCCCATTTAGTGTCCCATCACTGGCTGTTGGAGATATTTGCTGTTAGCAGTAGCAGATTGGTTACATGCCATTTGTGGCAGTCTCATCATACCATACGCTCCATAACCTTATCAATCTCAGTCTTGAAACCAGTTAGGTTTTTTTGCCTGCACTATGCCCTTTGGAAAGCTGTTCCAGAACTTCAGTCTTCTGATGGTTCGCCTAATTTCAAGCCTAAACTTGTTGAATGATAGTTTATAGCCATTTGTTCTTGTGTCCACACTGGCACTTAACTTAAATAACTCCTCTCCCTCCTTAGTATGTATCCCGCTGATGTATTTATAGAGAGAAATCTAGGGTGACCATACGTCCCGTTTTGTCCAAGACAGTCCCTTTTTTAAGCTCTGTCCCGGCCATCCCAACTTTTTTGGCAAAACCGGCCATTTGTCCTGTTTGTTCTCACCAACTCATCAGCTGGCAAGAGCAAACTGGACAAATGGCCAGTTTTGCCAAAAAAGTGTGGTGCGACCCCTACCGGGGCATAGGAGAATGTGCTGGGGGAGGCAAGCAGCAATGCCAGCCCCACGCAGGAGGAGGGCTCAGGAGAGTGGCTAGGGCCAGACCAGCCCTGCATGGGGGAAGTGGGTGGGGGGGGGGAAGAGGGGGACCTCAGGCCATCCCCATACAGGGTCTCATTTTCCCTTTGGGAAAATACAATCACCCTAGAGCAATCATATCTCCCCTCAGTCTTCTTTAGCTTAGACTAAACAAGCCAAGCTCTTTGAGTCTCATCTCATAAGGTAGGTTTTCCATTCCTCGGATCATCCTAGTAGCTCTTCTCTGAACCTGTTGCAGTTTGAATTCAACTTTCGTAAACATGGAAGACCAGAATTGCACACAATATTCCAGATGAGGTCTCACAAGTGCTTTGTATAACTGTACTAACACTTCCCTGTCTCTGCTTGAAATACCTCACCTGATGTATCCTAGGACAGCATTAGCCTTTTTCACAGCTGCATCACATTGCTGGCTCATAGTCATACTGTGATCAACCAATACACCTATGTCTCTTACTAAGTGTATGTCTTCACTAGCAACGTTAAAGTGCTGCTGCGGCAGCAGCACTTTAACGTGGCTGTGTAGTTGTGGCACCAGTGCTGGGAGAGAGCTCTCCCAGTGCTGTAAAAATCCCAGCCCCATGAAGGGAGTAGCTACTAGCACTGGGAGCATGGCTGGTGCAGTGCTGGTGCACTGTCTACATTGCCACTTTACAGCGCTGAAACTTGCAGCACTCAGGGGGGTGTTTTTGCAGCGCTGTAAAGTGGCAGTGTAGACAAGGCCTTAGTGTATGTACAGCACCTAGCAAAATGGGTCTCGGAGCTCAGTTGGTACCTCTGGGAATTATTATAATAATTACCCATTCATCCTGTGGCATGGAATCAAAACATAAGAAGCTAGGAGTTAATGAACCAAGTCATTTGCATAATGTCACAACCCAGCCCACTACCACACTGTGCAGTCACCCATTCTGGTGTAAATGGACCCAATGGCTGAGTCCCCCAAGCTTCTAAGACCACTGGATCTGGGTAGAGTCTAGTCACTGTTCTACCTCTGGATCTATAGCGAATAATCTTCTTGTCTGAGTTTTGCCTTGGAATATGGGACCTTGTCCTGGGCAAATAACTGGTTTTTTTTTCTTCCAGTTCAGGCAGTTCTGAAAAATCAGAAAAAAAATTGGTTCGAGTTGAATTTGAATTTGGGTGTCTAACCCTGAATGCCTTAACCACTGGGCTACAGTCATTTTCAATTTTTTTTCTGTTCCCTTGTGAGCCTATACTGAATTACCCCCCCCCCTCCCTTCTTCTTGAAACTATTCATGATTTTGGGTCAAATTTCCAAATAGGTCGGGGTTGGGCAAAACTGCATTTTTCTGTGAAAAAACGATTTGTCTGAAAAATTTTGCCCTGCTCTACCCTCAGTCAGCTGCTCCACACCATGAAACTAGTGCCTCAGACCTCCTGAGCCCCTCCCTCCATTTGTTTACACATGCTCCCTCGGAGTCCCATCCCAGGCTGTTATTCTGGGCTTCTATTAATTCCCTTTGGGGGCAATGTGGTAGAGAAGTAAGGAATACAGGCTTAGCAAAGGAATTTCTTAACTGCTGTCACTTTAGTCTTAAAAGTCGATAGAGTTAGATATTTGCAAAATAACATGTCCTGGAAGACAACCTCCCCTGGTCTGAACTCACCCTTTCTCTGAGAGTCCAAGCCCGGTCAGCAGTTCAGGCTAGGCAGACTCCCGCCCCTCTTCTCCCCTTCTCATCCTGCTTCCACACGGTGATGGTTGCCCTCATCCTGCTCAGAGAAGAACTCCTCTTAACCACTGTCTCTTCCTTTTGTTATGTGCCCAGCGTGAGAAGCTGAAGATCTACCAGCCTTGCTGGTGCCTGTTGTTACATGGGGTTGGGCCAGCAGTTCAGACAATCCAAGTTGATGTCTCCAGATTGCTCTGAGATGGCTTCTTAGGGATGGTTCATCAATGAGATGTCAAGCACCTTTCCTAGGTAGGGTGGTTTTCTGGAATGCAATTCAACAAGCTTGCTTTGGGCAAGATTATATATGTGTTCAACAGATAAAACAGAATGGTGGTCTGTTGTATTAATGTAAATGGAATACATAGGTCCAAGGAGATAAAGGTGTTAACATGACCCAGTTGCTGTCCAACCTTAAACTGTGCTAGACAAGGTTTGGGGCCTAGTATACAGAGATCTCTGCTGGCTTATTACTATGGCCATTATTAAAAAATCTTTATATTCCTTTATTTAAGATACAGAAAAGAAGGAAAAACAGTTCTAGCCTTTTGAAACGTAAAGTATTAAGGAAGACTTTTATTTTAATAACATTCCTTGTTCTCTTTTTGCCTCTGGTAGAGAGTTTTTAGAAGGAACCCCCCCTATTTGACAGCCTTTTAGATGGTATTAAAAATGGTAATTGTCTTTTTTTGGAAAAAGAGAAAAAGTTAGTTGAGATGGGCTGGAGCTGTTGTTGATGGTGGTGTTAGTCAGAGCCCATTTCCTTGTGAAGGGGGTGTGCAAGAGGTTCTCTGGGGCCATGAAGAAAATGGGATCCTGTGGGTCCAGTTGCTGTAATAGCAGGAACAGGATAACAATAGAATGGGTATTGTGAGATAAAAATAGAGGGGGTATTGTGGGGTAGGACGGGAGTGGGTTTAAAAAAAATAGTCCTCCTGTGCCATAAACAACATGAATGCCCTAGCCCGCAGCTGCTGCTCTCCAGCCACCCAGCTCTGAAGGCAGCGCTGTTGCCAGCAGCAGTCAGAAATAAAGGATTACTTCATATTACAAGTAACGAGGTGGTGTCTGACAAATTCTGTGAATGGTAAGGGGGGAACATGACTGGAAAAGTTTGCGCAGCACTGTCCTAGAGGACAAAGCAAGACAAGCACTCATGAAAGGGGAAAGAAGAGAACAGCAAAGATAGAAAATGCAGCTTGTATCTCTGGTGTTGATTTTCATTGGCAGCCTTGCTGCTGCAAAAGCACAGGCCCAGCACATAGTCTCATTAGCTACACCAAGACTTTGCAAACTTGTACCAGTGTCAGGGCATTTAGGGCATTGCTTTCACTTGCCTTTCTAGTCACAGTCTCACAACAGTATTGCAAAACATGCAGTCTTGGCCAGTTAAGCCAGACTCTTATTAGACAGAAGGAAGAAGGAGAGAGATTAGAAATAGAAGAATAAGGTGAGGAAGGAAAAGTATACATGGGGAGAGGCAGAAAAACAAAGTCTCACATCCCAGCTGTTGATTGGGATTCAGGTGGAACTCCTGCAAGTGGCAATGTCATTTGGATGCCTCTATTAATTATGCTTTTACCCTTTTTTGCCTCCTACACCAATTTACCTCTGAGTCCCCCTCTTTTTTAAAGACCCTAAAAGGGAGTGATGGATGGAACAGCCCATCGTCTCATTGTTTTCAGGCCTAATTTCCAATAAAACAATTTTAATTCACTGATTTCCTCTTCTCTTGTTTACCAGGCATGGTCTTAACATAAACCTTGCATTTTATCAGTAGACCTTTTAGTTTGGACTCATTCAATCTTTGTTTTCCTTTTGCACCTTTTCCCATCAGCATTTGTTGTTGTAAGTTCGCATTTTATGAACTTTCACTCACTTTTCACAGCTGAGCCTCACCACTAAGATAAGTTTGGAAGCCCAATTATTACAACAGGTTCTAATAAGAAGCAGAGGTTACAATATAAAATGGACATCACAATTTGATACCGAACTATCTCATAGCTTTAAAACAAACCCTATCAAATACCCATATCACACTTTTGTAGATTATCGAGTCGGTACCATTTAAATATGCCCTACTGATATGAGATGTAGGTGGAGCATGCATTTCATTAACAAACCATCTGTTCACAACTTCAAATTCACTGCCGGGGCCAAGCTAAGGAAAGCAGAGAAGGAAGAATACAGAAAAACATCAGTTTTATGATTAGAAAAACAGGATGCTGTTCATGTAAATTCCTCATCCGGCAAAGCAAATAAGAAAACAGTTTTTAGACTGAAGTGTAATCTGAATAGAATCCACTAAAATAATAAATTGGAGACAGAATTTAATTATTGCTTTTCTCTGCATGAGTTGCTCCTTGGCCCCTTTTCAAACTTGCTAGCACTTATTTTCTATTCTTCTCCTACCCTTTATCTGTTGACATTATTTACATACTGAACTGTGATGTGTTTACCATACAATTAGAATAGATCTGTATTTTAATTAAATATCAGTTCAGGATCACAGCTTCAAGCTATTTTTCAGCACTGATAGTGATCAATAGAAGTAGATGTTGAACAAAGAAGACAAATAGATTTTTCTGGGAAGTCTGTTTTTTTTTTTTTTTTTAAATAAATTTCTTCTCTTAGCCCTTTTCTTACACTGAATGAAAAGATTATATTTCCTGCATCCTTTTAGTAATTCAATGACATGCATTTAGAAAGTTGAAAGCTGATACTAATTGCCACATCATTTTACTTAATTGACACCCTTACTTTTTTCTCTGTAACTCACCATGACAGCTATGCTCATGTGAGATGTGGCGGCTGATTGTCCCTAGAACAAAACTCTCAGTGGTTAGGGGCAGAGCGCTGTAAGTGAAACGTGGGTGGTGGAAGAATTTGCTGTTGCCAGAGATCAGAATGAGCCCATGTCTTGCCACTGTTCAGGTGCAATAGATAACTTTAAAGAAACCTTCCCTTATTGCTGGGACATCCTCCAGCATGTTATTCCTACTGATAAATATCAAGAATGATCCACCTTAAGTCTAAATAAAGGAGAGCTCAAGAGTTTAGGCAGGTATAATGTTGTTTTACTATATAAATAGTACTTGGATATTTCAGAGATGGAGACTTCTATCTAATCTATGAATTTTAAACTATTATTTGCCAGTTCACTAATACAAAAGTCTTTCATTTCTATTAAATTCCATAAAAGTTAACAGATACATGAGAAATAGTGAATATGTAGTATTCACAATATTATCAACATTTCATTGCTCTACTGCTGTGCGGTCTGTGAGATTTTCACCATTTTGGGCCAAAACATTTAACAAAAACATGGCAAGGGCTGTCAACCTTGAACTTTGAAACTTCAGCCTAAAATGGCTGCAGAGCTTAATAGTGCTCCCCTATTTAATTAACTCTAGGGTGTTTCCCTTCACATCTACATGTATTGTGTGCCAGAATCTGTTCTTAATTACCCTACTGCAGTAGTTACTTTCACATACACAAGAGCTGAATACGTGTGTGTGTGTGTGTGTGTGTGTGTGTGTGTGTGTGTGTGTGTACGTACGTATGTACGTACATAAAAGGAATTCTCATTATCCAATAAAGTTCTATCATTATCAAGTGGCATAATAGATGAGAGAAAACAAAAGAAAAAAAATGAAATGAAAATAAATCCTGATGAAGCAGATGAAGAAACAGAATAAACTATAAAGAAATGCTAAAGCTTTGTGCCAGGCTTTCAGAATCTTGTCCTACTATGTCAAGGAGTATCGCATCCCATAGAAAATGTACTAAATGTAGTGTATTCAATCATCTTGTGATTTGACTAAAGTCACTGACACCATGTAATTGCAAGTGCATGCCCCATCTTAGCTGCAAAGAGTGTGATTAAATTCTTGTATTGCACATTTAATTGCCTCTGTGAATAAGTTCTACTGTGTGTCAAACTGTGTCTCCTCCCGTATAAAATATGCCATTCTTGTGTGAATACTTGCGTGTCTGAGTTTAAAATTCACTATCCATGAGTACCCAAGCATGTAAGCTTATCATTTGCTTTTTGCATGAATTTGTACTAGTAAAAATCAAAACTTGCATGACTGCAAAAAACAAAGGCTAAAATAAATTCATTTTGAACTTTGAGCAAACCTTTTATGCAGTGTTTGCCCATCTAAAGTAACAAGAGAATGCAATGCGTCCCTCCATGCTTTCGATTCCTAAACACCCCCCCAAAAATAAAAGACTATGTTCAAATCTTGTTCTAGGAGTCTGCACATAGTAAAACTGAATCAAAAGAAAAGTTTAAGTAAAATATTACAGCAGAATTTCACTTTATAAGTGTCTGTCAAGAAGATCAAATCTTTCATATTGTCTTTGTAAATTATTAAACTAGACTTTGGTTCATAATGATAAACTGACATTGAACTTTCATAGTTAGGGGCATTCTGTATATAAAAGCCTTGAATGAAATGTCATCAAATGCTAACACTTCCAAATTCTAATCATACTATCTTTACTGAACTATAAGTGACTGATTACAATCAGAATTTTATCTGGTCATAAATGCATTTTTTAATTAAACTTCTATAGGTTGGAAATGTACTAGAATTTAACTTCATGCTGGCTATGCAGTTTGTAAACATATAGGGCAGATCCTAAATTGGTATAAATTATTGCAAGTTGATTGTATTCAGTGGAGCTATCCCTATTTACAAGAGCTGGCAATCCTGCCCACAATTTGTAAATTAGGGCAAAATTTGGCATCAAGGACCTAGTGAGAGGACTCACACTAACACTTATGCACCATGTAAGTTCTGCATTAATGGAGTTTCCTCTAAGAATTCAGAGCAAAATTTGTCCTAACAGTTTAAGTAGTCTTTGGGACATTTTTCAGGTGTTCTGTCTTGGAGTGTATTTCACCCTAGAGAATTCCAGAAAAATAGTAGCCAGGCTCATTTCTTTCCTTTTTAAAATGTCCTAATTTTTTTAAACACTAGAAACTGCCCCTGATGTTTCTAAATGTTCTTACAGAAGATCCCCAGGCCTCTGCATGCTGACTTACATTTAATTATTCTTCCTCCTCCCTTTCCCTAATGCCCCTCAGCTTCCCAGCTTTTGCTTGGCTGTCTATGGGCTCAGTGGCACACCAAACATGGAATTTTGTACCTGATTTGAAGAGTCTTATCAGTCTATTTGGTATCACCTAAGGACACTAAGGGCAGGTCTACACTACGGGGCTCGGTGGACCTAAGTTACACAACTCCAGATATGTGAATAATGTAGCTGGAGTCAACGTAGCTTAGGTCGACCTTTTGTGGTGTCTACACCACACTGGGTTGACGGGAGAAACTCTCCCATTGACTTACCTTATGCTTCTCGTTCCAATGGAGTACCGGATCGACGGGAGAGCGATCGGCAGTCGATTTAGTGGGTCTTCATCCAATGGAACTCTTGGATGGCCACACTAGTTAACAAGAAGCAAAAAACACAACCCCCTTAAGTAATCCAGCACTATTACCACCACTGGCCTTTATGATGAGAGGTTATTGAAAACCAGATTAATTATATAAAAGGTTCTTCTAATCCCAAAGGATTGTTGGGTTCTTTTTGTGGATACAGACTAACACGGCTGCTACTCTGAAACCTGTCATTATGCAAGGCACTGAATTTAGCCATATGGAGTGGAAATCCATCAACTTCATGATATAGCTCCTCACTATATGTTCCATTCGATGAAGTGGGCTGTAGCCCACGAAAGCTTATGCTCAAATAAATTTGTTAGTCTCTAAGGTGCCACAAGTACTCTTGTTCTTTTTGCGGATACAGACTAACACGGCTGCTACTCTGAAACTTGGGAGATATAGTAGTAAATGTTGTAATACATTATAGGCCATATGGGCCTAGTATAAATGCAGTATGCTTGATGAATACGTGAGTTGCGTGTCGGCAACTGAAGCAAGGATTTAAGGTTATAAGCGGTCAAGAATTGTCTGTGCAAAACAAACTTTGTCATGTCCATAAGAGGAAATGGAATTTCATGGCTTATGGCAGCCTGCCCAGAACTGCTCTCCTGAAGTTATGGATGAAAGGCTTAGTAAACAGACAAAGAGCTGATGACATGATGGACTGGTCTATAAACAGGTTGCCTGATATATCTGAAATTGGAGTCAGATTCTGACCCAAGGCCATGAAAAAGAAGAGGAGTGTAATGTGGGGCTCCCCACCTTGTCATTTGACTGAATTTCGACTGGCCATCAGGATTTCCTTCTGATCTTCAGACTCTGGTGTAATATGAAAGGAGTGTGAATGTGGAGTGAGATTTTTATTGTAATCAATAAAAATATTTAGAGTATTATATACCAACACTGTGTCCGGTATCTGCCTGCTCCCCCATCCCGTAGGGAGGCCTCTATCAGAGCCCAACAGTATCAGCCATTCAATATATATATACACACTTTAGAACTTACCCAAATACCACGCTTGTAGCCAATCCTTTAGTAACTAAAAACTAAAAGTTGATTAATAAAAAAAGAAAAGAAGTGAGTTGTTAAATGATTAAAGGAATCATACACATTACGAGTGATTTCAGAGTCTTTGGATCAGGTTCATAGCAGTGATGGAAGTCTGTAAGTTTGTAATAAGTCTCTCTGGTTCACCCATTAGATTGGGGATCATCAATCCATAGTTCTAAGCTCTCCTTTGTTAGAAATTGTGTCCAGAGAAGTGGAGCAGGAATGAAGACAAAGAAGTGATGTCAGTCTCCTTTTATACTTTCAGCCCAACTGCATGGGAAGATGGAGTCTTAGATCACATGTCCTTACATGCCTAGCTGAATCAAGAGGCAGCCATTGCCTCCGTGCACTCTGAAAGGTCTCCAGGAGAGGCTCACTGGGGGATCTGATTGTCCTTAATGGGCCATCAAGCAGGCTGGCTAGCCTTGATGCAAATCTGTCTTGGGACATCACCCAAGAAAACAACAGATTTGAGACACAAACACATAGCAAATATTCGTAACTCCATATACAAAGATTATACATGGATTTAAACTTGACACTAATATTTAGCAGTCTATAACTTTTCCATTTATATCTTACATGACATACCTTGTACAAGATTTATTGCAATTTTGTAACAGCAGTGACGGTATTAATGTAACTAATTATCTTCCTTTTTAATACAGCATCACAGGAGCCATTAACATCACCAGATCATCTTTTCAGACTATGTTCTTAACTATGCATCCACACAGGCCAGCACAATAGCGTTAGCTGAAACTTTAAAACAAATGTTATTTCCCTGTTACAAAAAAAGATGTAATATGGATGGGACCAGTGAAAAGCCTTGAGTGAAATCTTTCCTACAGGTGATGACAAATCCTACTAATTCATTAGTAATACTGTTTTCTAGGGTTTCCTGTACTTAATTTATATCACCTGTCCCATTGGCTAGTGACTGTACTTAGGGGTCCCACTCTTGTAAATCTTGGCTCATCTGAATGACTTGTGAATGTTCCCATCAGCAAGGACACTTCAGGCATGTTAAGGTTTGAAAGATCAGGCCCCACAGTGGCTTGTACTCTCAGTAGCAGCTGAAGTAGAAAAATCAGTCTCTAAGTGGCTTTCTTTTGAAAGGATGAATTTATTTAAACATCTAAAATGCCAAATTCCATCAAGAACAAAGATATCTCTGTGGGTGAGTGTGAATCAGCTCCTAAATTACTCACAGAGAAACAGGTTGGCAATAGCATTTAGAGGAAAGCAGGTGTAGCGTTAAAATTAAAATACTTCAGTTCCCAGTCCCACCCACCATGTTGCTGGCAAAAAACAGCAGGACTGATTCTTTTAAAACATATAATAAGTGAACAACGTAAAGAAACTGAAATATAAGTAAGCAGCGCATTATACATGAGGAAAGGCAGAGAGAGAGTGGGAGGGGGTGAGGCTACCAGATTTGTTATGGTAACAGTGAAGCTTTCAGGCCATATAAAGTATTGCAATGTGCTAATGAAAATAGCTCTTAGGCAGATGGAGGAAAAAGCTGGAGATTTTTCAGATTCATGAAAAAACAAAAATGTTTCCTATTGCCCACATGTGCAAACTGTTTCAAAGTAAAAGAAACCAAGAGGAAGGAGAACAAAGCACTACATATGTATTTGGAATAAGCTAGCACAGTGAATATCCTCCAGTTATCTCTTCTCCTTTGCTACTGTGAAAAAGGTACATTGCAACAAAGATCTGAATTTCTTGTGTTGCAGTCAGCTGCAGAAAAAGAAATCGAATCCAGGTTTCCTAAGTGACAGTCCTCTTCTCTAACCACTAGACACACTTTTCCCTTATGGAACAATTACATTACAGGCATGTATGAAGTGGTCTGATACTGTGATGAAGAGACTAATAGACTGATATTACAGCTGGTAATGTAACGATAATTTGGCACACAACAGCTCACGCTACAGGAAGCGATAGTTGACAGCAGTACTTTTTACTCAAATCATACAAAAGTTATAGTTGTTACATCAACTTAGCTTTTTTTTTAAAGCTGTGTCTTATTACAAGAGGGGACTTTTTGTGTAGGAGAGTTTTAGGATGGAGGAAAAAGGGGGGTTGTGATGGCAACAGTAGAACAAATTAGTCAACTGATATTTGCAAATAGTTTTTTTTTCAGCAACTTGTTTCTATCAAATGTTAAATTATTGTGAATATTATTTTCCATTATTTAGCCAGCTCCAATGGAGAGCTAAAAGTAAAATCCTGGGAAGCAAAAGAAGGCAAGGCTGTAGTGACATAAAGGCGTAGACAGGTAAATGTAAAAAAGTAAGGCTGGTAGACAATTTTCTGTCAAATTTTTCCTTTTTTGATGGAAAATTTAACTGCACACACCTTTTTGCAAAAAGTTTCTGTTTTCTGTGGCAAACCAAATGCCCCAAACCCAAAATATTTTGCCTGACAACTCAAACATTTTGAATTGTCTATGCTGCTGCCGTGCTTCATGGGAGTTGTAGTTTGATGCCTCATGTCCACATGTGTCTGTATGGGTTGGGATTGCCATCCAGGCTACATCTCCCATGATTACGTCCCCTCTGAAGAACCAAAAGAGAAGATAATTTTTTAAAAGACTTGGGTATCGGGGTTAGGATCACAAAAGACAGTGCTGGCCTGGCAACTTGTATGGGCAATTTATTAGCACTAAAGCTGGCAAATTAAATTGTTGGACCATATCTTAGGTATGGTTTGTTCACAAATGGTTCATAGGAAGTCTTTAGTTAACTGACTGTTTGCAAAGAGAAAATAATAATGGACAACACCAAATAGGTTTAATCTAAGCCCTTTTCTAGTTCACAGAACTGTCTGCCAACAGGTTTTTAACCTACTGGGCCAGCTCTCCATAGTAACCGCTTTTTGAGGTCCAGCCCCAATATCACTATTAAGTCTGATGATAACGAGACGTTTCAGGGGAGCAAAGCAAAAGATCTCCTATCCACTGGGGACATTTTCCAGGGGCCCGCAGAGCCCAGGAGAGATACAATATATTCCCAGAGCAGTGCTGGTCAACAGGGTTCCTGTGTAACTTCTTAAGGTAATAAAAACTGCCTACATCTAATGGAGACCACAAGGGAAGTTAGATGATGTGGCCATTGCCTGCCCTCTTCAAGGATTAATTCTCTCAGGGGACCACATAGTTCAGGAAGATATAAATTACATATCATTGTATATGTCTGGGTGAATCAGGTCCCCTTTGTCAACTTAAGGTATGTCTACACTAAGACATTAGATCGAATTAATAGAAGCCGGTTTTATAGAAATCGGTTGTATACAGCCGATTGTGTGTGTCCCCACATAAAATGCTCTAAGTGCATAACGTCGGCGGACCACATCCACAGTAACGAGGCTAGCGTCGACTTCCGGCGCATTGCACTATGGGTAGCTATCCCACAGTTCCCGCAGTCTCCACCGCCCATTGGAATTATGGGTTGAGATCCCAATGCCCGGATGATGCAAAACAGTGCCGCGGGGGGTTCTGGGTACATGTCGTCAGGTCCCTCCCCCTACGTCACAGCAACGGCAGACAATAGATTCGCGCCTTTTTACCTGGGTTACCTGTGCAGACAACATACCACGGCAAGCATGGAGCCCGCTCAGCTCAGCTCACCGTCACCATATGTCATCTAGGTGCCGGCAGACGTGGGACTGCATTGCTACACAGCAGCAGCAGCTAACTGCCTTTTGGCGGTAGACGGTGCAGCATGACTGGTAGCCTTCATCGGCGATCTGGGTGTGGGCAGCTGTGGGGCTGGCAGCCGTAGGGCTGCATTGCACCAGCCCCTTGCCTTTTGGTAGAAGATGGTATATTACGATTGGTATCCATCATCATCGTACTGCAGTGGCTGTCGATCATGGGCACCTGGGCAGACAATGATGGTTATCAGTCGTAGTATGCCATTTTCTGCCACGCGCCCTGTTGGATCATCGCACGTTAGCAGAGTCATAGTATGCTATTTTCTGCCAAGTGCCCAGTATTGTCTGCTAAGCACCCAGAAGAGGCCGAGGGCGATCTGGGTGCTGGCAGACATGGGGCTGGCAGACGTGGGGCTAGATTGCTACACAGCAGCAACCCCTTGCCTTTTGGGCAGTAGATAGTATATTACGACTGGTATCCATCGTTGTCATACTGCAGTGGGTATCAGATGGTGCAATAGACCTGAAGGCTTACTGCCAAGCGCCCAGTATTTGCTGCCAAGCACCCAGAAAATGCCGAGGGCTATCAGTCATGCTGCACCGTCGTCTTAAGATGTAAAAAATAGATTTATTCTGTATTCATTTGCTTCCCCCCTCCCTCCTGCTAAACCCTGGCTTTTGAGTTCAATCTTTGGGGGGGGGCATTCTGTGTGACAGTTGTTTGTGTTTCTCCCTGATGCAAAGCCACCTTTCTTGATTTTAATTCCCTGTACCTGTACGCCATGTCGTCACTCGCCCCTCCCTCCCTCCCTCCCTTCTTCCCTTGGTCCGTCAGATACTACTTTCGCGCCTTTTTTCAGACCAGACGCCATAGCTAGCACTGGGATCATGGAGCCCGCTCAGATCACCGCGGCAATTATGAGCACTATGAACACCACGCGCATTGTCCTGGAGTATATGCAGAGCCAGGACATGCCAAAGCAAAACCGGAACCAGCCGAGGAGGTGGCGATTAGAGCGCGGCGACGAGAGTGAGGAGGAAATGGACATGGACCTAGACCTCTCACAATGCACAGGCCCCAGCAATGTGGAAATCATGGTGTTCCTGGGGCAGGTTGATGCCGTGGAATGCCGATTCTGGGCCCGGGAAACAAGCACAGACTGGTGGGACCGCATCGTGCTGCAGGTGTGGGACGATTCCCAGTGGCTGCGAAACTTTTGCATGCGTAAGGGCACTTTCATGGAACTTTGTGACTTGCTTTCCCCTGCCCTGAAGCGCCAGAATACCAGGATGAGAGCAGCCCTCACAGTTGAGAAGCGAGTGGCGATAGCCCTGTGGAAGCTTGCAACGCCAGACAGCTACCGGTCAGTCGGGAATCAATTTGGAGTGGGCAAATCTACTGTGGGGGCTGCTGTGATCCAAGTTGCCAGGGCAATGAGAGACCTGGTGATATCAAGGGTAGTGACTCTGGGAAACGTGCAGACCATAGTGGATGGCTTTGCTGCAATGGGATTCCCAAACTGTGGTGGGGCGATAGACGGAACCCATATCCCTATCTTGGCACCGGAGCACCAAGCCACCGAGTACATAAACCGCAAGGGGTACTTTTCAATGCTGCTGCAAGCCCTGGTGGATCATAAGGGACGTTTCACCGACATCAACGTGGGCTGGCCGGGAAGGGTACATGATGCTCGCGTCTTCAGGCACTCTGCTCTGTTTAGAAAGCTGGAGGAAGGGACTTTCTTCCCGGACCAGAAAATAACCGTTGGGGATGTTGAAATGCCTATCGTGATCCTTGGGGACTCAGCCTACCCCTTAATGCCATGGCTCATGAAGCCGTACACAGGCAGCCTGGACAGGAGTCAGGACCTGTTCAACTACAGGCTGAGCAAGTGCCGAATGGTGGTGGAATGTGCATTTGGGCGTTTAAAAGCGCGCTGGCGCAGCTTACTGACTCGCTCAGACCTTAGCGAAAAGAATATCCCCATTGTTATTGCTGCTTGCTATGCGCTCCACAATCTCTGTGAGAGTAAGGAGGAGACATTTATGGCTGGGTGGGAGGTAGAGGCAAATCGCCTGGCCGCTGATTACGCGCAGCCAGACACTAGGGCGGTTAGAGGAGCACAGCATGGCGCGGTGCGCATCAGAGAAACTTTGAAAACCAGTTTTGTGACTGGCCAGGCTACGGTTTGAAACTTCTGTTTGTTTCTCCTTGATGAAATCTCCGCCCCCCCACCCGGTTAACTCTACTTCCCTGTAAACCAACAACCCCACCCTCCCCTACTACCCTCCCCCCTTCAAGCACCACTTGCAGAGGCAATAAAGTCATTGTTACTTCACATTCATGCATTCTTTATTACTTCATTACACAACTAGGGGGATAATTGCAAAGGTAGCCCGGGATGGGTGGGGGAGGAGGGAAGGAAAAGGACACACTGCAGTTTAAAACTTTAAAACTTTAAAACTTTAACACTTATTGCTCGGGAAATCATCTGGGCTGGAGTGACTGTGTGGCTGGAGGCCCCCCCACCGTGTTCTTGGGCGTCTGGGTGAGGAGGCAATGGGACTTGGGGAGGAGGGCTGTGGGTTACACAGGGGCTGTAGCGGCGGTCTGTGCTCCTGCTGCCTTTCC
>NW_020664369.1:5565537-5649184 GCF_002925995.2 Terrapene triunguis
CTGTAGCGGCGGTCTGTGCTCCTGCTGCCTTTCCTGCAGCTCAACCACACGCTGTAGCATATCAGTTTGATGCTCCAGCAGCCGGAGCATGGACTCTTGCTTTCTGTGTGCAAGCTGACGCCACCTCTCATCTTCAGCCCGCAACTTCCTCTGTTCCTCCCGCGATTCAGCCCGCCACCTCTCCTCCTCAGCCCGCGATTCAGCCCGCCACCTCTCCTCTCGCTCATATTGGGCTTTTCGGTAATCAGTCATTGACTGCCTCCACGCATTCTGCTGGGCTCTGTCAGCGTGGGAGGCAGTCTGAAGTTCTGTAAACATTTCATCACGCATCTTTCGCTTCCTTTTTCGAATATTCACGAGCCTCTGTGAAGGAGAACGATTTGCAGCTGGTGGATGAGAAGGGAGAGGTGGTTAAAAAAGATACATTTTAGAGAACAATGTGTACACTCTTTCACGTTACATTTTGCTGTTCACATTACACAGCAGATGTGTTTTCGTTACAAGGTCGCATTTTTCCTCTTATATTGAGGGCCTGCCTGTTTGGTGTGAGAGATCACTCACGCAGTGCCAGGTCACAGATTTCAGCTTGCAGGCAGCCATGGTAAGACACAGTCTTTTGGCTTTCTTAACCTTCTTAACATGTGGGGATGGTTGCAAAGAGTACTGCTATCATTAACCATACCAAGCACCCGTTGGGTTGGCCATTTCAAATGGGTTTGCAATGTAAAAGGAGGGGCTGCTGCGGTTTCAGGGTTAACGTGCAGCACAAACCCAACTAATAACCCTCCCCCACACACCCAATTCTCTGGGATGATCACTTCACCCCTCCCCCCACCGCGTGGCTAACAGCGGGGAATATTTCTGTTCAGCAGACCAGGAAGGGGCACCTCTGAATGTCCCCTTAATAAAATTGCCCCATTTTAACCAGGTGACCGTGAATGATATCACTCTCCTGAGGATAACAAAGAGAGATAAGGAATGGATGTTGTCTGCATGCCAGCAAACACCGGGACCATACGCTGCCATGCTTTGTTATGCAATGATTCCAGACTACGTGCTACTGGCCTGGTGTGGTAAAGTGTCCTACCATGGCGGATGGGATAAGGCAGCCCTCCCCAGAAACCTTTTGCAAAGGCTTTGGGAGTACATGAAGGAGAGCTTTCTGGAGATGTCCCTGGAGGATTTCCGCTCCATCCCCATACACGTTAACAGACTTTTCCAGTAGCTGTACTGGCTGCGATTGCCAGGGCAAATTAATCATTAATCATTAAACACGCTTGCTTTTAAACCATGTGTAATATTTACAAAGGTACACTCACCAGAGGTCCCCTGTGTGCCCACAGGGTCTTGGGTGAGTTCGGGGGTTACTGGTTCCAGGTCCAGGGTGATAAACATATCCTGGCTGTTGGGGAAACTGGTTTCTCCGCTTCCTTGCTGCTGTGAGCTATTTACATTATCTTCAGGCTCATCTTCCTCGTCCCCAGAACCCGCTTCCCTGTGTGTTTCTCCAGTGAGGGACTCATAGCACACGGTTGGGGTAGTGGTGGCTGCACCCCCTAGAATGGCATGCAGCTCTGCGTAGTAGCGGCACGTTTGCGGCTCAGCCCCGGACCTTCCGTTTGCCTCTCTGGCTTTGTGGTAGGCTTGCCTTAGCTCCTTAATTTTCACGCGGCACTGCTGTGCGTCCCTGTTATGGCCTCTGTCCTTCATGGCCCTGGAGACCTTTTCTAATATTTTGCCATTTCGTTTACTGCTTCGGAGTTCGGCCAGCACTGATTCATCTCCCCATATGGCGATCAGATCCCGAACCTCCCGTTCTGTCCATGCTGGAGCTCTTTTGCGATCCTGGGACTCCATCACGGCTACCTGTGCTGATGAGCGACCTGTGCTCTCCACGCTGAGCAAACAGGAAATGAAATTCAAACGTTCGCGGGGCTTTTCCTGTCTACCTGGCCAGTGCATCTGAGTTGAGAGTGCTGTCCAGAGCGGTCACAATGAAGCACTGTGGGATAGCTCCCGGAGGCCAATAACGTCGAATTCCGTCCACACACACCCAATTCCGACCCCCTAAGGCCGATTTTATCGCTAATCCCCTCGTCGGAGGTGGTGTTAAGAAACCGGTTTAAAGGGCCCTTTAAGTTGAAAGAAAGGGCTTCGTCGTGTGAACGTGTCCAGGCTTAATTCGATTTAACGCGGCTAAAGTCGACCTAAACTTGTAGTGTAGACCAGGCCTTAGACCACTGGGGGAACTTTCTACACTTATTACCTACCAAACTGCCTTACGATAGAGCTGGAGGTGATAAAAGTATGATGTCAGGATTCATGGGTTGCCTACCTTTTTGAATGACTTACAGCTGTGTGAATGTTGACCTTGTCTGCTACTAAAGAGAATCAGAGATATGGCCACTGTTTATCATCATGTCATTTTGTATATCATTTTATTACTTTTATTACTATTTACAGCACCTACGATTGTCTGCTCAAAGCCTTTTTTCCTCAGTATTGTAAGTTACCCAGTTACCAATAATGAAAATTGCCATTCTATTTGAAAATGCAGTGACAATTAATCACAGTGAACTGTAGGAGGATATACTCTTTATCAATTAAAGGTCTGATTCTGCAACCTTTACTCTCACTGAATATCTCTTACTCAAGTGAGAAGTCCCACTGAAGTTAGCTAATCGTATTACTCTGAATAAATGCTTGCTAGTCAGTGTGGATAAGGGTTGCAGAATTTGATTCTATGTGAGCTGTATGGAAAGATGACACTGAGGAGAACATTAAATTAAAAAATAATAAGGCTACTGAAGTATATTTTGAGTGCAAGGAGTGACAGTAAAATTCTCCACTTGTTGGTTTTGTTAAACTTTTTATCTGCCTGTTTTGTAATGATAGGGAAGTGGCACTTGAAAATGGCTTGTGATACCAAGCTGTCAGCTTTGCTTCCTTCTCTGTCCCTTAGTGGTAATGAGATACTCTTTAATAGCCAGTGATCGAAGTTGCTAAGTGAACTCTGCCTCCTAGTCACTCTGTCCTGTAAAGCAGATTGGGGGATGCTTTTTGAGAGCCACCTCTCACTGCATGCTTCTTTTAGAGCTGCTAGTGCAGCGGTTCTCAAACTTTTGTATTGGTGACCCCTTTCACATAGCACGCCTTTGAGTGCCATCCCCCCTTATAAATTAAAACACTTGTTTATATATTTAACACCATTATCAATGCTGGATACAAAGTGGGGTTTGGGGTGGAGGCTGACAGCTCGCGACCCCCCATACACTCTTGCGACCCCCTGAGGAGTCCCAACCCCCCAGTTTGAGAACCCTTGTGCTAGTGCTCTGTACTGATAAATGACTTAGGCAAACCTGACCTGAAGCATATACAAGTATACATTTCAGGATGGAATTAGTCCCATAATTGTTGGGATATTTGGATTTCAGGCACTATATATTATAGTTTTCAAAAATCAGTTCCCAAATTGAGTCATTGAGTTCTTTAAATATTTTTCAAGTGCTGATTAACAAGGCAATGCAAACCCTTTACAACTTTGTGCCCTTTCATTTTATTAAATGCCTGACATTTCAAAGCATTAGCTGATGGCATATGATGAGTCTTACTACGTGTGCTATGTTATGGAACATGGTGCAAAACCTAAAAAGAAATATCGACAGAAATATTGCCCTTAGCTTGGACAGCCACTGTTTAATGTAATTTTTCTGAAGAAAATTACTCACAGAAGCAAAGCGTTCTAAGAAGATATGTTACACTGGTCTACAATTTTTGAGAAGTCGTCTGCTTCAGAGATAAAATGTGCTATTTATTATGTATTTTGATGTGCTGAATTCAAATATGACAATTAAAACAACTGATTGGCTACTGTTTCTAAGATATTTAAGTTTTTACATTTTATGTCTATGTATATTGTGTAGATAGTAGAGTTTTAATCATAAATTGTAAACCTAGGTCTTTTCATGTGTTTATGGTTGCTTTACATGATAATATTTCACCTGTCCTGTTTATGTAACACTTTAAAAATCAGCAAAAGGGTTATATAAATAAAATTTATTATGAAACAAAAGGCAAAAAAACTATTCTGTACATAGTTTAGTCCTATTCAGTGTCTACTCGGCGCTTCTTGGCTTGTCTCTTGTATTCATTAAATGGAGCATCTCTTGTCACTGTCCAGCAATAGTCTGCAAGCATTGATGGGCTCCATTTGCCCTGATAGCGTTTCTCCATTGTTGCAATGTCCTGGTGAAATCGCTCACCGTGCTCGTCGCTCACTGCTCCACAGTTCGGTGGAAAAAAATCTAGATGAGAGTGCAAAAAATGTATCTTTAGTGACATGTTGCAACCAAGGCTTTTGTATGCCTTGAGGAGGTTTTCCACCAACAACCTGTAGTTGTCTGCCTTGTTGTTTCCGAGAAAATTTATTGCCACTAACTGGAAGGCTTTCCATGCCGTCTTTTCCTTGCCACGCAGTGCATGGTCAAATGCATCATCTCGAAGAAGTTCACGAATCTGAGGACCAACAAAGACACCATCCTTTATCTTAGATTCACTTAACCTTGGAAATTTTCCACGGAGGTACTTGAAAGCTGCTTGTGTTTTGTCAATGGCCTTGACAAAGTTCTTCATCAGACCCAGCTTGATGTGTAAGGGTGGTAACAAAATCTTCCTTGATTCAACAAGTGGTGGATGCTGAACACTTTCCCTCCCAGGCTCCAATGACTGTCGGAGTGGCCAGTCTTTCTTGATGTAGTGGGAATCTCTTGCACGACTATCCCATTCGCAGAGAAAACAGCAGTACTTTGTGTATCCAGTCTGCAGACCAAGCAAGAGAGCAACAACCTTCAAATCGCCACAAAGCTGCCACTGATGTTGGTCATAGTTTATGCACCTCAAAAGTTGTTTCATGTTGTCCTAGGTTTCCTTCATATGGACTGCATGACCAACTGGAATTGATGGCAAAACATTGCCATTATGCAGTAAAACAGCTTTAAGACTTGTCTTCAATGAATCAATGAACAGTCTCCACTCATCTGGATCGTGAACGATGTTGAGGGCTGCCATCACACCATCGATGTTGTTGCAGGCTACAAGATCACCTTCCATGAAGAAGAATGGGACAAGATCCTTTTGACGGTCACAGAACATGGAAACCCTAACAGCACCTGCCAGGAGATTCCACTGCTGTAGTCTGGAGCCCAACAGCTCTGCCTTACTCTTGGGTAGTTCCAAATCCCTGACAAGGTCATTCAGTTCATCTTGTGTTATGAGGTGTGGTTCAGAGGAGGAGGATGGGAGAAAATGTGGGTCCTGTGACATTGATGGTTCAGGACCAGAAGTTTCATCCTCTTCCTCTTCCTCGTCTGACTCAAGTGAGAATGATTCTGGTGCATCAGGAACCGGCAGTCCTTCTCTGTGGGGTACTGGGCGTATAGCTGATGGAATGTTTGGATAATGCACAGTCCACTTTTTCTTCTTTGACACACCTTTCCCAGCTGGAGGCACCATGCAGAAGTAACAATTGCTGGTATGATCTGTTGGCTCTCTCCAAATCATTGGCACTGCAAAAGGCATAGATTTCCTTTTCCAGTTCAACCACTGGCGAAGATTTGTTGCACAAGTGTTGCAGCATATGTGTGGGGCCCACCTCTTGTCCTGATCTCCAATTTTGCAGCCAAAATAAAGGGGATAGGCTTTCTTAACCATAGTGGTTATACTGCGCTTTTGTGATGCAAAAGTCACTTCCCCACAAACATAGCAGAAGTTATCTGCACTGTTCACACAAGTACGAGGCATCTCTGCTCACTTTGGCTAAACAGAAATGTGTCCCTTTGCAAAATCAAACACTGACAAATAAGAGAGCACGACACTGTATGATTTCTAGAGCTGATATAGGGCAATTTGTTCAGCAGAGTGATGTAAGCTTCGTTATGATTGCATCATCCATGACTTCTAGGAATAACATGATGCAATTCATATCATGTATGACGCAATACCAGCTTCAGATTGCATCATTCATTGTTTTGCCTAAAAAGCAAGTACTGTCCAAACCCAGTCATAGATTTATTCATAGATCCAGTCAAAGATGTATTTTAGTTATTTCTGGTTTAAATTGAGATCCCTTCCCTTTATAACTCACTTATCCTCCGCCATTCCCAAGTCAAGGGTCATATATACTGACCCAATAGCATATCTTGAAAACTAGAGCCAATCAACAATTTTAAGCATCATTTTCGTTCTCAGTGACCCAGAATTAGTAAAGTTTGACTACATTTATTTCAGAAGCATTTTGGCTGTAAAGCAGTGTTATTGTAGCATGGTGGCACAGTCCTACATTAACCTTATTCCAGTTAGAACAGCTCTGGCACCTGGAGGGCTTTAAGATTTCCTAAAATGTTACCTCTTCATTAGCTGCTTCAGAAAAAGTGTTTTCTTATTCTTTTTCCAAATGTATAGCCTCCATGCAGCCAAAGTGTAGCACTTGTGTGCTTGTCCACACAGGCACAGAACCTTTGAAAGCAGTTCTTGACTACTAGGCAGTATCTGCAGATCTCTGGGGCCCTGCGTTCAACTGACTTCAAGTATTAGCATTATGCTGCTTTCTATCTTCACAAACTTTAAGACATCAGCTGACGGTGGCTCTATGGCGGATTCTTAGGCAGATTCACCAAAGGGACTTTGACAGCAGGAATTAGATAGTTTACCAAGTTCATAAAGGCCCTTGTGTTATTCATGGGAGATAAACTAGCCATCACAACCTCCTCATAAGAGAAAGAGGATGGGACTACAGAAGACCGACCCACTGATACTACCTCGTATGATACAGAAGCCATATCCAACAACACTACTGATCCAGGAGAATCATGTGGAAGGGGCTGACAAGCCTCTACAAGTTTCTTTGCCTTCACTGATGGTGGTGATTTATATCTAGGTTGACCTGGTGTTCTGTCTGTAACACCCCCTCTCACTGACTATGCTGCAAAGACAGGAGGTGGAGGCCCATGTGACCAATGCCCCGTTTTAGTTGGAGTAGTCCAGAGAGATAGAAAAGGCTTAAAAGAAGACCCCATTCAGCTCCAAGAGCCCCATGGAACTCAGCGTGGCTGCAGTCAGAATTGAGGCTCCCATGGATCCAATGATAGCACCAGATTGTCCCAGATATGAGACTTCCACAGCATCAGCAGTTTTACCTACACTGAGGGGCTGAAAGTTCAGGAGAAAACTTGTTTGGAATCAACTTCATGGACACGATAGGAGAATGGTCTGCTCTCAGTACTGAGGATGGCATTAATCCTTTGACATCTCCTTCGACAGAGCCCTTAGGGGACAAGGACAAGACCTGAAAGGTATCCAGTGCAGAGGACCAGTCTGCCCACCCTGAGTCCAAGGAGGCCTTTCCCATTTGGGGATCCCTAGATATAGCAGTTCTGCAATAAGTTCTAGTCAAATAGGATACCTGGATCTTCTAATGCCTCTCTTTCTTTTTTCTTGTGTAGGACCTAGTAACAGCTGGAGCAATGAAAGGCACTCCCTTTCACATCACTATAGACTAATAGATTTCAAGGCCAGAAGAATCTAGTAGGATGTCCTGCATAATTCAGGCTGTAGAATTTCACCCAGTCACCTCACATATCCAAAAGGCATCTGATCTCTGTGCAGTGGATTTGACTTCAGTGGATTCTTTATGGGTATCCCCTTGTGAAGAGAACTCCTCTCAACCTGGCACTTTGAAACCAGAAGAAAGTTCTCACTCTTGAACCTGAGAGAAGATATTGCAGTTTGGTGCTCCTCTCTTTTTTGACTCTTGAAGAAAGGACCTTACCCACAGTACACTCTTCGAAGGAGTGCCCTTCCCCAAGACAAAAAAAGCACTTATTATGCCCCTCAGAGCTTCTTTCATTCTGGCTCAGATGCTGGAGGGTCATGTGATGGTGAGTTATTTCCTCTAAACTGGTCCCAGGGCCTGAGAAGAATTGAGCTAGCCATAAGCTGCAAAAAATTCAGGAGATGCAGGGCACAAGCATCCCCTTGATTTGCTTTTACCTAAGAAAAGATCTGCAAGAGAGGTCATAAATTGACAAAGTATCAGGTACTCCAAGATCACATCTTTGCAGCTAAAGTGACATTATATAGTTGCTAACTGTTTCCTGGTTTGAGTGAGTGAAGGTTTTTTGTTTAACTCAACAAACTATGCTATGTTATATTTAGCACAAGGATTACTTGCTTGAGATGATGTTCCATTGCTACTTTGTCAGTTGTTTCTTAAATATTATATTTCCTACTTTTCTTCAGTAGATTTCTCATACATTATAGAATTCCAATCAATGTTCCTCAAGGCATTTAGCATTCTTTTGAAGTCACCTTTCCAAAAGCCAGAAATGTTTCTAGTACACAAGTATTGTCTCATGAGTATTTCAAATCAAATGATAAGTTGATCTGAGATGCTCCCCATCTTAAAACTGATTTATCATACTTAGCCCATTTCTAAGGAATGGGTCCAGAATAGCCTCTGATCATAAAGCCTGTTCAAAAAGATATTGAAAAGAAAACAAGCCTGCACTAAGAACATGTAACTTTAAGAATGTGTTCGTCTTTATAATTACATTCCTGTTATCCTAATCAATATCTGAGTAATTAAAATGCCTCATGATCAATGTTCTTGCCTTGTTCATAGGTATTTCTTATCTCTAAAAAGATGCCATGATCTACCTTCTTCAACCTCTTTAAAGGCTTGTTGCCAAAATTCACTTGACTAACTTATTTGGCTATAATTTATATCTAAACAGTTTCTATTGTGTCAGCTAAAATTACATAGTTTTTCCTTCCACACTGCATATCATTCGTTCCCTTATATTCATTCTTCTTACAGCTGGACAGTGTTTTCATGTCCATTTTGGAAACTCTCTATATTAACGTATTTAAGGGCTGGAATCTGATACCCTTATTCTGACTTACTGTAATGGAGTAAGCAAGGTAATATTTAGCCTGATCAAGGATATCAGAATTTGACCCAAAATGCTTTGAGAGTTTTTTGCCATGTTTTTGTTATTCTCATTATCATCATCCCCACCAAAAAAAAAAATCTTCATTTATTATGTGCTGTTAATATTTCTCTGTTTGGCATTTTGGAGAAAAAACCCTTGAGTGAAATCCTCACATCCAGTCTGAGACCAGTACTTTGCTAAAAGGGCCAGAATGGTGTATAATTCCTGGAGCCATCTGGGGGAAGATTGCAGGAACTATGGAAGACAGCTGCAGGCTGCCTTCCCTTATCCCTCCTTCTCTCCCATAAATCCTGGTGTAGGGATTATGCTGGAAGCGGGGCTACAACATGCAGTGCTGAAGAGATTCTGGACAGCGTGGAGAAGCTGGAGGCTGCTCCAACACCGGGCAAAGTCCAGAACTTCTAGAGGCCCTGCAGAGATTGTACAGCTATACTGCATGCTCCTTTGGGTGGCATGTAGAATACACACACTACACACACCTTTAGCTCAGGTATAAATAGCAGTGTAGATGGTAAGGCACTGCTTAGATGAGTAAAGACACTCCTGAACTCTATGGATATGTACACTATAGGCCAGGGGTGGGCAAACTTTTTGGGCTGAGGAATTGTAGAAATTGTATGGCGGGCCATGAATGCTCACAAAATTAGGGTTGGGGTGTGGGAGGGGGTGAGGGCTCTGGTTGGGGGTGCAGGCTCCGGGGTGGGGCCAGAAATGAGGAGTTCAGGGTGCAGAAGGGGGGTCCGGGCTGGGGTGGGGAGGGCGGGGTGAGGGCTCTGGGGTGGGGCTTGGGATGAGGAGTTTGGGGTGTAGGAGGGTGCTCTGGGCTGGGACCAAGGGATGAGAACAGGAGGGGAACAGGGCTTGGGCTGGGGTGCAGGAAGGATTGTAGGCTCCGGCTGGGGGTGAGGGCTCTGGGGTGGGGCTCGGAATGAGAGGTTTGGGGTGCAGGAGGGTGCTCTGGGCTGGGATTGAGAGGTTTGGAGGGTGGGAGGGTGATCAGGGCTGGGGCAGAAGATTGGGGCGTGGGGAGAGGCTTGGGGATGCAGGCTCCCAGTGGCGCTTACATCAAGCAGCTCCCAGAAGCAGCAGTGTGTCCCTTCTCTGGCTCCTATGCAGAGGCACGGCCAGGTAGCTCGGCACACTGCCCAATCCGCAGGCTCCCATTGGAGCGCCAGAGGGGACCAT
The DNA here is from genome assembly GCF_002925995.2 of Terrapene triunguis. NCBI lineage: Eukaryota > Metazoa > Chordata > Testudines > Emydidae > Terrapene > Terrapene triunguis. The sequence continues at coordinate 5,575,731 of NW_020664369.1, forward strand.
TGGAGCTGGGCCATTGGAGTGCATAGGAGCTGGAGCGGGGCCATGCCACGGCTTCTTGGAGCCTCATGGTACAGCCCCTGACCCTGCTCCCTGGCTGGAGCACCGGAGCAGGGCAAGGAGCATACCCCGCTCCTCAGTGGGAGCTCACGGGCCGGCTTAAAATGGCTCCGGCCCGTGGGCCGTAGTTTGCCCACCCCTGCTATAGGCTCTCTACTTGCCCAAGTAGTGCTTCCCTGTCTACACTGCTCTTTTTAGCTGTGTAGTGTCCTGCTACCTGCCCATTTTCCCCCTCAACAGGGAAAGGCTCTGGCTGGGGGGAAGGGCTCTGGCAGTCAGGAAGTAGTGGGGAAAGACTCTGCCAGCTCCCCACTATGGGAGCCTTTCCCCAGTGGAGGGAGCTGCTGAAGTCTTACCCCACTGTGACAAACTGTACCTCAGAATGGCACCTGGTAACCTTCATATTCATCATTCATATATGGTTGTGGTATTTCATACAAAGCATGCCATATAAGGTATCATATGAAAAGTAATTATCTGCTGAAACCCATTGTTCTGTCCAAATGTGTATATCGTTAGAATATAAAGTTATGAGATTTTGCTGTATGGTTGTTACTGATGTCTGTCACAAGTTGCAGCGTTATTGCGGCCAGGTGGATGTTGACAGGCCATTAATCAACTGTATGATTCAACTATGTAAACACCACTCAATGGGAACTGCTTGATCACCGTGACTCAGCAAAGCCCACCAGGACATGCCTGGGCTAGTGTCTGCCAGGCTCGTGGGTCAAGGGTATAAAATAAGGAACAGTTGCAGCATGTCTTGGCCTCTCTCCTCCCCCACCTATGCTGGAAACTACTTGAACCCCAAGAAGATGAAGATCATCTGAAGATACTGGTCCAGGCTTCAGGGGGAAGTCATAAGAATGGCCATACTGGGTCAGACCAAAGGTCCATCTAACCCAGTATCCTGTCTTCCAACAGTGCCCAATGCCAGGTGCCCCAGAGGGATGAACAGAACAGGTAATCATCAAGGGATCCATCTCCTGTCACCCATTCCCAGATTCTGACAAGCAGAGGCTAGGGACACCATCCCTGACCATCCTGGCTAATAGGCACTGATGGACCTATCCTCCATGAGCTTATCTAGTTCTTTTTTGAACCCTGTTATAGTCTTGGCCTTCACAACATCTTCTTGCAAAGAGTTCCAGAGGTTGACTGTGCACTGTGTGAAAAAAATACTTCCTTTTGTTTGTATTGCTGCCTATTAATTTCATTTGGTGACCCCTAGTTCTTGTGTTATGAGAAGAAGTAAACCATACTTCCTTATTTACTTTCTCCACACCAGTCATGATTTTATGGACCTCAATCATATCCCCCCTTAGTCGTCTGTTTTCCAAGCTTAAAAGTCCCAGTTTTATTAATTTCTCTTCATACGGAAGCTATTTCATACCCCTAATCATTTTTGTTGCCCTTTTCTGAACCTATTCCAATTCCAATATATCTTTTTTGAGATGGAGTGACCATAGCTGTACTCAGTATTCAAGATATGGGAGTACCATGGATTTATATAGAGGCAATGTGATATTTTCTGTCTTACTATCTATCCCTTTCTTAATGATTCCCAACATTCTGTTTGCTTTTTTGACTGCCGCTGCAGGTTGAGTGGATGTCTATAGAGAACTATCCACAATGACTCCAACATCTCTTTCTTGAGTAGTAACAGCTAATTTAAACCCCATCATTTTATATGTATAGTTGGAATTATGTTTTCCAATGCTCATTACTTTGCATTTATCAACATTGAATTTCAGCTGCCATTTTGTTGCCCAGTCACCCAGTTTTGAGAGATCCTTTTGTAGCTCTTCGCAGTCTGCCCGGGGCTTAACTATCTTGAGTAATTTTGTATCATCTGCAAATTTTGCCATCTCACTGTTTACTCCCTTTTCCAGATCATATATGATTATGTTGAATAGTACTGGTCCCAGTACAGACCCCTGGGGGACATCACTATTTACCTCTCTCCATTTTGAAAACTGACCATTTATTCCTATCCTTTGTTTCCTATCTTTTAACCGGTTACCAATCCATGAAAGGACCGTCTCTCTTATCCCATGACAGCTTACTTTTCTTATGATGCTTTGGTGAGGGACATTGTCCCTCTGAAAATCTAAGTACACTATATCCACTGAATCCCCCTTGTCCACATGCTTGTTGACCCCCCTCAAAGAATTCTAGTAGATTGGTGAGGCATGATTTTCCTTTACAAAAACCATGTTGACTCTTCCCCAACAAATTATGTTTGACTATGTGTCTGACAATTTTGTTCTTTAATATAGTTTCAACCAGTTTGCCTGGTACTGATGTCAGGCTTACTAGCCTGTAAGTGCTGGGATCACCTCTGGAGCCCTTTTTAAAAATTGGCATCACATTAGCTATCCTTCAGTCATTTGGTACAGAAGCTGATTTAAATGACAGAGTTAGCAGTTAGTTAGTAGTTCTGCAATTTCACATTTGAGTTACTTCAGAACTCTTGGGTGAATATCATCTGGTCCTGGTGACTTATTAATGTTTGGTTTATCAATTTGTTCCAAAACCTCCTCTAATGACACCTCAATCTGGGACAGTTCCTCAGATTTGTCACCTAAAAAGAATGGCTCAGGTTTGGGAATCTCCCTCACATGTTCACCCATGAAGACTGATGCAAAGAATTCGTTTAGTTTCTCTGCAAAGGCCTTATCATCCTTGAGGGGTGCTCCTTTAGCATCTCAATCGTCCAGTGGCCCCACTGGTTGTTTAGCAGGCTTACTGCTCCTGATGTACTTAAAAAATTTTTTGCTATTACTTTTTGAATCTTTGGCTAGCTGTTCAAATTCTTTTTTGGCCTTCCCAATTATATATTTTACATTTCATTTACCAGAGAGTTTATGCTCCTTTCTATTTTCCTCAGTAGGATTTAACTTCCACTTTTTAAAGGATGCCTTTTTGCCTCTCACTGCTTGTTTTACTTTGTTGTTTAGCCACCATGGCACTTTTTCGGTTCTCTTACTATGTGTTTAATTTGGGGTATACATTTAAGTTGAGCCTCTATTATGGTGTCTTTAAAAAGTTTCCATGCAGCTTGCAGGGATTTCACTTTTTGCGCTGAACATTTTAATTTCTATTTAACTAGCCTCCTCATTTTTGTGTTCCCTTTTCTGGTTGGTCACTATTACCAGGCAGTCCAGCTATATTCACTGCTTGGACCAGATCCTGTTCTCCACTTAGGACTTAATCCAGAATTGCCTGTCCTCTTGTGGGTTCCAGGACTATCTGCTCCAAGAAGCAGTAATTTAAGGTGTCAAGAAACTTTTTCTCTGCATCCTGTCTTGAGATGACATGTACCCAGTCAATATGGGGATAGTTGAAATCTCCCATTATTATTGAGTTTTTTATTTTAATAGCCTCTCTAATCTCCCTGAGCATTTCACAGTCGCTATCACCATCCTGGTCAGGTGGTCGGTAATATATCCCTACTGCTATATTATTATTATTAGAGCGTGGAATTACTATCCATAGAAATTCTATGGTACAGTTTGGTTCATTTAAGATTTTTACTTCATTAGATTCTATGCTTTCTTTCATATATAGTGCCACTCCCGCACCAGCACGACCTGTTCTGTCCTTGCAATATATTTTGTACCCTAGTATTACTGTGTCCCATCGATTATCCTCATTCCGGCAAGTTTCTGTGATGCTTATTATATCAATGTCCTAATTTAATACAAATTTAGACTTCTGTCATTCGTATATAAGCATTTTAAAAACTTTTCACTTTTTAGCTATTTGCCATTACATGATGTAATTGAATGGGACTTTTTCCCATTTCTCTAAGGTGCCACAAGTAGTCCTGTTCTTTTTGCGGATATAGACTAACACGGCTGCTACTCTGAAACCTTCCATTTGACTGTTTCTCATCAGATCCTACCTGTATTTTATCATCTTCCATCCTCTCCTCCTTACTAGGACATAGAGAATCTCCATTAATAGATCCTCCCTTAAGGGATGTCGCTGTCCAAACCACGTGCTCCTCTGCACCTGTCGGCTTTCCCCCAGCCCTTAGTTTAAAAACTGCTCTATGACCTTTTTAATTTGAAGTGCCAGCAATCTGTTTCCATTTTGGTTTAGGTGGAGCCCATCCTTCCTGTATAAGCTGCCCCTTTCCCAAAAGTTTCCCCAGTTCCTAAAAAATCTAACCCCCTCCTCCCTACACCATCATCTCATCCACACATTGAGACCCTACAGTCTGTGTATTAAGGACTGTAATATCCAGTGGGGTGATAAAATTGCTTGACCTAAATACTGCCGAGTATAATAAGGTTTAAGATTTAGATTGTGAGCTTATTTTTATTTTCTTTGATAACCATCTCTATCCTTTTATGCCTACCACTTACAATCTATCTTTCTGTAGTTAGTAAACCTGTTTTGTATTATTTCTAAAACAATGGGTTTTGCTTGAAGTGCTTGGGAAACCTCAGCTCAGGTACCAAAGCTGGTACATGTCTTCTCCACATTAAGGGAGGGGCGGACTGGGTTATAAACTTACATTGGTCAGGCTTTTGACCAGGGCAGGATGGTACAGCTCTGTGGTGCCAGCTGGGGAGCTGGAGAGAATTGGCTGGAGTCTCTCTATTGTTAGTTCATGAGTAGCTGAGAGAAGCATTCATGTAACTCAACTGAGTGAGTCCCTGCCTGTGAATGTCTGTGTACGTGCAATATCTGCTGGAGGATTGCAGCTTGTCACAGCAACCCAGTTTGAGAGGAAGCCCAGGTTAGAGGGACAGAGGGCTCAGCAGTACCCCAGTGCTAGGTTGCACCCCCAAGGACCCCTTCACACCCACTATAGTTAAAGGACTAGGGATAGCTCAGTGGTTTGAGCATTGGCCTGCTAAACCCTGGGTTGTGAGTTCAATCCTTGAGGGGGCTACTTAGGGTTCTGGGGCAAAATCTGTACTTGGTCCTGCTAGTGAAGGCAGGGGGCTGGACTTGATGACCTTTCAGGGTCCCTTCCAGCTCTATGAGATAGGTATATCTCCATATATTTATTTAAGACTCCAGCAGTGGGGAAAGGCTCTGGGAGCTCCCTGCTGCCAGAGCCTTTCACGGACACAGGTAGTTACACACCAAAGTGTGGGCATAATCTGCTTTTCACTGCAGTGTGTAGCTACATGTACCCTACAAGCTGTCGCAAGAGGCGTGCAGTGTAGACATAACCAGAATCTCACTCATTGTTTCCACTGAAACATTTGTGTGTTTGATTTTTGGCTTTGCCTTTCCTCCATCGAGATGTATAGCAAGGAAAAAGTTTATACACTTGGAATTGAGGCTGCTTCTTAACTCCAGCTGAAGGGTTGGATCCAAAGTCCATTGAAGCTAATGGGAGATTTCATGACTCCAGTGACTTTTACACACACACATCCCATATGTGGGAACCAACCATCCAGTCATTGTCAGCCTTCTAACCACAATTGAAATCCTTCTACTAATCTTTGGTCATATAACACCAAATAAAGCCTTACATCACCACCTTAGTTTACAGTTTTCTGACTCACTCTTCATGTATTCTGTTGGCTCTCTTATATAACTACACAACATACACAACAGATATAACAGGTGCCTCCCAGTTTCCTGGCTTAACTACTATATACCCTTTTAGTAATATATTTAGCTGTTGTAGACTTATTTCTTCCTTTAATCTCAGCTCATCTGACAGAAAAGACTACCTAGTGCACCACTGAGCCCTCTGTTATCAATACTTCTCTATTATTAATTATTATTATTATTATTAAGTTCTGCAGCTCCCTCACTCTCTTTCCTTAAGTTATACAGTCCCATCCTCTAACTCACCCTCACTGACATTCAATGCCTGAAATCTCTTGGAGACGGTTACTTCAAACATCTCTTTAGTATATATATATATATACCTCTTCTGATCTGATCATTGCCCCTTATGTCATTTAATTTTTTTTGCACTGTGCCTCCAAAGGACTCATTTTGCAACTCACACACAGCTTGCTCTCCTTTCCTGGTGTCACTGCTCCCTTTGTGTTTGACACTAACCGTATGTCATCTATTAACCTGTCATATTCATTGATCTTCCTAAGAATCCACCTGTCTCTCTAATTCTGCTGTCTGATCTTCCAGTGCCACAACTAACTGACAACACTCACACACAAAGTTTCGATTCTTCTCAGCCTAATAGACAGGAACATTTTATAGTCAATAAATTCCATTATATATATTTTTAACTCCACTGCTACTTCCAAAAGTGCAACTTTTCACAGATAATTTTGATTTAACCTCTGAAAGGGTGACAATAAAGGCAACCAAATGCTAAGATTCAGGAAACTTTTGGGGAAGGCTTGAAACTTTTACATTGGTATTTCATCTTCTATTTAAAAGAAAACATAAAAGACCATTCCTTATTCTCTTAAGTATGAAAGACTTGATGCTATAAATATTGATGATGCATCTTTGCCATTCTCTTGACCTCAGAGAACAATGGAGATGCTGGTCTCTTGAGTTTGAGAGAGTCAGATGAGGTTTCCTACATTTTTATATGAAAAATTAATAATGTGTAATCCAACCCACTCTAATTACAATGTCGAATGTAAGCAGGTGATATAGCTTCTGCTATTTCTCTTTTTTCCTCATCCTCTTTTTTCATATGCTTTTTTGGCTTTTTCTTTTTATCTTCAGCAACAAAGCTGGCTGGTGGCACGTTTTCTCTTGTGTGTTCAGACGTGGTATATTTATATAGAGCATGCCCTACATCTGTAAATGTAAATGTCATGGAATAGGTCCTATGTCCTAAGACTATCCTAATCTATAGTTAAACTTTGTTAGCCTTCTTTCAGAGGCAGGGGAGAAATTTGTTTAGGGTGTGGAGGAATGGAAATTGTAATTGTAGAGGAGGGGAACAACATGAGAGAGAAGGGGATTTGTGGTGGGTTATCTAAAATTGCTGCTTTTGTATTTTAAGTTATGTTTAGGAGATCTTGGAATATGTGGATAGACCCCCTTCATAGCATTTCTATAAATGGAAAAAAAATTGGAACCTGAATAAAATAAAATGATTTAGGCTGATATCACTGTGAGGTAGGGTTATGGTTGATAGGATACTGAACGAGTAAGGCACCCAATTGTTAAAAATGTTTTGATTTCTTTAACATTTTTATATAGTTTTTTAAATATTTATAAAATTCTTGTTTCAAAGTTAGTGTCCAAGAGTTTCCTTGCCTACCTTATCTCTGGAAAGAGATGTGCATACATGCCATTTTCCTCCATATGATCCTGGGTTCTTTTATGAGTTTTCCTACATATACAGTACAAATTGAAGCTGATGAAGAATAGATCTATTAAACAAATAGAATTCCCTCTATATGAAAACAAAAAGGCCCATTCTCTAAATACAGCAAAGCCCTTTAAAAACAAACACGTTAAAAGCCTTTTAGCACAACAAGGTAATCCATTAATTAGCTGCTGTTTTAAAGGCAAATCTGTTTTCCCTAAGCCTACAGAATTTCTGAAGCCTATTAAAAAGCAAAACAGCTAGACACATCAAAGGTACTAAACTTTAGTTTTTTTGTTTTTTTTTAAAGTGTGCCCATCATATCAAGATTAATTAAGTTTTGTTTCCATTGTCTTAGTGACCTTCAAGATCTTGTGGGCTAAACCTAAAAGGTAAACAAAAACATTTATCTGCACACTATATTTTAGGATAGACAACCTATCAGACTTTAAGTCATTGTCGGTTACTGAGCTCTCACTGAGATAGGCATAAGTCTTACTTCCTTTCTAACCAACAACATCTTCCTTAGTGTCCTCTTCTACCCTTGCTTCAGAAAGTCCTTCAGTTACTACTTGGCAGATTAAACAAACTAGTGGACATTAACTGTTTTTAGCCTCATCTGTGAAGTGCACCTCTCTTATTCCCTTTGTTTTTTAAAACACAAACAGTCTCTCTCTTCTTGGGTGGCCCAGCTACTGATTTTTAAGACTGAAGTTTGTTTGTAATGGATATTAATATACATTCTCCTTAACAGATAAGACACTGTAGAAGCAGTTTTTAATTTCTCCAAGTCTACAGATTTATGTGTATGTATGCTTGGGGAAGGTGGGAAGGAGAGGGGAATGAAATGGGGTTGAGGGATAGTGTTAAAGTGTGGGAGTTCTAAGAAAAACAGATTTATTATTATTGTTATAGTAATGTTCAGAGGCACCAATCAAGAATCATAGCCTCTTTATATAAACACAGACATCCACAAGATCCTTTTTCTCCAGAGTTTGCAGTCTAAGGCTCTGTGCAATATGTTGAATATGGCAGAGCAGACCCCTTGTGGGATCAGGACCCAAAAGGACAAAAACAGATAAAGGACAACATATAAGCAGAATGGTCAAGGTGATAGCAGGCCCATGCTTAGGTCCAGTAATTTTCTATGTAATAATTGTCCTTCCCTCTATTTTATATTAACCGTTGTCCATTTCCTTTCCTTTCTTTCATTCCTTTCTTCTTTTCTTGTTGGAAATATCCACCCTCATACTTACACGCCCCTCAAATTCATCTCTTCTGGGGAAATGTTCCATGAGTTTGTTTCAAATGAGACACAGACTATGTAGAGTACCAGCAGGTTTGGAATTTAATCTTTGGGGCTTAATGAGAAATCGAAAATTTGGTACAAGCACACTTCATTGACAACTATGCAATGCTTGCTGCTGGGCTCAATTTAGTCCTGTATATCTGTTTTGTTTTATTTAGTCCTAAACTATTGAGGACACTTTAAAACAAAGCCCCAAGTTTTCTTGCATTAAATATTACAGTTCATGAACTATATTTATGAGTTTATTTTTCCTTTTTTATGCAATGATGTACGTGGGAGAAAATTCCTTCCTGACCTATGTGGCAATAAGCCTGCACTCTGAAGCACGACATTTGATTACATTGTCTTAGCTTGCAGAACACAAATGTTATTAATGGTCATAAAATTATCCAACCCTTTTAAAAATCAGACACAGTATTTGACTTGATGACCTTCAGCAGTCATGAAATCCACATTCCGATTGAAATGATACGAGTCTGGAGTATCTGATAGTTTCAGTGCAAGTGTCACTGTTCTTCCACTGAGGTGGAAAAGAATCATAATGAGTTGTTATGTAGTCAATGCAAGTATATTAAAGAGTTTCACTGTTGTCTAATTATTGCACAACATGGGCCATACAAATACAAGTTTAGTTCCTTGGGTAGTGAATAGGATATTATCCCATTAAATGATTTGTGAGCCCAGTAGTAGCACTCGTGTTCTGTGTTGTAGAATCTGCCTAAAACCATTCTGAGAAGCAGTATGTATGTAGCTAGGCCCACCCATTTGTGTGTATTTAGTAAATTTGGGGCCCAGCTGTGCCCCTGTGATATCTTCATATTTATTTTGTTGTGTGATGAGCAAAAGACAACACAACCTTTTATCTGAAAGCTGTCAAAGCAGTCAATTGACCAATTGAGTCTTACTGCACAGGTGTGGGATGGGAGAGACGTGAGAAGGTAGTGCCAGATCAGTACACTTTGAAATCAATAATAAACTCCCACTGATTTCAGTGGGTAGTAGATTATGCCTACGGGGAGGAGGCAGAATGCCTGGCTTCTCCCTGACAATGATAGGACCCTCACTGTGGGATGAGATTTACCCGCTAAATTAGTGCTATGGGCTCACCCATCAGGCTGGCCTGATAGGGCCCATCACTGCAGCAAGTTATTTTACCCACTGTAGCTGACCAGGCCAGGGGTGGTCAGCCCTACTGGTTAGAGCTGGATCCAGGGTGGGTAAAGTCCAGGAAATGAGCCAAGGGTCAATACCGGTGGGAGAGAACCCATGTGCTAGGGCCAGGGATAAACTGGTGTCATAAGCCAGAGGTAGAGCCATGGATCAGTGCTGGGGAGACAGAAGCCAAATGCCAGAACTGGAGGGTCAACCAGAGTTGTAACTCAGAGGCAGAGCCAGGGACCAAAGATGGAAGTCTGAAGCTGGAGGGAAGCTGGGACTGGAAAAAGGACAAGTACAGCTGCGAGGATACATCCTGAGCAGCCACTGATCTGCTTTGGGGGCCAGGCTTATAAGTGGGGCTGCTAAGGCAGTAGCCAGTGAGGGGCTGTGGCTGCTCTGAGTTCTGAGGCAGTGCAGCTGGGGCTCATTATTTGCCTAGCAGTGCAGTTATTCAGGGAGCAGGCGAGCAGTTGGGCAGGTTCCTGACAGAACCCCCCTTTTTTCAGGGCCACCTCCCAGGAGACTTTGGACTGGATTTCTCAAGATAGACTTGGTGGAAGACACACAGGTGGATATGTTCCATGAGTTTCCATGAACACTCCTGTTGGCCGTATCCCTCCTACTCAATCAGATATTGGAGTCTTTCCTGGACCAGGTAGAGTCCAGAATCTGCTGGACAACATATTGCTTGATCGTGCACAATTATTGTCAGGGAGGAGGAGTACTGCAATGTGTGAAGGGATTCTCTAAAGGTTTCAGGAGGGAGACATGGAACATGGTGTGGACCTTGAGAGATTCTCGCAGCTGCAATAGAAAGGCTATCAGGTTAAGTTGTTCCCAAATATCTGTGGTCTAGCTTTGTAGATGGATGGGTAGATCATAGGTTTTGGGCAGACAGCCAAACATTAGTTTGACCTCAATTGTACTGAAGGGCTTGGAACAAATTTTGAAAGTGAAAGCAGTTAAGGACATAGAAGTGAATGGTAACTGGGATAAAATACAACATGGTTTTACAAAAGGTAGATCATGCCAGACCAAGCTGATCTCCTTCTTTGAGAAGATACTGATTTTTGTAGACAAAGGAAATGCAGTAGATTTAGTCTACCTGGATGTCAGTAAGGCATTTGATACAGTTCCATGTGGGAAATAATTAGTTAAATTGGAGAAGATGGGGATTAATATGGGAATTGAAAGGTGGATAACAAACTGGTTAAAAGGGGAGACTACAGTAGGTCATACTGAAAGGTGAACTGTCAGGCTGGAGGGACGTTACTAGTGGAGTTCTTCAGGGATTGGTCCTAGGATCAATCTTATTTAACATTTTTATTAGTGATCTTGGCACAAAAAAGTGAGTGGGGCACTAAGAAAATTTGTGGATGACACAAAGTTGGGAGGGATAGCCAATATGGAGAAAGACTGGAATATCATACAAGAAGATCTGGATGACCTTGTAAAGCAAAGTAATAGAAATGGGATGAAATTTAATAGTGCAAAGTGCAAGGTCATACATTTAGGGACTAACAACAAGAATTTTTGCTATAAGCTGGGGACTTATCAGTGGGAAACGACAGAGGAGGAGAAAGACCTGGGTGCACTGGTTGATCATAGGATGACTATGAGCCATCAATGTGATGTGGCCGTGAAAAGGCTAATGCTGTCCTAAAATGCATCAGGCGAGGTATTTCCAGTAGAAATAGGGAAGTGTTAGTGCCATTATATAAGGCACTGGTGAGACCTCATCTGGAATACTGTGTGCAATTACGGTCTTTCATGTTTAAGAAAGAGGAATTCAGACTGGAACAGGTGAAGAGAAGGGCTACTAGGATGATCAAAGGAATGGAAAATCTACCTTATGAGAGGAGACTCAAAGAACTTGGCTTGTTAAGCCTAACCAAAAGAAGGGGAGATAGGAGGGGAGTAGCAGGCAAATTGTAGGCAAATTCTGCATGGTGAATGAGTGCCAGCCAGTCATCCTGGTGGTAATTTGGAAAGTGGTGTAGATAATGATCCATGACCTGACTGACACTATCTAGTACCAACAATTAGGCAGACAGAAAGCAACCAAGGTTCCAGATTCAATGCTCAGGAAGTGCAGAATTTTGTGCCAAAAGTGAGCAATGAACTGGCCAGATACTATGCTTATGGACAATCCATGAAGGTGAAAGACATTGTCTTTGAATAGATGGGCTGTTTCCTGGGTGGTGTGGAGACTATGACACAGTATAAAATAGGCCATCTTCATCAGGTGATCGACTTCCACTAGAATTGCGATGTACCCCTGAGAGGACGCTAGCTCCATGATGAAATCCATCAACATGAAGGGCTAAGGCTACTGCACTGCTACAGGCTGGGGACTGATTAGCTAAGTGGCAGTTCTGCAGAAAAGGACCTGGGGATTACAGTGGATGAGAACCTGGATATGAGTCAGCAGTGTGCCCTCGTTGCCAAGAAGGCTAACGGCACATTGGCTGCATTAATAGGAGCATTGCCAGCAGATCAAGGGAAGTGATTATTCCCCTCTATTCGGCACAGGTGAGGCCACATCTGGAGTATTACGTCCAGTTTTGGCACCCCACTACAGAAAGGATGTCGACAAATTAGAGAGAGTCCAGTGAAGGGCAACAAAAATGAATAGGGGGCTGGGGCTTGTTTAGTCTGCAGAAGAGAAGAGTAAGGGGGGGATTTGATAGCAGCCTTGAACTCCCTCAAGGGCGGTTCCAAAGAGGATGGAGCTTGGCTGTTCTCAGTGGTGGCAGATGACAGAACAAGGAGCAATGGTCTCAAGTTGCAGTGTGGAAGGTCTAGGTTGGATATTAGGAAACACTATTTCACTAGGAGGTGGTGAAGCACTGGAATGGGTTACCTAGGGAGGTGGTGGAATCTCCATCCTTAGAGGTTTCTAAGGCCCGGCTTGACCAAGTTCTGGCTGGGATGATTTAGTTGGTGTTGGTCCTGCTTTGAGCAGGGGGTCGAACTAGATGACCTCCTGAGGTCTCTTCCAACCCTAATCTTCTATGATTCTATGCTGGGCTCATCGAGACTAGGAGCTGCAATTGCAGTCAGAAGTGCATCAAGGATGGATGGATTCACAGTTGCTGCCATCCCAACAGAGGCACGTGAAAATGAATGGTTTCTGGAGTGGGAAAGGGATCTGCCCAGTTCAGACCCACTTATTGGGGTTGGGCTTAGCATTTCATGACCCTGAAGCTGGTCTGAACTTTTCAGGGCATCTTAAGGCCAATACAGACACAGGCCCAAAGTTTAGCATTGGTTCTTTTTACCCTCTGACGGGTGTGGGTGGCCCTGGTCAATATGCATGGGTTTTGGAGTGAGGTACACGGTTAAGAGGTGGGAAGCCAGGACATTGTCAGGGGTTGAGGTGCTTGGCTATATTCATGGCACTGCTCAGTAAGGCAGTGGCCAGTTCTGTTGCATAGATCCGTGGTTGTATAGATCAGTGGTTCTCAAACTAGGGCCGCCACTTGTTCAGGGAAAGCCCCTGGTGGGCCGGGCGGTGTCTGCAGGTTCAGCCAATCACAGCTCCCACTGGCTGCGGTTTGCCGTCCCAGGCCAATGGGGGCTGCGGGAAGCGGCGCGGGCTGAGGGATGTGCTGGCCGCCGCTTCCCACCGCCCCCATAGGCCTGGAGCGGTGAATCACGGCCAGTGGCAGCCACGATCGGCCGAACCTGTGGAAGTGGCAGGTAAACAAACCGGCCCGGCCTGCCAGGGTGCTTACCCTGGAGAGCCAAGTGCCAAAGGTTGCCGATCCCTGTCCTAGGTTGTCTGGTCCCTGACACCTCTGTAACATCTTCAAACCTTCAAAAAATTCTGTGTAATTTGAGGGATGGGCCTGGGTTCAAGGAAGTTCTTACTTTAAACAATCCAGTTTACTCAGGTCTACATACAACCATAAGCAGAACAAAAAATACAGACAATAACTTTACTATTTCTAACAATGATTTGCTTTTTCAAGAACTTCAAGGGATTCAATAGTTCCCTATAAAACAAGTTACTGCAGAATTAAAAAAAATTTTTTTTTTGCAGAAGTGCAGCAAATGAATAGTAATTTTTTCTCTTTACTCTCATGTTGATAGTGTTTGTCAGGCACCTCTATTTGAGGTAGTGTGACTCAATGGCAGAGCTCTTCTACTAAGCCATTAGCAGGGGGCCTTAGAAACCTTTATAAAGCTGGTTGAATTTCTGCTGACTCACTGTGCCAGGTACTGCTTGTTAACTCCATCTGGGCTATATAAGGAGCTAAGTGTGGGTTTGCTGGGGGTGGGGAAAGTGTGTGTCTGTAACTGTAAGAAAGCCCCCAGGATAAACCTGCCCAGGGATATTTAAACCCTGGTTTATTTTGCTTTATTGTTTTTTGGGTTGCCAAGTTCCAGGAAGGACTTGCTCAGGGACTGTGTGCTCTGACTCAGGGTAAGAACTTGATCAGTCACTGGTAGTTATGATCAGGGTTCTGTATATTCCCTGGCTAAGTGATTTGCTGTGAATCCTTCCTTGGCCATTGAATTGTACTCCAGAATTTAAGCCGTTATTTTAAAAAAAGTTTCCAGCCCTTGTGGTTATGAAGATGATCTCCTATATTGGAAATGAATGCAGTGATATCTGTTGAGGGCCAGAAACAACAGCTTTGAGTGTTGTGGTGTGCCCCATTTATCTCCTGTTAATTTTGAAATTTAATGATGATGCTATGTGTCAACACCGTTAGCTATTTAATAGCTGCTTGTTTTATCAAAAGCATCCAACTAAGGTGCTTTTCCCACAATCCCAAATTTGCCCTTTACACCTCTTCTAATGCCACAGTCCCAACTCTGCCCTATCCAATAGGCAAAACCACAAGGAACCTGGAATGTGTTATGGTTATATGCTTGCAGTACAAAATTTGGCTCCCCAATGAAAGTTAGAAGTCTAGGGGCAGCATAAAAGTCAGTTTATTACTAAAATAAATAACAGTAGGAATTATGTGCTGATTTGTGCTCATTTTCAGATTGAATTAAAAAAAACTTCCATTTTTAAAAAAATCTGAAACTGCTGCAGAATTTTTAGTCTGTTACACTGGTCTGTTTCAGAATCTAGTTCTCTTGATGGAGAACTTAGGTCAAGCTTTCTGAAGAGCTGACAAGACCCATATAGCCTTTCCCATTATTGCTCTATCTCCCTCATCTCTATAAAAGGAATGTGAAACTATCAATTTCTTGTTGTCCTAGATTACTGTTGGGTCCATGCCTAAGAGGGGGCTATATACCAGCTTCAGGTAGGTAGTTTTACACTTTCCCTAATTGCAAGCAAAACTGTTGACTCTCTGATTTCATGTTATGTATGAAAATGGCCCTATATACTCATTCTTTTGATATACACATCTGCTAAAACTTTCTAATTTGGCAAAGATTAAGTGTTGTAGGTTCTTGTACTGTGAAGTGAATTGCTCAGACACCAATTAACATTTCATTGCTAAGACTAGTCGATTTGTTATTTGCAGCTGTGGCCAAATTTGTGCATTTGAACTTTAAAGCCTTTGTTTGCATGGTCTATAGCACAGCAGAAAATGACAAACAGCTAAATCCTCGGTAAATAAAATAGGCTAGAAAGTACTAGCCTGTTGCTGAACTACTTTGATCCTCTTTCTCTCTTGTTGTGAGCTTTGCTCATCTACTGCTGTTTAGAAATACCTAAAATGTACTGTACGATGGAAAGCCATGCAAATCTAAGGGGGACAAATCAGGAGTTACTAATGGGTTAAAGAGGAAAACAAAATATTTAATGAAAAGTGTATATAAGAAATGGAGGAGTAGCTAATGTATGGAAAAGGTCATGAAGTGGTATTTCAGAACAGAGAAAAGTGATCCATTGATCTGTCTTTATTATTGTGCTATTTATGATTTGCTGCATATTGTGTGCTCTCTGTGCTTTAATTTACTTTATTCAGACTTCTACTTCTCCACCCCAAATGGAAATGAGACCCTTTCCCATTTAAAACATGCATTATCTTTAAGCACAAAGTTTGGTGAAGTATGTCGCCGTATTTGTGTCACATCAGATAATTCATGTTTAGGTTTAAATTATATTTATGGATTAGATGCTACATGTGAAGGCACACCGAAGAGACACTATCCAAATTGGTAACAGCAGACAGCATTTAGGGTCTTTGGAAAGCTGCAAAAATAGCACGAAGATGTCTGTACTGTGCTATAGGAGATACCTTTGTGGTATAGAGCGAAGGTCAGGTTTGTGTGGAGCTACACACCATTCTGGGAGAACAGTGATGGAACAATCCAGCACTGGTTGCACTTCTATTCTCAGCTATGCCTACTCATTTCAGTGAGTTGTACACACACACTCAGCAGCATTATACCAAGGATGGCCAGTCTCCATTCACATTCCTGAGCTCTGACCCATGTGAAGAGCGTAGGCAAGAGGTAGCACAGCTTCTTTACACCCAAGTCCATGTTCTAAACCCTTCTGTAGTTTGCACAGAGTGGTCCAATGGCCTGAGTCCATCTACTTTCCCTTGCCGATTGGGGTAGCGTAGCCTAGCAGCCAGGGTCCATACAATGTGCCCATAGGGCAGTGCGGCCCAATGGCCAGAGTCCACCTAATTCCTCTCCCCTAGTGGGGTAATGTGGCCTAGCGGCCAGAGTCCACATAACTCACTGTGTGGGGCCAGCTCCTCTGAAAGGAGGGTGGCCCAGGTAGAGGGACCCGGGCCTGCCCACTCCACCAAGTCCCTACCCAGGGCCCTATTAGTGGCAAGTTCTCCTCACCTGTGGTCCATTGGGGATCCTCCTGAAACACACCAGCCTGAACGGTCTCAGCACCATTCCCCTTTAAGAACTCTCTGGGTCACTTCCTACCATATTCTCAGATTCAGCCAGGTCCGCGGCATCCTTGGCTTCCCCTCTGCAGCGTGGCTGGGTGTGTCTGGCCTCTGCGTCTTGGGGTGCAAGCCTCTCTTCTGTTGGAGAGAGCAACAAGCCTCCTTCCCTTCCGGTGGTCCACCCTGACTACGCAGCTCTGCAGGCTTTTAAACCTGACTTCCAGGTTTAAACATGCCCGGCAGAGCCTCAGGGACGTGGCTTCCTCTGCTAGGAGAGAAGGATTAATCCCTGCTGTACCAGTGCAGGGCTGATCCGCCCCATTACAATCTCCTATCCAGAGTCCTCACCATGCTACATGAGAGCTTGTAGAAGAAAGCCTAAAGTATTCATCCATCCATCTATCTCCACCACAATAGTAACTATGAATTGCGATATGTATCTACAGTCGCATTGGCTCAGTATACTCTTTATCATTTCATTGTTCTTAATCCTGTCTCAGCATGAGGGACTGGACTAGATGACCTCTTGAGATCCCTTCCAGCCCTACATTTCTATGATTGTATGATTAAAAAGGTGTTATTCCAACTAATGGACATCAATTCTGTACTCTGGGCACTCTGACAACAATTAAAACTTTCTCAAATCATTACTCCATATATCAAATAAGACTACATGCTATCAATATAAATAACTAATCTCCCAATAACTAACCCCCAATACACCATGAGGAGGGAAGGGTGAACTCCTGTGTCTAGGGGGTCTTGAAGGGACATGCCCTATCTGCAGCTTCCTCCCTTTCATAGCTAGAAAGCTCCAGCTTGTGAATCTCCTCTGAATGCAAGCATGGCTATCTGATCAGAGGAGAAATTTGAGCTCTCAGATAACTAGGCTTCAGACTGTGTTGGGCTTTAAAGGGTAAAGCCAACACTTTGAATGCACCATAACTAGAAATCTTAAACCTAAATTCTATAAAACTTAGTCCGATTTTTGGCTTGAGTAATGTGTAATACAAATCTGGATTAACAGAGTACCCAGGGCCTGATTCATTCCTAGCTATCTTGGAGTCTCATCATGGGGTGAAGTTTCACCCATTGTGCTCTTTTGGAAACTGTAAGGGTTACCACAGCTCGTTAATTCTAAATCTACATTCATTTTATTCCAGGAAAGAGGAGTCTTTAGCACCACTGACAGATCTTCAACTTTTTGCAAATAAGTCCACTAATGGCCTTTCTCAGGTTAAATGGATGCCTCATGAACACACTGGCCTACCAACAGGGATATCAAACTTAGTTATCCCTCCCACACAACCTGCACACTAAGGCCATGTGGCAAGTAGACCAACCAAGTCTGATGAATGGGGTTACTCCTGAAGGGTCTCATATAATTTTTTTATAAGAAGACAGAATAGGGCTCTTCATAGGTCTAGGGTTCCAGGGCAGGGGTTTAAAAGTTAATTTAGCACTCATGAAATGTGCCAAATTGACAGTTTTCTATCTAGCTAAATAACAGGTACCTCATGAATGGTGGAAATGCAAGATTCCATGCTCCACTGTGACTCAGTGATGTGTTGAGAAAAAACAAAGGGAAGAGTGAGTACATGCTTACATCAACATAAATGTTCCTCCTCTTTCTCTCTCTAGCACTTGTCAAAGTGCAGGCCACCAGGTTTCCTGTTTTTGTATGTAGTGGTCCTCCTCCACCTTTAGCATGAATATCAGGCTTGCTAAGCATTATGCTCATTCCTTTGAATTCCCCTGTTTGACATTCAAGTTCTCAGTGGCTTGGAGTATGTATCTGAGTGTTAACATTTCTTAGGCTGCTGATATTTGGCTTGTTTGGTCAAAAGAAAAGTCTTAATGACAGTACAAAATATTTTCAGCAATTGCTCGTATAAGAAAAAATAAATTCCCCTCCTTCTCCTGCAGTGTGTCATCACCATTTACCTTGGTTCTCAACCTTGACTTATTTCTGGCTATTGAGGACCAAGAAGTGATGAAAAAGAAGGGATGCCACTTCCTTTGGAATAACTGGGAGATAGAGAAAAGGTACTAGAACTGGATGGAGAAAGGCTTTTTCCATCCTGCCAAAACTTTCTCATTCTACATCAGGGTGGAGCAAAAAAAGATAGAGACCACCTCCAAACAGCCAATAGCCTGCTTTTTATTGTAGTCCTGCCTGCTTCAGACCAGGGATTTGAACCTGAGTCTGAGGCATCTTCAATGAGTGCCATAATAATTAGGCTATTGGCTATTTTTATGTGGGGCTCTCTTACTGGGTTTGACCAGAAAGTCTATCCTGTACATAAGAAACATTTCCCAAGGAAAGTTTCAATGAAACTGGTATGCTCCTGTGAAAAATTTGGACAAATTGGCGTTTTCTATTGAAAAACTGGTTAGTAAAAAAATTCCTGACTAGCTCTAGAAGGCATCCATTAAAGGGGGTGAAGGACTTGGCAAAGAAATGAGTGGTAGCAGAATCCCCATGTCTGTCCCATGGAAGATACCAAGGTGACAAACAAACCAACTGTAGCTTCAGAGTGTGGGATGCATTTAAGGTGTGTGTGTGCGCACTTTGTCATATTAGAAAAAGAAGACAAACTGATTTTTGTCTCATGGTTCTATACTAGTTAGTCTTTTGAATTAGATGCATAGAAACAACATAGAAGAATAGCTGCAGCATCCAAAAATTATACCTGAAGACTTCAGTCTGCTAATTACATGTGTATACATGAAATAGCATTTCAAGGAATGTTGTCCAAAATCTCTGCCCCAAAATAATACATATCAGAGTAGTAATTCTATATAAACTCTATTAGAAAAAGAATAGTGTTTACTGAAAAGTATAGTAACAGGAATAGACATTAGGAAGAGGAAAGACAGATAGATCTTAAATGTGTGAATGCAGTCCATCTATGTACAGAAGCATTTCAAGACAGTAGGTGTCTTTTGAATGCTATGATCGGGGACCTGGAAATGTGTTTTATTATGTCCGTGAACTACATTAATAAAAAATCAGGATGTTTGCCTTAAAGGTGATTGTCATAACTATAAAAGGAAGGGTAACAGCCCTCCTGTGTACAATACTATAAAATCCCTCCTGGCCAGAGACTCCAAAATCCTTTTACCTGTAAAGGGTTAAGAAGCTCAGGTAACCTGTCGGACACCTGACCCAAAGGACCAATAAGGGGACATGATACTTTCAAATGTTGGTGGGGGGAAGGCTTTTGTTTGTGCTCTTTGTTTGGGGAGTTCACTCTTGGAACTAAGAGGGACCGGACATCAATCCAGGCTCTCAAAATCTTTCTGAACAAGTCTCTCATATTTCAAACTTGTAAGTAAACAGCCAGGCAAGGCGTGTTAGTTTTTATCTTTGTTTTCTCAACTTGTAAATATACCTTTTTGCTAGAGTGTTTATCTCTGTTTGCTGTAACTTTGAACCTAAGGCTAGAGGGGGGGGTCCTCTGGGCTCTTTAAGTTTGATTACCCTGTAAAGTTATTTCCCATCCTGATTTTACAGAGATGATTTTTATCTTTTTCTTTAATTAAAAGCCTTCTTTTTAAGAACCTGATTGATTTTTTTCCTTGTTTTTAGATCCAAGGGGGTTGGATCTTGATCCACCAGGAGTTGGTGGGAGAAAGGAGGGGGGATGGTTAATTTCTCCTTGTTTTAAGATCGAAGGGGTTTGGATCTGTATTCACCAGGGAATTGGTGAAGAGTCTCTCAAGGCTACCCAGGGAAGGGAATTAGCACATTGGGAGTTGTGGCAGCGGACCAGATCTAAGCTGGTAGTTAAGCTTAGAAGCTTCATGCAGGCCCCCACATTTGTACCCTAAAGTTCAGAGTGGGGAAGCAGCCTTGACAGTGATGGACTGTAATACTATCACTCTCCCAGCCCTCTTGGTTTATTCTCTGTTCTATTTTAAACTAGGACGTCTTCTATTGCATAGCTGGGCATAAAGAGGAGGAAGTGTTTCATCCTTTTATGTGGCAGTCCAAGAGGTATAGATAAAGAATTGAGTAAGTAACAGATGTTTTGTCTGATGATGAATAAGCATTAGATTCCAATATCATACAGTCAAGTTTTACTATCCCATCCCTTTATTTAGGCTTCATTCTATAGCACCAGCCTTTCAAATCCCATTCAGCCTGAACTTCAAGGGTAACTGCTTTCTTTATCAGCAGAAAGAACAAACTTAAGTGTCACACACATTTGGAAATTCACAGTAAATCTCATAATGAATTTTAACCCCCAAGTGGGATATATCTGAACTCACAACCATAAAAGCAAGATATGGCTTACTAATGTGTGAAGCCCATGTGGAGATATCAATGTTTGTTCTTCTTATCTTTCTTGCACTATCCCAAATTCTTTCATATAATAGCCGTCTGACCCAGAATTTGCAAGTATAGCTTCTGAATGCATTAGGAGGGTTAATTCCCTGGAGCAGTCAGTATTCTTTCTGATGAAAGGTATTGAAAAGGCTATTACTTGCTTCAATGCATGGGTAGCACCAAAACACTCAAAGGTTCAACTTTCTCTTAGCATTGTAAATCTGTTTTTGTGGTTAAATTGAAATGGAACAAGACAGTATGTTGTGTTTTATAGTTAAGATAATATGCTGGTGTGATGCTATGTCCTGCTGATGCATTAAACTTGGGAATTTCACCTAAACATGAATCACTTCATTTTTGACTTAAAATAAAATAAGAAAAAGCACATACACAATGTTCAACTTGCAATAAAAGCTGAAAGGAAAGTGGAAGGACAGATTAAGTGTTGTAAAAGAGTAGGTGCTGCTTGTGAGGTGCTGGATATATGCAATAATGGCACATGGAAGAGGCAAACATGAGGGGTTAAAGGAAAGTAGAGAGGGGGAGAAAGAGAGTCTGTTCCCTAGCAATAAAGAACAAATTAGGTTCTCTAGAATTCATCATGGTCTATTACATCATTAATTAACAAGTAATAGAATAGTATAGGTCAGGGGTTGGCAACCTCTGGCACGCGGCTCGCCAGGGTAAGCACCCTGGCTGGCCGGGCCAGTTTATTTACCTGTTGACGCATCAGGTTCGGCCAATCGCGGCCCCCACTGGCCGCAGTTCGCCGTCTCAGGCCAATAGGGGCGGCGGGAAGCAGTGAGGGATGTGCTGGCCGCGGCTTCCCGATGCCCCTATTGGCCTGGGACGGCAAACCGCGGCTAGGGGGGGCCGCGATTGGCTGAACCTGCCACGTCAGCAGGTAAATAAACTGGCCTGGCCCGCCAGGGTGCTTACCCTGGCGAGCCACGTGCCAGAAGTTGCCAACCCCTGGTATAGGTTGAACTATAATACCAGTGATCCATAGACTACATGAGTGTCTCATACATTGACAGTTTTCCCATAAGGAAAACTGTCTGCTATTGTTGGAGAACTTTTTGGAAAGTAAAACGTTTTCCTTGGCATTAAATGTCTCTCCTTGAGTTTGTCTTCTACTCATAAGAGTAAATTGACGTGCTGAACCCCCGGGGCTAGTCCAGCTTATAGAGAATTGGGAAATAACCAGCTGAGGATTCTGCCTTTTCAAACCTTCCATGCTGGCTGTGATGCCAGCCTTGAATTCCCTTTTGTCTGCTTCTGTCACAAACATCTCCCCACTTCATTCCATGTTACCGCATATTCATGAAACACCCTCCCCGAGAAAATCTTCAAGACTCACCTCTTTATTGCCTGCAAAAAAACCAGCCCTTTTCAGAATCACTGCTTCTCAGGATAGAGTTCCCCATTCTGCAAGTACCTCTTTGTTCCTATAGATGTGTATGGTCTTACATTTGGCTGTATTGACATGTATATTGCTTGTTTGCATGCAGTTTACCACGTGATCCAGATTGCTCTGTCAGTGACCTGTCCTTTTCATTATTTATCACTTCCCCCATCTTGACCATCTGAAAATTGTATCAGGAGAGATTTAATATTTTCTTCAAGACATTGATTCAAATATTAAATTGCACATGGCCAAGAGCTGATTTGTGTGGGATTCCACTAGAAACACATCTGCTCAATGATGGTTCCCTGTTTACAATTACATTTTGAGACCTATCAGTTAGCCAGCTTTTAATCCATTCAATGTGTGCCAGGTTAATTTTACATCATTCTAGTTTTTTAATGAAAATGTCATGCAGTAGCAAGTCAAATGCCTTACAGAAGTATATCACATCAACATTCTTACCTTTATCAACTAAACTTGTAATATTTAAAAAAAAAATAAGTTTGGCAGGATCTATTTTCTATAAGCCCTTGTTGATTGCTGTTAATTATATTAACCTTCTTTTATTCTTTAGTAATAGAGCCCTGTATCAGCCATTACATTATTTTGCCCAGGATCAATATCAGGCAGAGAGGCCTATAATTAGTTGTGTAATCTGTTTATCCTTTGAAAATATTGTCACAATATTAGCTTTTTTCAGTCCTCTGGAATTTCTCCAGTGTCCCAAGATTTATTAAAAATCAGAACTAATGGGCCAGAGGCAGCTCTTTTAAAACACTTGGATGTAAGTTCAACACTTCTGCCTTTTCTTCATCATCATCATCAACTGTATCAGTTCCCTCTAGAAAAGGACCAATGTATTTTGTAGTTGATATACTTTAAAAACCTCCTTCTTATTGTCCTTAACTCTGCTTGCCATAGATTTTTCTTGAATCTTTTTGCTTGGCTTATCCATTTTGTACAATTTCTAGCTTCTGATTGATATTAATTGCTATCAATTTCCCCTTTTTACTACTTATTTTATTTTATTTTTTATAGCTGCCTTCACTTCCTCTCTTAACTAGGCTGTTCCCCCCCCGCCCCATTCAGTGTAGTGTAATTCTTAATTGTGGGTTTTGGGGTAGTTAGTAAAATGGTCTTAAACATTTCCCAATTATCATTCAAACTTTTCTGTTTAAATTCTCTCTCTCAACTGATTTGGCTCATACTTATTTTTAGCTTTGTGAAATTGATTACAAATGTAATCAAGTTAATGATCACTTTCACCTAAGCAACCACTAACTTTTACTGCTGTGATCAATTCCTCTTTATCTGACAAGGTGAGGTCTAATATAGAATTCCTGTGTTGGATGCAACCTTTTTTGAGTTAGGAAAATGTCATCTATAATGTTTAGAAATTCCAAGGACCGTTTTAGTACTGTCAGCATCAGACCTCCAGCATGTGTCATGCAAATTGAAGTCCCTCATGACAAAACATTTCTCCCTGCCATTATACATAGGTGCTTAAGTCAGATGGTTCATTAAGGTGATTTGGTGATCTGTAGCAGATACCCACTAGTACCCCATCTTCCACGTTATCTGTTAGGACATTGATCCATAAGCATTCAAGATAATTTGCTTCTGAATTATCCGTGACTTGGAAACAGGTAATGACATATTTTTTTTTACGAACAGTGCCACCCTCCCCTCCCCTTTTGCCTGCTCAATCCTTCCCAAATGGGCTATAACAAGTTATTTTATCATTCCAGTCATACAAATCTCCCACCAGGTTTCAGTAATACCAGCTAGGTTGAATTTATATTTGTAAGTGAACAATTTCAATTCCTCTTGTTTATTAATCAGGCTCATAACATTGGTGTACAGCCAATTAAAGAATTTCTTGATTTCAAATCTCATGGTGCCTTGATTAATTTTGTCCTTAGCATCTTGATTTTGTGATAAGTGAATGCTCAATTGTTCTCTTTCACCACTCCCCTATTGTTTGTTTAATGCTGACCTGACTTCTCTAGCCACCCTTTCCCTTAAAAGATCGGTGCCTATTCTACTGAGATGGAGGCCATCCAAACTATACTCTCTTCTCTCCTGACAGAAGATGGCTCAAAGTTCACAAAACAAAAACCCCATACTTTACACCACTTACTGCATGCTGGCTAGGTATCTTCTGTCTTTCTTTGCTCCCGGGACAGGAAGGAGTCCAAGATCACTTGAACATTCAGCTCCTTCGGCACTCTCTGAAGTCATCTGTAATCTGTGAAGTTTTCATATGAAGCAGTGTTGTTGGTATCCATATGCATCATCAACAGTGGAGCCTTGCCCACTAGGTTTGAATAGGATTTCCTGCAGGCTAGGGTTGAGTAGAATTTTTTCTTTTGTTGCATATTGTTTACTTTATTTTGGGGGGAATTGACATTGTATGAGAAAAAGGAACTATCTATAAAACACACTAGGGAGAGCTTGTAGAAACCCCTGTATTTAGACTGCCTAATACTTTCCATTAAAATTTTTTTTGCAACCTATTCTTTGAGAAGCTCCCACACCTCCGTTGTTTGTAGCAAGCTTTTGATATTCAGTAGGAGGAAAACCTTTGGGCTGTTGAAGTGCCTTTTCTTTCTCCCATGGAAATTTTTGTATGCAGTTGAAAACTTACTTATTGTTAATGCTGTCAATGCCTTTGTCACTCACTGTTATCTTCCTTAGAGGGAAAAGAAGTTAGGAGATGGTTATGTGGTTGGGACACAGGACTGGTAGTCAGAAGATCTTGAATCTGCCACAGGCCTTCTCTGTAACCTCAAGCTAGTCATTAGGACCAGATACAACTTTACAACCTGCCCAGAGTAAGAGGTAGAACATCGCTACACTCTCCCATGAGCAGACCAGAGAATGAATTGTGACTAGCAAATCACAATTCATTCCTTGGTTCTTCTCTATTTGTTCCAGGGGGAAGTAATCTGTGCAGCCATTAACCAGGATCAGATTATTTCCCCTGTCCCACCAGCTCAGCTGTGCTGGCTGGTATATTGGGGGTAGTGTCAAAGCTTTTCCCATTTCCTGTTCACCCCCTCCCCATACCTGCATTGGAGGGGGGTTTCTTTTCCCCTCCTTCCACCGCACTGTGACCAGAAATACAAGTAGCCCATGGAGGGAATAATGGGGCAACTTATGGCCCTCCTTTAGTCACTTACCCAAAGTCATGGCTATCTTGCCCTTAGCATCTAACTTTGCCCCCAGAATTCTGTGCCTGTCATCAGTGAGGCCCTTTGAGGCACAAAGAAACTAAGAATCACATTTTCAGTTACTTTGCTTGTAAAACCAAGTTGACACCCATTTAATGAATTTAGCTTCACAATACTCTTATTAATGTTTGTAAAGTGCTTTGAAAGCCTCCGATATTAGGTGCTCTGTGAAGGTAAAGCATTATTGTACATTACTTTGCTTGTTTTACATAAATTATTATAGGCTCTTGGCTTTAAAGTAAAAAGAAACCTGCTACTCTTTACTTTAAACTTTAAAAAAAAATTCTGCTTAAACCCCATCAAACCACTGTGAGCTTTTTCTGTATTTCTGTTCCTGTTATGGCTGATTAGTTAAGAAGCAGAAGGCAACACTGCAATGTAAAATATCCATTTGTCTGCTAGTGTCAGGTTGTCCTGACATGATGTGCTAATGAAAAGCATATGACGCATTAGCAGCAGGTACTCCAGATATGGCAGTTCCAAGACAGGCATTAAGAGACCTTGAATGAGTCAGTGTCAGGCTATAGTTTAACCTAATATCAACACCTTCGGGTACCCCATCAAATGTAAGAGAAATGAAAGATTTTAAAGGCTATATTAATCCTGGTGACCCTGCACTGTGGGAAAGCTCAGTTATTTGGCACAGGTCTTTTTGTTCTCATAACTGTGGCAAAACTTAAGTATTCAATGTTCCTTAAAATCTTACTTTCTACCTGTTTAATATGGAGGTCTTGTGCTAGTACACTTGTAATATTCAGCATAGAAATGCACCTGCTATTGGCTGTTATATTCTACTGTCTGAGTGCCTTTGTTTTCCTCTGTGTTTTCTAGTTTCCATAATCATGAGAAGCAGCAAAAAGTATTTAGGAAACAAGCTTTCAGCCTAAGAATAGCCCAAATAAAAAATCCAGTGGATTTTCTGCTACCAATTCAAACACATTAAAGTATGTAACTATGGAGGCAGGGGTATGAGGTTGGAGTTGAATCTAATGCACGTTTTAGCTTCTATGTTCCTCTGCACTTCATATCTATCTATTTTTTGTTTCTAGTTGGGATGGATGTTCATCTTGAAGCTGCTAAGACTCAGGAGTAACACTGTTGTTTTAGAAATCTCTGATCCTATGTTTGCAAGAAAAGTTGCCTCAGATAGCATGGGTTCTCATGGCAGCGGCGGCTTCAAGGATCCTCTTGGCTGAATATGAGCAGCTCAGGTTTAACTTAAAGTCAAGTGACAGTTACAAGATCTGGAGCTCCTGCCATGTTCTGAATTCCCGTGTTTCAAATTCACTCCACACACACTCAGTTCACACACATTGTGCAACCAACAGGGGACCACACTGGGAGTCAGGGGAGTTAGGTTCTAGCCCTGACTGTGTCAAACTCATGTGAACTTAGCCAAGTCCCTTACCTACTTCTATATGGCTATTCCTCTAGTTGTGAAAGGGTGCTAATGATATCCACATTCATAAAATGTTTTGAGGGCTGTGGATGAAAAGTGTATGCAAGTATTAGGTATTTTTAGTGATTAGCTGACCTGCATAGTAATAAAATACTAGTCAAGCATGTATAATATGAAAATATAGTTGGTTGTTGCCCCTTGGCAGCTAGCCAATATTTGGGGCCTTGTCAGGCTGTTTCCATTAGGAGACAAACTGAGTATGTGACTCAGGTATTTCTTTGTAAATAAACAGGAATGCGCCACAGAATGCACACAGGGTATGTCTACTCTGCAATGTAAGCCTGGGGTTAGTGGAATTCAAGTCAGCAGACCCTGGATTAAAGAGCCCAGGTCTTGAGCGTTTATACGGATTGTCAACTCTAGGTTAAGAATTTTATAACCTGGGCCTGCATCCACGCTTCCGTATACAGACCCGAGTCCAATCAACCACATACCAGACTTCCTAACTTCCTAATTTTGAAATGTGGCTGCTCTAGCTCTTTATTCGTGGTAGACTGTGGAAAAACGTGGCTGTCCATCAAACTTGACTGTCCACAGGACAAAAACCAGTCAGTCCGTAGGATTGTGGGATGCTTTTGGTGGACTCTCAGGGTATGAGTCCAGTGGAGCTGCATTTACGCTGCAAAGCAACAGAACTTGAGCCCTGGGTCCTAGCTTGGCTCAGACCCTCTACCCCCATGGGGTGCTGGGACCCTGAGAGTCCTGGGTTAGTGTGATTTGTGTGGAAAGGAGGTTAGGCTTGAGCTTGAGTTCGAAATCTGGGCTTACATTGCAGTGTAGATATGCCCACAAAGTCCTGTTTCCCTGAACAATGTAGGAACAAACTGAAGCGATTTTCTTTGCTCAGAAATCCTGCTTTTCCAGTCAGTTCAGTGCTCCAGGGAACTCTGTCTCCACTGCTCCCTCTCATGGCCTCACTCATGACTGCTTCTCTCACCATCTGCTGACATTATCCTCACTGTCTCACTTTCTTGTTGCTGTTGATTTGGACACCCACACAGAGACACAAAGCTGCAAGCAATCTAGGCTCCATCCCTTGCATTTTCATTGTTTCCTCAGAGAAAACCCTCTTATTCTCCCTGAGTTAGTTCTCTTCCCATGAGACCCAGTGCCTTGGGCAGTGGCTTCTGTTATTTCAGCTATCTTATTCCATAAAGGAGCTTATTTATTTCTTCCATTTAGCTTGAATGAAGGATAGCTAGCACTCCCATTAGCTTTAATGAGGTCATTTATTGCCCACAGATCAAAGAAACACTTGATGGCAGCCATTAACACCTTCTCACATAACAATATGATAACTCATTCATGATTTTAGGTGCTTTGAAAGTGGAAAAACACTGTATAATGTGGCATAGGACCTGAGCTGTATCTGTCCCGTTGATTTCAATTAATTTATACTATTTTTGGGACATTCTAGTCTTCCATGTTACTGCTAGGCTGGTGGTTCTCTGTGTCTGTTGCTTTAAAGAACTTCAAAATAAGTATTTAAATCTTATTAAAGAATTATTCTTCAGCCCCCTTGAAGAACCCCACTGCAAACAGCATTAGTGAAGAGGCTCCCACAACATCTTTTTTTTGGGGGGGGGGGAGAGAAAGGGGTGCATAGCAGCAGAAAAGAGCATGCCATGAATCCATCAGTTTTGCTGCCCTTCACTTGATGAAATGGATGGGATCATAGAGCCCTTTACATTTAAACATATGCAAGAAAAGGAGACATTAGAGAAAGTTTCTAGGATAGTCAATGTGCAGCCCACAAAATTCTACAATGTGGTCAGTGTCCTCAGGTTTAATATAAACCCATATTATGGGGCCCAGTATATACCACAATAATAACTAGAGAATGTGACCAAAGATTCCAAACATGGGTACCTAAATGTAGCCCCTTAAATATGTAAAAAAGTGTCTTTAATTTATAAGAGGGGGTCGCACTCAGAGGCTTGCTATGTGAAATGGGTCATCAGTACAAAACTTTGAGAATCACTGCTGTAGCTGATCAGCACCTTTGACAATCAGGTGACTTTTATTTAACACCATTATAAATGTTGGAGGCAAAGCGAGGTTTGGGGTGGAGGTTGACGGCTCGTGACCCTCATGTAATAACCTTGCGACCCCCTGAGAGGTCCCAACCCCCAGTTTGAGAACCCCTGAACTACAGATTGCATTGAAGTAAGTTGAGCTAAGTGAGGCTGCATTTCTATAGATGCCTAAATTTCAGTTCCCATATTTGGAAATTTTGACCATAGCTTACATATTATGTATGGCAACACTTTATGAAGACCAATTGTTATTGAAAATATGTTGTCTGTATGTAACTACTGATCTATTCTAGAGGCCTGATCTAAAGCCCATGGAAGTTATGGAAAGAAATTCTCCAATTGTCTTCACTGATTATACTCTAGAAAAAGTAATATGTATTCATCACACTTAAGTCCCTTGCTCATTTTAAATACAAAGCCCAAACATATACAAGTAAGTTTCATTCCTGCTTGAAAAAATTCCAAGATCAATTTTAGAGCAGGATTTCCTAACTTTATCATAGCAACCCTTTGTAGAAATACTTTTTTTTTTTTTAAATTAGGCTTCTCAAATAGTGTGTATAGGTGCTATAAATAGTCTGTAAACATGAATCGCCAAAGAGGAAAATAATTCCTTGTTACTTGGTCATAAGAGAATCTAGTCATGCCAGGAAAGCGAACCTTGCTGTTTGGAAGAATTTAGACACTACACTGAGTGAAAGTTTAAAGAATACAAATCAGGATTAAGTCTTTGCTTCAACAGTAAGAGCTGACTGGGAACAAGTTTCCTAAATGGGGAGTGAACTGTTTTTACAGAATGGTTTTGTGAAGGATAGAAAGGCATGTACAGTAACTCAATCAAAAGATTTCTCTGTTGGATTCTACATATACTTGTTTAAAGTCCTCTTAAAGCCTCCTGTTAGTAGTGGCATGACCACAATATCTGTGGCTAAAGTAAAAGGAGTGATAATTGAAGCTTAGGGAAATAACAGATGTTACCTTTCCCATTGAGACTCTGTTGTAAGTGAAAATGCTCCCAGGAGACTTCTTTCACCACATTAGATGGAAGGAATTAATTAGAATGCTTTGCTCAGGGATGGCTATTGGAAGAAGAAATGCATCCCTTAAGACTTTGTTGTTAAACCAACTTTTTCCTTGATGTATATTACTGGTGGTATGTGTTTTAGCCTTCCAGAGTCATAGTTGGATATTTCACAATCCAAAATCTGCAACCTTTACTCACATTGAGTAGTTGTACTCACATGATTAGTCCCATTTGATGTAAATGGGACTACTTAACATCACTCACCATGAGTAAGGTTTGCAGAGTTAGGCTTCAAGGGAATGAGCTAGGATGTTAGGTTGTATTAAGAAAGAAACTAATGAGGACATGTGTCACTGGCTATAAGTATCTCTGGCACATCTTGAACACTGCATTTGGTTTTGGTGACCTCAACTTGAAAAAGATGTGTTGAAAAAGAAAATGAAGAAAATTCATAGATGAGGAAAACTGGTTGGAATTGTGGTAAGTGGGAGGTTGAAGATATTCCGTGTGATGAGATTATAAAGAATAGATTTACTTCTAAAAGTTGGGACAGAAAAATAATTGGAGAGCATATGACAGAGGTTTATAAAATAATGCCGTGATTCTCTTGTGAGCCACCTGCAGTTGTGTTCACAGCATTTCCCATTCACAATCATAAAACAGCTTGTGGCAACTACAGCAATTGCTTACAAGTAATTTTTTTTACAAATGAAAAAGTAGTATTTGGAAGTCATAATGCATCTTGCCAATTTATTTTAGTTTTAGTGGCCTTTTAATGCAGGTTAGCAGTTGAGAAATAAGGAGGAAGAGCCAGCACCATATGACCAGTGGTCCACAGACTATAGTTTGAGAACCTCCGGTATAGTAAATGTCAGTCTAGCAGTTCTATTTATCCTCCCCCATCATACAAAGTCAAGGGTAAGCTCCTTAGCATAGGGGCCAGTCATCCTGGAGCATAGTTGGCAGGATGCATCATGTTTGGTTTTTAACTTTCTTTCAGAATTAGGTCACTGTTGGGATGTAGGGCATCTGACTAGATGGAGTATTGGCAGTTGGTTCTGTATGAAATGCTCTAAGAAAATTGTCGACAAGCTGCTGATTTCTGTCTTGCAGGATGATGCTAGAATACATTTCAGGAGCACACATTTCCAAGCTGGCATTTACTTTAAACTCCCAAAGGTAAAACGTTTCAGACAACGGAAGACGACTTCTCTAATGTCAGGAATAATTCATTAGCTAGCACTCTGACATTCACTGATGAATCTTGGGAATTTAGCACTCCCTTCTTAGTAACACCCCTGTTGCCTACTTTCTCTTAGAGTTTTGAAAACATTATTCACATGTACAGGGTAATTAATGAGTTGTAGGAGTGATTGCATATTAGGTTCTCTTTCCTATGAGCCTTCTCAAATTACTTTGTGATGTTTGAGGATGCAATGATATAAAAAGTTATTAGGCTAGAATAGATTCACCAATCCTGGCACAGGGCTTGCCAGAGGGGTTTCATCAGGAAGAAGGACAGATGGTAGTACTGTCCTTCCTTATATGTTTTCCTCTTGGACAATCAGCTTTGTTACAGCTGGGGCTCCAGTGAAGGCTGCTTTAAAGTTGTATTGAATAGTGTATCCCCTAGTTGCCCTGGGCATGCTTTCTCCTTGGCTAGCATTACCAACTTTCTTGGCCCATTAGGGTATGCCTGCAGTGTGGCAAAGACTGTGCTTTCCAGTCTGAGTAAACAGACACATGCTAGCTGTGCTGGAGCTAGTGCCGGAACAATAGCAGTGTGGCCATTGTGGTATGGATATTAGCATGAGCCATCCAACCATCTATGAACACATAGGGTCCAGCAGGATTGCACTCATTGCAGCACAGATGACAGCACAAGCTAGCACCCATCTACATGGCTATTTTTAGCGCACTAACATGAGTGGAGCTAGCACATGTCTGTTTACTCGAGCTGGGAGACCTGCTTCCAGCAGCAGTGTAGACATATTTTTAGAGGTCCCAAGAAAAAGTGAGGTAGTATTCTCTTTTTCTAGTTTCAATGTCCCTCAGAGGCCTCTACTGGATAAGGGAGAAGCGGTGGATGTGGTATACCTAGACTTAAGAAAGGCATTTGATACGGTCTCGCATGATATTCTTATCAATAAACTAGGCAAATACAACGTAGATGGGGCTACTATAAGGTGGGTGCATAACTGTCTGGATAACTGTACTCAGAGAGTAGTTATTAATGGTTCCCAATCCTGCTGGAAAGGTATAATAAGTGGGGTTCCGCAGGGGTCTGTTTTGGGACCGGCTCTGTTAAATATCTTCATCAACGACTTAGATATTGGCATAGAAAGTACGCTTATTAAGTTTGCAGATGATACCAAACTGGGAGGGATTGTAACTGCTTTGGAGGATAGGGTCATAATTCAAAATGATCTGGACAAATTGGAGAAATGGTCTGAGGTAAACAGGATGAAGTTTAATGAAGACAAATGCAAAGTGCTCCGCTTAGGAAGGAACAATCAGTTTCACACATACAGAATGGGAAGAGACTGTCTAGGAAGGAGTACGGCAGAAAGGGATCTAGGAGTTATAGTGGACCACAAGCTAAATATGAGTCAACAGTGTGATGCTGTTGCAAAAAAAGGAAACATGATTCTGGGATGCATTAACAGGTGTGTTGTGAGCAAGACACGAGAAGTCATTCTTCCACTCTATTCTGCGCTGGTTAGGCCTCAACTGGAGTATTGTGTCCAGTTCTGGGCACCGCATTTCAAGAAAGATGTGGAGAAATTGGGAAGCGTCCAGAGAAGAGCAACAAGAATGATTAAAGGTCTAGAGAACATGACCTATGAAGGAAGGCTGAAAGAATTGGACTTGTTTAGTTTGGAAAAGAGAAGACTGAGATGGGACATGATAGCAGTTTTCAGGTATCTAAAAGGGTGTCATAAGGAAGAGGGAGAAAACTTGTTCATCTTAGCCTTTAAGGATAGAACAAGAAGCAATGGACTTAAACTGCAGCAAGGGAGGTTTAGGTTGGACATTAGGAAAAAGTTCCTAACTGTCAGGGTGGTTAAACACTGGAATAAATTGCCTAGGGAGGTTGTGGAATCTCCATCTCTGGAAATATTTAAGAGTAGGTTAGATAAATGTCTGTCAGGGGTGGTCTAGACAGTATTTGGTCCTGCCATGAGGGCAGGGGACTGGACTTGATGACCTCTCGAGGTCCCTTCCAGTCCTAGAATCTATGAATCTACCAGGATCTTTGGTGGTAGAAGCTGGCATAGAAACTGAGTTGTATCTTATCCATTAATTGTAATTACTTGATGACTTTCCTTTTCGTTATTCTGCATTCTATTCTATGCTATTATTTGGCTGGTGGTACAGACATTTTGTACCCATGAAAAAGAAGGTTTTAAATAAGGGCTCCTAACGTGAACAAATTAAAAAAATTAATCAGTTATTAATGTTTTATACAGGGTCATATAGCACATTCATCATTGTGGTATCTAAACACCTTCCAGTAGAGCATTAAGTAACGTGACTAACATATTCATAGATTCATAGATTCTAGGACTGGAAGGGACCTTACTAAAGTCTAGGTATACCACATCCACAGCTTCTCCCTTATCCACAAGTCTCGTTATCCTATCAAAGAAAGCTATCAGATTGGTTTGACATGATTTGTTCTTTACAAATCCATGCTGGCTATTCCCTATCACCTTACCACCTTCCAAGTGTTTGCAGATGATTTCCTTAATTACTTGCTCCATTATCTTCCCTGGCACAGAAGTTAAACTAACTGATCTGTAGTTTCCTGGGTTGCTTTTATTTCCCTTTTTATAGATGGGCACTATATTTGCCCTTTTCCAGTCTTCTGGAATCTCTCCCATGATTTTCCAAAGATAATAGCTAGAGGCTCAGATACCTCCTCTATTAGCTCCTTGAGTATTCTAGGATGCATCTCATCAGGCCCTGGTGACTTGCAGGCATCTAACTTTTCTAAGTGATTTTTAACTTGTTCTTTTTTTATTTTATCTGCTAAACCTACCCCCTTCCCATTAGCATTCACTAGGTTAGGCATTCCTTCAGACTTCTCGGTGAAGACCGAAACAAAGAAGACATTAAGCATCTCTGCCATTTCCAAGTTTCCTGTTACTGTTTCTCCCTCTTTACTGAGCAATGGGCCTGCCCTGTCTTTGGTCTTCCTCTTGCTTCTAATGTATTGATAAAAAGTCTTCTTGTTTCCCTTTATTCCTGTAGCTAGTTTGAGCTCATTTTGTGCCTTTGCCTTTCTAATCTTGCCCCTGCATTCCTGTGTTGTTTGCCTATATTCATCCTTTGTAATCTGTCCTAGTTTCCTTTTTTTATGACTCCTTTTTATTTTTTAGATCATGCAAGATCTCGTGATTAAGCCAAGGTGGTCTTTTGCCACATTTTCTATCTTTCCTAACCAGCGGAATAGCTTGCTTTTGGGCCCTTAATAGTGTCCCTTTGAAAAACTGCCAACTCTCCTCAGTTGTTTTTCCCCTCATATGTCACAAGTAGTTCGTTCTCTCCTCTCCCCAGTGGGAGAACAGTGTGAAGTGAAGCATTTTTCTTTTTTTATTACACATGTTCCTATATGTTTGTCAAAGAAATGTGCCTACGTTCTTGTGGGAGTTTATTCCACAAGCTTGGATCAGCCCTGATTCTCCGTCTAATGTTCTGTCCATTAGGCTACATTGTCTCCTGAATTTGGAGCAAAGAAAGTTATTCTACTTTCAGGTTCTTGAATGAAATATGTGCTTGCTTAGATAGCAAACTATGTTCTGGATAGCAATGCAGTCAAAAAAAGTGTCCTTCCTTTGAGGAGACAGACAAATGTTGGAAGAATGAGGATTTATGGGCTACTTAGTTAGCAAGAAAATATTGGAATAGTAACCATTACATATCATTGGATGGAGTTGGTTAAATACTGCAAAAACAGTGTTTGTGAAAGTTTGCTCAGAGTCTGAATGTCTGATTGCACCATGATCACTCCCCATTTTCATCATTATTGATGAATGTTCATGTGAATGGGTTTTTATGCTCATGAATGTTTGGAAAATGCAGAGGTGAAGTGAGTGGGGGCATGTGGGGTCACGTGCCCTCCCAGATTTGCTGCTTGGTTGATCTCAAGCATGCTCACATGGACTTAACGTGCTCAGTAACACTGCTCAACCCATCTGCCCTCAACTCTGCCCTCCCCGCTTCTTCCCCCACTATCAGCAGCCACGTGTCTTCTCTGGGAAAATGTCTGTTTTGCAGCTGTCTGTCTTCATATATGAATGAGAATATTTGTGTATGAACAAGGGTATTTGTTTTACATTTACTATTTAACTGCTGCTGGTCATTTGTTATTTCTTATTCCATTCTTTATAAGATTTCAGTCAATCAGAGAGAAAATAATATCCTTTTTCACACTCTCAATGGATAGAGAACTGTCAGTCTGTAGACCCTATTAAGTGAAATGTACTTGCATAAACCTTTTGTCATATAAGTATGAAAAGCAAATATATTCGAAATCGAAGTCTTTTCTCAAACTATTGACAGACAAAAATAATTAAATTTATTTGCAGTGAATAATTTGATGACTGGGGCACTTGGAGAAGAGATTGTTACATCACTTATTTTGCTGGAGGTATAATGGGCAGAGGGAGGGCAGATGGGTTATGAAAGAACATGGCTGGATGATCAGACAAGAGACCACCGCTTTGAAAAGTGCTGTGCTAGACCACTAAGAAAAGGCAAAAAGCCTTGTTTTTATTCTTTATATTAAATCAACAAGCTGTAATCAAAGTCAGTCCTCTATGTATTGTTCAGCTAAATCTATTTCTGTTCTAATATTATAAAAGAAACACAAGATTTCCAAGAAAAATCACAGCATAACAACATTGCTGTGGGCTGGGTGAAGTGGCATTGAAATTAGGGTTGTAACCACCGCTGTTCCTTTAAAATAGCTGTAAGAAACCATGAGGTTCTTTTATGAAATAATAGTGGTCTTCACCTCCAAACAAAGATACATGTCACTGCCCCCCAAAAACATATTTAAATCTGCTCAGGAATTAGAAATATGTGTCGGAGAATTTTTTTGCTGGTTGTATGATAGGGTGGGCAGACATATGAGGAGAAGGGACAAAAGCAGCTAGAAAGCTAAGATGACAGTAAAAGAAGTGCTGGTAATGAGGCCCTGAGAGAAAGCAAAGAGAGGGAACTTTCTGAGCACAGAGTGCTGTCTGGAAAGGCAGGCATGGAAATTGCTCTGTGTTTATGAAAACAGGATTTTATGTATAATCTTTGTAAATAAATAAGATTGCATCAAAGAAAATACCTGGCTGTATCATCAATTTCTCCTCCTAGTGGAAACAACCCACAGGGGCACAAACGTAGGCTACCTGCTCAGGTCATAAAGGGGTAACTATCTTAAGTACCTTTTCTTTGCATTCTGTTGAATAACTCTGACTTGGAAGAAAGAGATTTTAAAACAGATTCCTTCCTACTCTGATATCTACACTTAGAAAGTAATCAATCTGTTCTGTTTCTTTTCCAAAATGATGCATGATATAGGCTACTGAGAATGTTCTCAAAATAAGAAGATTTTAGCAAGTCAACACATGTAATTAATTTGTTCGGAAAGAATATGATGGTCATTAATAATATGGATTTGAGGCTTCCCTTGGGGAATGGTGGGTTATTTGTTAATTCACTCAGCTAACAAGTATGTGGAGAAAAGGCATATTAAAGAAATGAATGGTCTTTTGGTTGTTTTTTTCCCTGGGACATTTAGTATTATAGCAGAAGTCAGTGGAATGGCATTTGTGCCAGCTAAGGGGAAAAATTGCAGCATGTTCCTAATAATTTAAAGCATGTATCACGAATGAAGATAAAAGAGAACAAAGTATTTAAAGCTTAATGATACAGCAGTAGCAATTGCCCTGTGATAATGAACACAGTAGATTATCAGGCAAAGCTTAATGCATGCCTTGCTTACAAGAAGCTTTTTATAAACAAATACTGGTTGAGACATCTTCCAAAATTAGCACGAACGTGAAAATGAACTGATGATTTAATTAAAATATTCAAGATAAATAAGAAATAGGAAAAAGGCATTGTATAAAATAGTCTTATAGCAGAGTTGTTTGATAAAAGTCCATCCAGAAATTAGGTAAAGGAGTACAGTACATCTCCAATTTCATGAACAATATTATAAATCAGTGCCTTTGGGACTGATCATGACTCTATAAGAGTAACAACCCTCTTTATTCCCCCATACCAATTACCTGGACCTTGGATCTGGACACATAGGAGTAAGAGGAGTTGTTTGCCTTTTCTCCCCTCTCCCCATCCCAGGCAGGTGGGCAAGGAGAAGGTAGGGAATATGTGCAGGCCTGCCAACGAGGGGTGTGTGCAAAGGGGGCAATTGCGCAGAGGCCTGGGGTCCCTGGCCACCGCCGCTGGCAGCGCAGCGGGGCTAAGGCAGGCTTCCTGCCCACCCTGGCTCCACACTGCTCCCGGAAGCAGCCGCACATCCCTGAGGCCCCTGGAGAGTAGGGAACTGCAGCCAATGGGAGCTGCAGGGGCGGTGCCTGCGGGCAGCGGTGTCCAGAGATCCCATGGGTCCCCCCCACCTTGGAGCCGCTGCCAGAGGAGTGTGCTGGTAGCTTTCAGGAGCTGCCCGAGGTAAGTGCCGACCCTCTGACCCCCTCCTGCACCCCAATTCCCTGCCCCAGCCTGGTGAAAGTGAGTGAAGGTGGGGGAGAGTGAGCAATGGATGGAGGGGGGATGGAGTGAGCAGGGGCGGGGCTTCAGAGAAGGGGTGGGACATGGGTGTGGTCTCAGGGAAGGGGCGGGACGGGGCAGGACAAGGGTCTTTGGGTTTCCGCAATTAGATGGTAGGGTTGCCAACTGGGCAGGCATCTGGAAGCACTCGCCATGCCAGAAGAGCGCACCCAGCAGTGCAGCCGGCAGCTCGCTGGGCACCAGCCAGGCCAGGCACAGCACCGCCCAAATGACAGGTGGACTGCGTTCCCATGGGCACGGCTTGTGCGTGCATGGGGGCCCATTGATTGTTCTGCCCTCCAGCCTGGAATTGCTGTCAGTGGTCCTGAATATGTGGAACCTTAGCTCCATCCTCTTACATGTTGGCTCAGCCCTGCTGAACTAGTGTTGGGAGTGTGCTGATTTGCTGCTAGTACAAAGCAGCAGAAAATTACTACCCCGTCCTCCACCCTTGGATCAAGTGAGTGACAGGCAGGGGAGGAGTTACCACTCACAGGTGTGTCCATGAATCGTCGTGTCCCAGGGCTGCTTCTGAGGTGGTACAACTTATACACCCACCTTTGCTTGAGGCTGTGTTTAAAGTCAACCTCTAACTGATGGTGTTTTGTAATTGTTGAATTCCAGTCTACCCACATTAACATTTAGTTATAAAAGTAATTACAGAATTCACAAGATTGCTAAAAATATCTGAGAACACTGGTGTGGAGGAAAACAGCTTTTCAAAACTCCTTTTCTTTGATACTAACTACTGTATTGACATCTGCTTCTATGATCAGACTTGGGTCACAATTACAAGCAAATTTTAGTTTTTCAGACTGATATTAGTTGGGGGGGGGGGGGGAAATAAGATAATCAACTTAATGATTTGTGCTGGAATTAAAATTACTTTGTGTAGAGGTAAGGGCCAGAGGATACTATCTAAACAAAGGTACAGCTAGGGCTCTCATGAGGAGCCTCCTTTCGCAGGTGACATAGTTCTAAACATCTATTGATGTCCTGTTGTCCAAAAAGTGTGAATTTTATTTTTATGGTAATACATGTGACTTGAGTAATGGAAAAAATGATTTAAAAATAAACATGTCAGCACTTGGAATTTACTATGAGATATAAAAATCAGGCTGCACAGCTGACTTGGCCTGTTGCCAGGATGTAAAATAAGACTAAGCATTGAGAAAGACATGACTTCCCTAAAAAAAAAAATCTGTTTATCTTTAATTAAATGAAATTTGGGGCAGATTCTCACCTGGTATAAATCAGTGTGGCTC
Organism: Terrapene triunguis; assembly: GCF_002925995.2. NCBI lineage: Eukaryota > Metazoa > Chordata > Testudines > Emydidae > Terrapene > Terrapene triunguis. Next base: position 5,614,901 of record NW_020664369.1, read on the forward strand.
TATAGAAGTAAATGGAGCAATAATGATTTACATCAGTTGAGGATCTAGCACAGAAACTAAAAACCATGAACACTATACACATACACACTTGTATTTTGCATACGTGTAGTTATATATAGTTGTCCCTTTTCAACTGAGCAGTTAGCCAATATTTGGAGCCTTGCTGTGTTGTTTCTGTTAGGAGGAGAAATAGATGATAGTCTGTTTCTTTGATGCAATCCTATTTACAAAGAATGTACACAAAGGCCTGTTTTCCTGAATATGATAGGAATCAAAGAGGAGGCAGTTTCCTTGTTTAGAAATGTAAATCTGCTTCTAGTCAGCACTCTGCCCCAAAGAAGCTTTCTCTTGGCTGCCTCCTGAGGTCACACTCACCAGTGCTTCTTTGGCTGTACATTGGCTTTCTGTCTGCTTTCCTTTGGGCTTTCTGCATCTGAGACAGACCAACACATGTATACCTACTACATTTGTGATCAGTCCCTCAGCTCAAATAGTTCAGCTTGTGAGTGACTAGTCTCTTGGGTGGTGGCTTCTATTGTTTCAGCTTTCTTACTTCATAAAGGAGTCTACTTGCTTCTTACCTTTACCTTAAGTGAAGGGTGACTATCCTACCAATCATCTTCAATGATGTCTGTGATTATATCAAAGACTTGCCTCCTGGTAGCTGCCACCATAAGGAACAAAAGCAAAGAGGAGAAAAAAGAAATACTGATGAATTACTTCCAAATGATAAATTGATTTCAGAAAGGATGATAACTTTATTTCTACCACATCCCCTTTGTCATTCCCTGCCCCTCTTCCCAAGGTGTGTGTGTTTGGGATCTGGGGTGGTTGGTGGGTTATTTGGTTCATTAAAACATTCTGATTGGAGGGGAAAATATACATAAATTACACAAACCAAATTATAAACTTTTACAGAATTAGAAGAGCATGGAAAACATTATTTGTGTTGGATCAAGGTTTGTGATAATTCCAAATATTCCATGTTAGAAAATGATCTAGCTAGAGAGAATCAATCAAGAGTGAATTTTTAATGGAGAGCGTACTACTCTTGTGAAATATTCTGAACTGTTATTGCTAAGCTCAACTGGACAGCAGAAGCTTATTTTGCCCTTCTGAATGTAGGCCTCCTGTGAAGAGTCAAAAGTGGATGCAGACTGATTAGAATGACTGTATCCACCTCCACACAGCATTATTCCCTCTTAGTGATGACACATCCCCTTAACCGCAGGAGGCCGAGCTACACCAGATGGCTGTTTCAACATCATCAGCTTGGAGCTTTCATTGAACAAATATGGCTCATTTCCTGATTTATTTTCTGGCTTGTGTATTCTTTTGACTCTCTTTGGAGGGCATGATGCCCACTCAGAAGTTGGTCAGTTTTCTGAAATATTTCGTAACCTAATTCCAGCACAAATCAGTAAGTTAATTATCTTATTTTCACTCCCAACGAACATCAGTGTAAAACTACAATTTGCTTGTCTCTTACTCTGTTTGTACAGAGCATAGTTCAATAGGACCTTGATGTTAATTGGCGCCTATAGGTACAATTATAGTACAAAGAGTTAATATTTATATGGCAGTAGTGGATACAACCATGTAAGGAGTGTAGTGTAGTGTTAAAGCATCAATACAGCAGATATAGGATTCATCCCTAGCTTGGAATGCCATTTTTCAGCTTTTTCTGTCTGTGTGTAATATGTATGTATGTGCACGTCTGGAGCCTCTATTTAAGTAAATGTTTGTAAGTTTTACTTACACTACACATTCACCTTTTTATATTACATATTGTGAGAAGATTAAAAATGAGTGAAGTAAACAAGAATAATAGAAAATGAAACCTTCTGAACCCCTTGCCTTCACAGGGAATCTAGCTGATAATTGCAAAAGCGTATGAACAGCCATTTCAAATCTACATGCCATCGTGCATGACAGAGTTGGAACATAGACCAAAGAAATGAAAGGCAGGTAAGAATAAGCATCTACACCTTACAACAAACAGTATATTTTACCTTGCAAAAGATGTAATGACAGGCAGACACATCATAAGAAACACCTGATGGGGGGGGAAATGCCTAATGCAATGAGCAATCTTTTTTTTTTTTTTTTTTTTTTTTTTTTTTTGGTACGGAAAATAATCATTTTGCAGTGAGATTTCTCTAAAGGTTACATATGCATTTGTAATATTGAGGCAAGATGGACAGAACCTTTAAAGTTTTAAAGATGGGTTTGGAGGGCTAGTCCATACAAAAGACACCAAATTAAAGTTGCTCAGCTTGTAAAGCACTTGTGGCCTGGAGTGCTCTTAGTATGGAGAGAGCACATTCAACACAATTTAGACCACATTGAAAGACTAAAGTCAATTTAGCAGGTACATAAGCATGCATGATAATGGTCACTAAATCTGTAGCAACAAGGTGAGGATATTCTTGGCTATACAAGTTAAGGATGTGAAACTAAAATAATTTCCTTTGAAGACTATAAAAGAAGTGGTGAAGAGAAGGCCACATTTAGATGCCAGAGTTTCGTTTTGTTCTAATCCAAATTTGATGCGATACATGAAGCAACTGAGATGCAATAACAGAATTGTTAAAAAATGAAAATGGTGGAATATTGGAACTAGAGGTGAGAGAACCAGGTTGGATCAAATAAGAATTGAGACAAGCATTCACTAACTACTGGACAAGAAGAGTCTCTTTCAACTCTCCCTTCCTCTGCCTCTAGTATTTTTCATTGTTGTCTGTCTTCACACTTCCTGGTTCAATTCAGGACTAGAAATGGAAGAGCCAGAACACAGAGAGACTCTTCTAATAGTATTTCCATCCCATTCAAAACAAGAAACACCAGAAAACTGAGAGACTATTGTCATGATATTCTTACCTCCATTTTGCAGACCCAGAACATTCATGACCAAATTTTGGCAGCTTGTCCAAAATGAAACCGGAGGAGGAGGTGGTTTTGTTTTTGCAAAAGCTTATTGATTTGGATTTTGGATTTAGAAAACACAAACCAGCAGTGAGTTTTTATCTAGACTTCATTTTGCTTGAGCTACCAAACTTTGGGGAGGGTAAGAAGAAAGATTTGAATTTTGTCCCCTCCCATAATTGCTTAAGTTTTGGAAAATCTCACCAGTCAGATGTTTGTTTTATCACATGAAAACCAAACCCATGTATAATTCAGAACCATACTTTAATTGATCTAAAACGTACAAGTTCTGGGGTGTCATATACCAAAGATGCGCCAAAATCAATATCTGGTAAGTTAAAAGTAAGGGACCAAATTCATCCTTGGTGCAACTCCATTGAGCTTAGTCCGCTTATGCCATGAATCTGGCACATTATATGTAAAATTCTTTTGGGCCTTTCCTTGAACATATTAAGAAGATGATATAGCACAAGGCTTCTTACCTGTGAAATAGTTATGGTCATTTCACTCAGATGACCCATCAACAACCAATTAGATCTATGTATTTTTCTTAATCTTTTCCAATGACTTAGAAAAATTTGTTAGATCCATAATCTGTGAAATCTAAGTAAGCTGTGCAGTATTTTAGGCAACACAGGAAACTACAAAAGATACAGTAGTGAGGTGCACAAGCCCACTACTTTCTTTAAAGTAAGAATATAAGAGTGCACTATAGAGAAGGATGGAAATCCTCAAATAGCTAAGGATGCTGCATCTCATATTACTATTCCTTTTGGTCAAAGTTTCTGAATCTTAAATGCAGAAATTGTGTAACCTTTACTTTGAAGTTATACGGACTCTGACACTACTCTAGAGAATCAAAGGAAGTAGCAACACAAGATAATATGAAGAGACCTTTCTCAGAAAGAGATAAATAACGAAATATAAAAACTATGGCATGACTGATACCATTGTTATAACTCAAACTGCACTTGCAAAGAAAATGACCGGGGAAGCCGACATTTAATGTAGACATTAAACCTCCTTGACACTAAGATAGATGTCAGAAGAATCTAGAGGAAGAATGAACTTCTCATGCAGTCTTCAGGAGCCTTACTTGATGTGCTTGTGAGGAGTTTCTGATTTTTAGGCTACCTGTTGCTTAGAAACTGTTTGATTTAACTATTTCTCTTCATTATTCACTGTTCGTGGCATCTGATTGGTCACCTAATTTGTAAGATATAGTTTCTGCTCTCTGCATGTATAAGCAACACTTTTAAAACATCAGAATAACAAATAATGAATTGTGGATAACAAATATTCTTGTACATTTGCCACTCCCTTTTTAAGCAGGGAAATATGAGTATTCTTATGAAGAACTGACATTTCCCAAGTCACACAGAATATCATTATCAATAATAATATTCACAAATAAGGAATGGCGAGGGAACACAAACATGGATGAACCAGAATGTGAACAGATGTTCATAAACATTGTTTTGCAACTTTCAACCACAGAAATACAACACACATAAAAAGTAGCATTATTATTGGAACCTTTTCCATTTTCTGAGTGACGTGAAGCTAAAGACAGGCCTTCTCCATTTCAGGATGCAATGTGGTTAGGGTGCTATTCTGTGATCCTAATGTATGGCTCTCTTTAGGCAAGGAAGGGAGGATCTATGGACCTGCAGATCTGCCAGCCCTACTGTTGCCCAGCTTTGCTATACCTCACATGAGTCTTGTATATTACTGTACATGGCGCCAGGCTATATATTGTGCAGGTGTAACCCACACACCTGCTGGGTGTGGTGTTCTGTCCCATGTAGTGGCACCGAGACCACTTAGAGAGATTAATGAGTCTGCTCTACAGCCTTAGCTAAGGGCTATATGGCTTTTAGCTCCTGCATTTAGCTCCAGAGGTCTCAGGTTCGATCCCGCCTGTCGACGACCGGGGTCTGTCGGTGTTACACAGCCTCCTACCAAAACTAGTCCTCTACCGCACACATAGAAATGCATTAGTTCCACTAGCAAGGGACTCTTCAGCCCCAGAGGATGGGGCAGCATTGCCTGTTAATGAAGTGTCATTGGAGTAACCTTTAATACGGTGATTTCTGAAAAATAACATTATGAAAAATAATAGTATAAAAACAAAGGGAGAATGTTGAAGAGATTTCCAGTTTTTTAAAAAAGTATTTGTAAGAGGTTTTGTTTACAGAAAATATTGTGGGGAAACATAAAAAAGTAGGGTTGTACTCACACTTTTAGCTATAACCCATTTTCAGGCCGGAATGCATCTCTTATGCCAGCTACTCACAAGCAATTTAAACCTCTTGTTTCCCATAATCTATCTGACATTCTGTTCTATTCTTATACCAGGCCCATCACCATGGTATGCCTGTGATCTCTATTCTGACCTGTTGCATTGCTGGTATCATTCTTCACCTATGAGACCTGACCCCAGTGTTCAGAATATATGCCCTGACTCAACAAGTTACTTAATCATGTGTGTAATTTTAAGCAGTCCTTTTACTGAAGCAAAAGGACTACTCACATGCATGAAATTAAGACCATAACTGAATCTGGGACTATTTTTGTAGATTGCATTCCCTCCTAATAACCAGCATTGTATCCTGTGTGATAGCATCACATGACATATAACCCAGAGTAACTCAGCAAGCATTAAAAATGGGGGGAAATGCCTTCTTTACAGAAGGCTGGGGGTTGATTAAGAGACCTATCAGGTATCTCAATTTGATCAGAATACAAAATAAAACATAGGTTGCATGGTACATTAGTGTGTCTGTCAGTGACTATGGCTTTGGCCAGGCAATTAAACGGGGCAAAAAATATTCTAAATGATATCTTAAATAGCTTCTTCCAATCATTAAACACAGTTATCATATCCATATTTTCTAAATGTAAAACACTGAAATCCTCAAAGTCTGCTCTCCACAGTGGTGTTTTATTGATGATCCATCTGAGCTTCATTTCCTAACGGAAAAACTTTGTCGGTCAATTTATTCCAATATATCACTATTTGGCTGGGTAGTTATCAATCCTGTAATTGTTCATGACATGCCAGGAATAATTCAGCTAATTATTACAATATGTCTTACTTTGCCATGCCTCTGTGTCAAAATGCCCTTTGCGTGTATCAGAAAAACTCAAATTCCTAATTAAATGGAAGATATAGGAATTGATTACTAACTCACAAAATAATGGAAAATTACATTTTTTGCCTGTTCTGCATAGAAATTTTACTGGTCTGAACTCATTTTTGACAAACATTATGCTGTTAACTTTAACTGATCTATTGCCACCATTCTGCCACAAAGCCTAGAAGATGCTGCTGTCACTGAACATTAGTTTCAGTTATTGGACAACTATAACAAACCACCCTGGGTTATAATGGAGAAGAACTTCATTTTCCCCAATTCATTGGGGGAGGAGTGGGAAAGAGCTGATGTCTTTACTACCAAAAAGGTCATAAGATTAAATGTTCTCCAGTTAAATAGATAAACAGGAGAGAAAAAAAAACACCTGTATAGTGAACAGACTGCAATATACATATTTGAATAGTTAAAATAGGCCAGATTTAATTCAGTAACAATGATACCATACTGATACAATAATCAACATATTGCATTTTTATTTTCAGCATGTAAAATTCTATCCTGGCCTCATAGGTGTCAAAGGTAATCTCTTGCTGACTTAATTGGGAGCAGAAAGAAGTTCTTGCATTGTGAAAGTCTGTTTTGGTTCATTATAGATGTGGGGAAATGGAAAAGATGATAAACATTATGGAGCATTTGGTTTGCATAGTTTTCATTAACTCATTTCAACAGCACAAAGCGTCACTTCAGCGTACGTATTAGCTAAAGTGTATTCAGCTGATGCAGAAGCTCCCTAGCTCACAATTAATGAATGGCTCTGCAAGTGCAAACTATAACAACAGATGACACGGAAGAGAAAATATATTGGGTTTCATACTGATATGGATTGCTGTAAGATCAGAGTGTTTTAAGAAATCATAACCAGCTTGAAGCACGAGCAGTTTGTAGCCATAAAGTCATATCACCAGAATTAACCTGGGACATTATTCTCAAGGGGTGACATTCACCCCGGAAAAGATGGCCCACATGACTAAACCCCATTGTAAAGGCTTATATAGGAACTTAGAAATGTACAAAACTTTTTTTTTTAGCGAATCTTCTCTGAACTGGGATGAATATCACACAAATGATGAACAAATCTTTGAAACTGAAAGAGGAGACAGAGGAAATATGATCTGGAAGAATAAACGGGCTAAAATTAGCTTGTGATGCAGCGGCCCATTGGTGTCGGAGGGTTCACTACTATGTCAGCATCTCCTATCAGGCCTGACAAATTCCCTAAGGGCTTGTGTACACTTAAAATGCTACAGTGGCACAGCAGTGCCACTGCAGCTGTGCTGCTGTAGTGCTTCAGTGTAGACACTACCTACACCAACAGAAAGGATTCTCCCATCAGCATAGGTAATCCAATTCCCCAAGAGGCAGTAGCTAGGTCGACAGAAGAATTCTATGCTGCTCAGTGGTTGGATTTTTTCATACCCCTGACCAACCTAGTTATGCCAATGTAGTTTTCTAGTGTCAGACCAGGCCTAAGCCTCACTGCTGTCATAGTATCTATCCATAAAGAGTGTCATGAAAGGTCTTAAATGAATCATGCTGGTCATTGATATCATTGTGAAATGTATGTACTGATTATATTAAAGTTATATCTATATACTAAAACTATGTCCTTAAGTTTGTATCAAAATGTTACTCCCCAGCAGAGGTGAGAAATTGGTTTCCTGCCAGACCAGAGATGTTAATCCATCTGTCTGTGGAAATGAAAAAAAAGAGTATTGTCATTCACACTCACCAGTCTGAGCTAAATGTAGGAAGCGGAGAACAGTAGCAGTAAGAGGTTTGGTTGGGGATGCACTCCAAAGGTTTATTTGAACTATAACTGGGGGACAGGGACAACACCCTGTCATCCTGCACCTGAGAAAGTAATCGGGCAGTGAGATTATATTCATGAAAACAGGATTCCAGCCTGTCCTGGATGGAAATGCAGCAAGGAATTAGGTGTAAAATTGTTTGTTTTAGACAAGGGTTTGAGTCTGTTAAAGTTAAATTTAGACTCTAATAGGCATGTTATACTTTTTGTTTTCTATGTAATCACTTCTGTTTCCATGATCCTTTCTCAGTAGCTCTTTAATCTTAATCTTTGATAATAAATTTATGATTGTTTCACTATAACTATATCTCTGTGCTTTTGTTGTTCTAAAGGACCTGATCCTGAGTTGTACCAGTGGAGCTGTGTGTATACTGTTCCCTTGGCAGTTACTATGAGTGTCCAGTGACAGGGGCTGGGCACTACAGGGGGATGCTTCAGAGGATCTCAGGGACTGGGTACATGAAGTGCTAACCTGCAAGGCAAAGTAAGAACTGTCAGAGTCCTGAAGATTGTTTGGGTGGCTAACAGACCGGGGCTGTACAGACTGGGGCTCTCTCACTGAGGCGGGAGCTGGGGGTGACAGGGTGACTCACAACCCTGGACACTATGAGAGAGCATCACATAGCTACTGAAACTACTGAAAAAAAAATCCTGCTATTGTGATGGCTGTTGTCTTTGCGGATACTGGGGAACTGAAGCAGCGAACTCTAGAACTAAAAGTGTGAGTCCTTACAGCTCAGTTGGAGGGCCATACGTTGTAGCAAGGCATGTAACGGACCCGTTTGTTGTGTGGATCAGGCACACAGGAGGATATGTAACACGTATTGACCAGTTCCATTATAAAAAAATACAGATTCACATCTGTAAGTCATTTACCTTCTTGTGCATTTCCTACTTTTTCTTTATTAAAATCAATTGAAATAATAATTAATAATAAAAAAAGTCTGCCAAGCTACCAAACCATTTGAAACTCTTGGATATATAACTAGGGGTGAATAAATTTAAAAAGGTTTGCAGTCCAGATTCACTTTGGATACACAGCCAAAAGTTCAGATGTTTATCTGTGGTTTATCGGAACTATTTAAATCCTTTGAATTTGCAAAATTGGGCAGAACAGACGGGAACAGGCTTTCTGATGAGACTTCTTGGGCGTCTGCTGGTGGTTCTAGCTGAAAGTACTTTGGAACTGCCTTTCTCAGGGCATTGTGGTATTTCTCATCCTGAACAGAAACTAAAGGGGGGGAGGGAGGAAACAAACAAAACCTAAACCCTATCCAAACTTTTCACAACCTCAAAAAAGGTTAGGTTCAAATCTAAAAATAGGGGAAGCTTAAGGGATTCTTTTTCTCTAATCTATATATCTATCTCATTTAGGTATTTATAAATCACCATTCACCCTCCTACCTAGGCAGTATGACTATCATTCTTATTTTAGCTAAACCTGTTTTCCCATCCCTAGTTAAAACTGAATAATGAATAATAATTCTTTTTTTTTTTTTTTTAAATCTTGGTTTGTTTTAGTTCCATGTATGTCAATAATGATTAAACATAATGTGATCTGCACCACTATAATATTCTGGCAAAAAGAAACTGTTCAGGTAACACATACCACATACTTTGTAATGGGGGGATAGCAGACATTGGCTCCATCTAACTTAGAAAGTAAGTAGACATTCTCAGTAACACTGAAAAGTAGAGCTGGCTGGAAACTGGAATTTCTATTCCACAGGAAAAAAATTAAAAAAAAAGTAAAATAAAATATTTATAAAAAAGGGATCAAAATCAAAATAGAAAGCTGAAATTTTGAAATTTCCCACAGTGAAAATTGCATACAATTTCAATTTGGGACCATTGAATAGTTTTCTTTTGACAATCTTTGAACATTATATAATAATATAAAATATTCATATGTCCCTTCCTGCTTCAACCACCATTGCAGAAGACATGAATCCATGCTGATGACGTGTTCTGCTCAATAACGATCCAAAGCGGAGCGGACCGACATGTTCATTTTCATCATCTGAATCAGATGCAACCAGCAGAAGGTTCATTTTCTTTTTTGGTGGTTTGGGTTCTTAGACTTGGGTCTAGTGCTGTATCTATCCTTAGAAATCTCACATTGGTACCTTCTTTGCCAGGGCTGAGCCTAGCACCTCTGGGCTTACCAGTTCATAGCCTTGGCACCTCTGGGCTTGCGGAGTTAGGAAAGTTTAAAAAAAAATTGCTGAAGCCCAGGCACCCAATTGCTTGATCCCTGGAACCTCTTTCATTAGAAATTAAGCATTGGTAATAGGGAAACAACAGTTATGCCAAACAAGAGCAATCTTGGCACTTTTCTGTAACCATTTACTTTATTAGTCATGTTTCTACTATGAAAAATGCTCTATTGTGGAAGTAATTTGAAAAAGTAGAAGACAGCATAGCAGATTCATATATTCAGGTTGGCCCTCTTGACATTAATATTGCTGGATGAGGCCCTTAGTGTGAAGATGGAATGGACACACAGTATATGTTAACTGTTACAATTTCCATTGTGGACTATCCTGCTGCCAACCGTAACCAGTTCAATTAATTGCTTAGACGGTTATGAAAAAATAAGAGGGTACATCTATTTGCATATAGATTGTAAATCTGCCAAAGTGAAAAACTTCAAAGAATAAGAACAGCAATTTCTATCTTGCATATTGCAGGAGGGTCTTGTGTTTAAAATACTGGCCTGGGAGGCCACTGTTCTATTCCTGGTTTTACCTCAGACTTTCTATATGACCTTGGGCGAAATGTTTTAGGGCTACATTTTCATATAAACGTGTATGCCACTCTGCATGCAAGGTTACTGGAATTGCACAAGCAGATTTCTCAACATCTTAGGCCTTTTCTTTTCTACTGCTCATGTAAAATAGTAGTTAAAACGACTTAACTTAACTTGCTTTAGAGTAATTATTATGCTGTTGTCATGATTGATTAGTTATATTTTTTTTGTACAGTGCTTTGAAAATCATGTTGTATACAGGCTATGTATAATTATTATCATCAAGGACAGGTAATTCCCATTAATCTGTCTAGCTGAGTATTTATGCTATCCTCATTACCATGGTATCAGAGCATCTAATGGGAATGAATTAACTGGAGTTATGTGCATATACTAAGTGGAGACTGGTCTCTTCTGGACCAGACTCTGACTTCAGTGTGGCTTGGACCGGTACTTGGGAGACCTGGGTTCTGGTCTTGGCTCTGCATCTGTCCTAAGTGACCTTGGGCAAGTCACTCTTCCTCTCTGTGACTGTAAAATGAAGATAAGGATATTGATTTCCTTTGTAAAGTGCTCTGAGATCTACTGATGAAAATTGGTACATAAAAGTTTGGTATTATTATTTTATTATTACTAGAATTCTGGGATGGAAACAGGAGATTCCCATAACTGGTGGATCTGCAGGATCATATCCAGGTTCACCAACCCCTGTCCAGCTAGCTGATGTTGTTGGCCAATGGGGCTCCTGAGGGAGAGGCCTTGTCATTGGAGCAAGTCATCCTTTCCAGTGACCACTGTAGGGTGAGAAGCCCTGCCTTTCCCATTTAGTCCCCTGGCTGGTTTCATGCCAGGCATCAACTACAGTATGTGCTCTGCTCTAAGGACTTGATCTAACTCCTAGTGATGTTAATGGGAATCTTTCCAATAACTCCAGTGGGAGTTGGAACAGGCCCTAAATACTTTTCCTCTTTCATGTTCATACAGATACGCCTGATGCACTGGATGCTGCTTTATTCCAGCTGTTAGGTACAAGAATGCAGTTGTATTGTATTAAATATATTTGTAGCACTCAGTGTGTGGATCAAATTTGGGGATATAACCCCTCTTACCTTTTTTTTTCCTCAGGCCACTCCCTTGTCTTCTGTCCATCCCAAGGCTGGCAGAGAACCAGCAGATGGGAACTGCCATTGGTCCCCTCCTGCTGTACATTAGCAGATGAGCACACATCCAGTACTGGGGCCATCTTTATGTTCATCCCATTTGTGCCTCTAAAAGATGTGGAAAAGGGGTAAACATTGACTCTATATACACATATATGATCACGAGGATAAGTTCTACCGTCCTCATGCTTAGTATCCATTTATTCTGCCAATAGTCCCACTGAAGTCAGTGGGACTGCTTGCTGAGTAAGCTACTATTTAATGTGTGTAAGAGGGGAAGAATCTGGCCCTTGAGCTTAATTAAACAATAAAATTTCAGTATCAAAGGACACTTGCAGTTTGTGTATTGTTAGAAACAGCTAAGCTGTAGATGTTCGTAGCAATTGTACTGACTTTATCTTACTAACACTATAAATGTTCCTATATTTTCTGTCCCTATAAACCTTCAGGCACCAACTGTATTTTTGACTAACTATAATCCAAAACTTGCTTTCAATCATGTGTAGCCCAAGAGCCCTGGACAACACTAAGCTTGTTCGAAAGCCTACAAAATTGTTTTTATTTTTTCTGTATTGGAAGCAAGTTGTATGTTAGAGAGCCATTTTGGGGCAAATCCTTTGTCTCATATCTGGCAGCCTACTATTTTGAATCAGTTTTTATATAATAGTCCAACAGCTTTGTTGAACTTGATGATTGTTGTTGTTGTTTGTTTATTTGTATTGCTGTATTACCTGTGGGTCCTAGCTCCATTGAGCTAGCCACAGTACAAAAGCTATATGTTATGTACAGTTCGGTGGGTAGTGGCAATCTTCTTTTTTTCTTTTCTTCTTTTTTCTGTGCTATCCACTGCACAGTCATTGAGGATTATTTGAAATGATTAGAAGAAGATACACGATGATGATCTACAATAAGCTTTTTAATAGTCCCAAATCAATAATTCTGTTCAGTAGCTGTCTCTATAGCTTCATTTTGTTTTTAATTTGATTGGTCTATATTTTCAAAAAGAAATGTAGAGTTTTTCCATGATATTTTTTGAATGGTGTATAAAATAGGATCTACTGTGTTTCATAACAGGTTTTTATGCTTGCCAAAATAGATTATACAATGCCTAATGGTAAACAGAGATAGTTTGGGTCTGTCTTGAAGACAGAGTACTAAGAAATTGGGCCCATCATTGTCATTTTTCTCAGCAATTCCTCTCATCTGTCACAACACAGTAGTTATGAAAAATGAAACCATAAATTCAATTTAGAGGGCAATTTGCAGCTAATCTTTGGAGTAATTCCAGTGTGAATAATGCAGCAATTTGGATGCATGGTCAGTCAATTCAGCCCCTGATTTATTAGGATTTAAGGAAATTTTCTTTCATTAATGATAATTACCCAACAAAAGAAAATAATTTCTCAAAAATTATCTACCTTTACATCTGTGGTCTCAGTTTTGAGAGAGGCTGCAATGTTGGTTAAACTTATTATTATGGATGGTGGGGGGGAGCTTTTAACGAAAGATATATGAGGTATTTAAATTCTGAACTGTATCTCTTTACAGCACATGTGTGAACTGATCAGTACTGGTTTATGGCCACTTTTATATGACTCCCATTAGAGCTAACATTTTGAATATCTCAGCATAAGGGCACTGGGATTTGCCATTGATTTTCCACACTTCTTACACCTTGAAGATTGCATTAAAATCTGGCTCAAGCAAGAGTGACATTTTTTGTTCCTGTCTAGAAGTCAGATCGATTATCTGAGAATTTTCCTAATTATTAAATCCCCACTTTCTCTGATATATTACATGCATATATTTGTATATAGACTTCCTTCAGTTATAAAGATACATACACATCAGTGTCTATGTACCAACTTTAAGCCATCTCCTTCACCCTCCTCGGTGTAGGCTGCCTGTGGGAGCACTCCACTTGAAGCAGCTTGTTTGGTGGCCATTTTAGCCTCAGGATCAAGGAAACTGAAAGGTGGCATGGTATAGCTGAAGAATTAGCCCCCCACAGATAATATTTAAATCTATAGACTCATGTTCTTACCTTCTATAGATTCATGTCTCTTCCAAAGAGATCTTAACTTTAATTTAATTTGATTATTTTTTCCTAAAATTCCTACTTAGGCAAGCTCTTCAGGGTCTTCTATATTTGTGCAGTGCCTCTATAATCCTGGTTCAGGTCTTTGGATGCTAACCTAATACAAAGATTCATTATTAATAATAATAGTTATGCTTCCTGATTACTTATTTTTCCATGAATCAGGGACAGCACCTTTGGCCCTAATGATGAAAAATATACTTGAAACCTGGCATCATTAAAATAAGAAACAAACAAGAGATGAATGATGCTCTCGAGGTTGAGCCATTATGTAACATTATGTAAGAATGTGATGCCACATGACTTGGAAAGGTACAATCTGCAAAGGAAAATATAACGCCTGCTATTTTCTCTGTTATGAAATGTTTTGTGCATTTAAAATTTAGGTGTTTTTAAAGGAGCGCTTCTTCAGGTTTCTTTCTGTTTACATTACATCTTTATTTAGCATGTTGTTTTGCATCTGGCAGAAGGAATTTGAATATAATTATGATTAAAAAGAAAGAAACACAATTAACTTATTTTCAGATGTTTCCTGGTAATAGATAGTAGCAGTTGTAAAATGGACCTGTAAAACTGTGACCCTGGAAATGGTTTATGATTACTGGGGGAAACATCTGTGTTTGGCTTTTGTGAACATGCCAGCTTTTTGTACTTGTGAACACAGCTTGAGCTGGCTTCATGAGGAAATTCACGCACCTGGTAACAGATCTTAAATCATGCTTAGTTTAACAAGACTAGAGGGACCTATAACCTGCATATTTTAAATGTTTAATTTTATGTTTCCTGGGATAAGTTTCTTGTTATTGTTTTCTTTCAAGCCTTAAAACTGGGTTCCAGGAATGTACTTTCATACTCAAATTAAAAACATTCACAGATGCCATTAGTGTTATAATCTACTGCCATTTCTCAGCTACGCCCAGCAAAAGGTCAGGCCCATTAACAATCTTCCCTGCGAGGCTGTTAGAGTACACTCTTTTTCTCAAGTACTGCAGTATTATGGCTTTAAAACTTCATAACTGAAAGGCTTTGTGTAGCCTTTTCAATTTTGCAGTAATACTGTGATAACTTTAAATCGCATCACCACTTCTACCCTAATTATGAAAAGCATCTTGATGAAACGACATTTAATTTATTATGAATCCTTCTCAATACTTTCCACTTAATTTTGTGTAATTTAAGTATGAATGTGTCATATTCATTTTGTGCTTTTCATCATAATACTTTGTCTTTTTACAAACACACTACAGCCAAGCTGATGTGCAGTCACTGAAGTGCAGCCATATCTGGGGTGGAACATAAGCTGTTATTTTCGCCATCCTCAGCCTTCAGAGTGTCACTTCACAAACTCTGGCACAAGGAGGCATGCTAAGCGTTGGCTGGGAGGTTGAAGGGGGTCTGTCTACAGTGTTCTCTGCACCGAATTCCCACTGCATGTCAGTTGCCTATAGGCAGCTGGGGCCAGGCTGGTATAACTTAGCCCCTCTAATTTGTGCCAGGGGTCTCATCAGCCTCTGAACCAGCCCAGAATCGGGAAGGTGCAATGGTGGCTTCTCCTCCAGGCTGTAACTTCTGCACTGCGCTGAGCCTAATGGAACTATTCACATGCTTAAATTTAAACACACACATAAGCGCTTGCAGGATTGGCACCATAGGCTGTAAACTCCTTAGGGCATGCTCTGTGTTTTCCTTAGGGGTGTGTGGACCATGCCACACTATGGACTCTACCATGAAACAAACAAATAATAACTAAAGAATGGTTGGTAGAATAGAATTCAGATCCTCTTGCTCCAAAAGCCACTTAGGTTAAAGATGTGTGTCTGCTGCCTGTTGGCAATATAGGGTCTGTGACACATAGTTAAGCAGTTCTTGTCCTCTGCTAGAGAGAAGTACAACCCCCTGCCACCTCAGTCCATTATTACAGTATAAATAAATGCACAAAGTGAGATTTGTGACCTGTACCAATGTGTACATCCTACTACCCCTGTTTAACTTTGAAATGATCAGACTGCCAACAAATGATGCATTAACAATAGGAGTCATTTCATTCTCTTCTCTTCACTCAATGAATGTTAACAAGGTAAAATTTGTAATGTGCATTTAAAGAATTTTTTTATTCATTTTTTTTTTTTTTTATAACATACTCCTCTTGTGTGGGTTACTGCTCAGGTCTTCATTCTGAGATTGTATTTTTTTTTCTCTCACACTAACCCAAGAATAAGCAATTTTTTTGTAGCAATGGCCAGGAAATAAAAGTGCATGATCTCTGAAAATGTCATTGTTCTGTTTCCATCCACATAGAGCAAAGTATGTATTTTCATTTTAATGTAAGGAAATGAGCAACAAGAAAGAACAAAAGTGAAGTCTCCACTGTGAGATGCAAAGTGACTATAACCTTGTGTGATACTTCGGCCATGTGGGTTTGTTTGTGTGCGTGCGTGCTCTGTAATAGGCCACAGCAACTCTGAGAACAAAATTGCTTCTTAAGTACACCCAGGGAGAGTTCTGAGAAATATAAACATGCAGTGCCAAGAAAACTTGTCATCACAATTTCACAGCTGCATACACTACAGTTGCCATTTCTTTAGATTAACTAGCTGTTGTGGTCAGTTTGATGGTAATTCACTTCTGAAACCCAACACTTCTTCCACAATATGTTTGGCTCCAACTAAGCAGTGACTGTGAGATTTGAGGTAGAGTGACTTTTGCATCAGTCTCCAGACTGCCAGTATATTATGCTGCTGCTATGCCATAGATCTGGCCCAAGGCCTTTCTTGTAGTGCATATGTTCCAAAAGGAAATAAATGGGAACAAATGGATGACCCCACATGTTTTGCCGTTTTGCTTTCTCCCCCTGCCCTAGGCCACATATCAAGCTAATGGTTCTAGCTGAGGTTCTCTTAAACAAACAAAACCCTTACCTGGCAAATCACTACTTTAAGAGTCACTGAAGAATATGAAATGTTTCCTTCAATTCCCTGCCAGCCTTGTAAGATCTGGACCAAGTTTGGCACCCTAACTTGGGTGTGCTGCGTTTTAGTATATTGTGTCGCTGCTAGAGTAACCTCATATTACTTTAGATAAATGCATCTGGAATCATAAGAACTTCTTCACACATTTATCAGGAGGTTTAAAATCTTCATTAGTTAGGGGATAAATAAATCTGTGAAATAAATAAATTAATACTTGTGGTTTTGGTTTGTATTCATTCTGTCAGCTATTCTAACTATGACTTGAGGGGTGAAGTTTAATTGAAATTTGTTTACAAAAAATATGAGATTTCCATAGACACAGTAGGTTGGAGATGGATTCTAGGTGTGCATGAAATTACATGCAGAATTCAATTATGGATAGTAATGTGGGCATGGCATTCTCTGCTGAGTCCCCTTAAGTGTAGATTAACATTACATGGAATATTCTTTCAGAACACTGAAAAAAGGCTGTTTTTTTGCACTTAGCATTGTCATCAAAAGACTGACTTTAAGATACTGGAACAAGTATTTCTATCATTGCCCAGTACATGCCAAACAAATACTTGTGAATACAATAAGTAGAACTGGTCAAGACTTAGAATTTCTGTTTCTGTTAAGCCTTTAGGTAAGAGAACCAAGGTAGGTGAGGTAATATATTTTATTGGACCAACTTCTATTGGTGGAAGGGACAAGCTTTTCAGCTTAACAGCACTCTTCTTCAGATCAGGAGGGGACAACCAGAATGTCTAAGCTAAATACAAGTTAGGACAGTTTATTAAACATAAGCATAAGGGGTTCACACACATGGTAAGAGACCATTTAAAATGAAGTGGGCAATTGAGGGTGAGATTGTTAAGCATAAGGTAAGAGAGACATGCATGTAGAGCAGTGGTGAATAACCCGCGGCCTGTGGGCTGCACACGGCCCGTCAGGGTAATCCACTGGTGGGCCGTGAGAGCTTGTTAACATTTGCACAGCTGCCCGCAGCTCCCAGTAGCCGCGGTTCACCATTCCCCATCATTGGGAGCTGCGGGAAGCAGCGGCTAGCACATCCCTATGGCCCGCGCTGCTTCCTGCAGCTCCCATTGGCGAACCGCAGCCATTAGGAGCTGCAGGCAGCTGTGCAAATGTAAACAAGCTCTCTGGTGGCCCGCCAGCGGATTACCCTGATGGGCCGTGTGCGGCCTGCAGGCCGCACGTTACACACCACTGATGTAGAACATTGCTATTTTTAAAATCCTTTTCCTCTTACGTAGGGTACGTCTACACTACGAGATTAATTCGAATTTAGATAATTCGAATTTGGGAAACAGATTGTATAAATTCGATTTTGCGCGGCCACACTAAGCACATTAATTCGGTTTTTAACCACATTAATTCAGTGGTGTGCGGCCACACTACCCCATTAATTTTAACCACATTAATTCGGTGGTGTGCGGCCACACTACCCCTAATTCGAATTAACAAAATCGATTTTGGTGCTACTCCGCTCGTCGGGGTGGAGTACAGAAATCGATTTTAAGTGCCCTTTAATTCGAAGTAACTGGCTCCGTTGTGTGGACGGGTTAAGGATTAATTCGGATTAACGCAGCTAAATCCGAATTAAAGTGGTAGTGTAGACCAGGCCGTAGTGCTGTGTTCCTGTTGTTCAGATTAAACAATACTTTGGTTTAAGAAGATTGTATTTACCACTGGTAACAAGTTCCCAAAGTGAAGAAACTTAGGTACAGTGTCCCATCAGACCTGCTGGATAATACACTGGGTTTTGTAGCCTCGGGCCTGGTCTAAGAGTGGGAGAATTATGGGATTCCACCCCAGAAAAGGTAAGGGCTTGAGGGCTAATGTCTGTGGGGGTGCACTCAGAGAGACCAGGGTCAAATGTGCAGCTAGCCTTGTAACTATGTAACCGTAAGCTACGTGCAATGGGGTGCACAGGCCCAGCACCGGCAAATGACGGTCTTTGGACCCAGTTGGCCCCTACCATTACACTTGCAGCAGATGTCAGCTGAGGAGAGAAGAGTTAGAAGCTCAGTTTTGGTCTGACCAGGAAGTAGAGCAGAGTTCCATTTCTCCTTGGTGCGAGAAACCTGGTTTCAGACAAGAGGCTGAGCCAGCTTGCTCTCTGACTGAGTGTCCCAGTGGGAGCTGTGGAGCCAGCGCCCAGGGCAGAGGCATAGGGCAGAGCCCCAGGGGCTACCCCTATGCCTAGGAGCCAGAGGGAGATGCTGGCAGCTTCCCAGGACCCATGCAGAGCAGGGCAGGCACCCTGCCTGCCCAGCTGTGGGCTGCCAACCAGATTTTAACGGCCCAGTCAGCAGTGCTGACTGGAGCCGCCGGAGTCCTTTTTTGACTGGGCGTTCTGGTCAAATTCCTGGGAACCGTAGGATGAGCAGGCCCAGGGACACTAACCAAAGGAGTGGGTGCTTGAATACAGACCATGAATAGAAGGGTGTGGTCCTGCCAAAGACACATTAGACAATCATGTTTTAAGTTCCTAGCATTAGTTTAATTTTTGGACTTCAGTACCTTGGAAGGGACAGGACTCAGTTGTTCCTTAACCAGACTGTTTAATCACTACTGTGCTGGACCCCATGAGAGGCGACAACCAATCAGCTGAGACTCCACGACAGAGTGAATACTATCCTATTTGGCTGCTAGGGGACACCACAGATGTGGGCCCTGTCACAGTGCTATGTAAATTATTCTTAATAATAATAGCTATTACCTTGGAAAATCCATCTCATAGTACTGGAAAAAGTAATTGTTCTGAGGTACATTGAACATTTTTGCCAGTGCCACTTTTAGCTACCCTGCCTGTCTTTCCCTATTTTTTTTTTAAAGGTGACTTTACTATTCACCATGATTACATTAGTAGGAACAGGACCAGACTGAGGATTTAAAGGAGGTTAGTGAGAATATTCTTTGATACACCCAAATTTAGCTGACATTCCCAGGGCTTTGGAGCTGTGCTCCGGAGCAAGCTCCAGGCAAAAACCTGTAGCTCCACTGCTCCGGAGCTGCTCCACACTCCAGCTCCAGGCTCTGCTCCAAAGCCCGCCACATTCCCCATCCCTAATAATTGGTTTACACTGATTTTCAAGACTATCTTGGAAAAGAATGTGGGCAAGAAACCTCTTTCTTTATAGGAAAGCTGACATTGTCTTTTATGTTTCTAACTCCTACTCAGGGGACCCCAAGGACATAAGCTTCCTGGGACCAAAGACTGGCTCTTCTTTCTTTTGCACTCTAATTCTGACAGCAGAAGACACTTTGGAATTCAATTTGTGGCCCACATTGGAGACCTAAGAAGAAATCTTGTCTCCATTGAAGTCAATGGCAAAACTCCATTGACTTCAAGAAAGCCAAGATTTCACCCCTAAAGTTCAGAGGCAGGGGCTATAATTTTTCCTTTGCTAGCTTTAATTTTGGACCCTATTTTATACTGATGGTGGTAATCTTATGAATGGTATTCAATTCCTTCTTCAAGGCTCACTTCCTCAGTGACCACAAGAAGAGATCTAACAAACAACACAAAAGAAAACTCCAGGTTATTCCCACTGGGCTTGCAAATATGTCCTGAATTTCTGTCTTTTAGATCTTAGGGCTGGGACTGCCTTCATTTTGTGTCATTCCAGTTCTGAGAACATTGTCAGGGCTTACTAAATAGCCGATAATGATAACTAACAGTCGTGCAATATGTTAACTAGTTGTGGTTTGCCCTCCTTGTTTTCCCTTTTATTTTATTTTATTTATTTTTGGTGTGTTGCAAAATATCAGCGAGGAATAAATCAAACAATGAAAAGAGCTAGTTACAGTGGCAACAAGTGATGTCCTTCCTGCTTGTGTGAAGGGCAGTGAAAGTTGCAGCGAGAATGACTTCAATTCTGTCAGGGAAGATAAGGGTTGTGTGCAGTGTTGTGTATCCAAAGCTTGGTGAAGAAAACAATATCTGAATAGAGTTTTAATAAATGTGTCAGGACCAGAGATGGAGGAGATCCTGTCTTCATCACATTTTGTTGTTGTTAACCCAAAGAAAGGCCTTTGAAATATTTGTGTGTTGCGGGGGAAGACTGATTTTCAGGTGAATGCACTTGATGAATATGTGGGTGAGAAGCCTGGGAGGAGGAGCTTTTGCTAATAATGAGAGTATAGAATTATTACAGGGCAATTATAACAATGTCCCACCTACCTGGATGACTGCAGTGACTTGTACAGTCATTTGGAATACATATTCTTCTGAATACATTTTTGACAAGTTAGTGGATTAGAATTGCTGGAAATGTTCTCAGTGACACATAACACTCACCTTGAAACTCAGATGATGTTTTTTATAAGGTTTGCTAAGGTTCCTGGGCCTTTCAAGTGAACTTGGCCTGAGTTAAGGCTTTGCAGTGAAATCATGAAAAAATGTGCAGCCTCCATCTGAAACGTGGTGAAACTAGTGCTCAATTCTCCGGAACACAATTCTGATACCTTTTTGGGAAGCCAGAACAGGGTTCTGATACTTCTGCCAGTCCAGGGCTAGGCAGCTCCTTTCCCATCCTGCTGCTGCAGAGTATCCTCCAAGCAAGCAGGTCCTGAATCTGGGCAGGGGGCTCTTGGTGGTGGGTCAGTGTGGAGGGAGCCAGGGATGCTGCAGCTGGGACCAGGCAGGAGAGCATGGAGGATGAAGCTGGGTCACAGCCAAAACCAGGCAATGTCAGGAGAGGATGCAGGGGCAAGGCACAGGTAAGGGAGAAGGGGAGAGAATGGGAGGACTCTGTTGAGAGTCGTTCCCTGCTCCCCTCGGCTTCCTCCAGCTGCATCCCGGCTCCTATCTTCCTCACCGCTCTGCTCCCTCTTGGGCCCTCTCACTGCCCTGCATTCCAACACTTCTTTTTTTAGGACTCAAGCACTGGGTGAAACTTCCCAATTATGGGGGGACTTTTCAGTCAGGCACCTAACTCCTAGCAGGCTAAGGCCATTTGTGCCTTTGAAAAACTCCCCCTTTGAGTTTGGAATTGAAATACTGAGATTCAGTGAAGCAAAGACTCAAAGCAAAATCTGGTTTCTGTGGGTGAGTGCACGTGGGCGGCATGGCGTTGTCTTGTGGGGATCAATACTGAAGAAAGTGGAATCGCTCCTGCTACATTAGCCTTCATGTTGACTACCTCTATCTTGATTCGTTGTGCCCCTAATACACAGCTGTAGCCTCATAGGCACAAAGTAGCATAAACTCCCAGGCCAAGGAAGAACATGGATAAAGAATTGTAGAGCAGCATTTTAAAATAGAAAACCAATGTGCAGGCATGGAACAAATATTTACATTAGAAAGTCAATGATCCTCTTTATTTATACAGGTGAAAATAAGATTCCCTTCATGGTAGAAGCATTTCCAGTTCTTTGTAAGTGAAAGGTGTGACGTCCTTGCATGATTGCCTTATGAGAATAATAATTTTTTTGTTTTGGTCATGCTTCCCTCCCTCCCCCATTTGCATTTGTAGAGTGATTCCTCCTTCCAGGAGCTCAAATTGATTCATTTGACTAGTCTTCCAACTTTTCAAATATGTTCTCTTGTTCCTTGACACATTTTTTTCATCTTTGTATTGAAGAATATCTTAGCGCCAGTCAACCCATGGGGGTTTACTAACAGTTTCCCAAAAGAAGCTGGCCTTTTGTATGTTTGTGTATTTTGGAATTTGATATTTTGTGTGAAACCAGATAATATTGTCTTGGCACGCTGCTGCTGTATTTAATCACTGAGCCGTGTTTAAAGTTTTCAAAGTGGATTCTTCCCACTGCAACAGATATGAATCGTGGGGCCCTACTGGAGAAAACTCTGCTGGAAAGAGGAAAATTATGGTGGTAGAAAGCTGGCTGCAACCTGCTTTGTGCTTAAGAAGTCCATAAAAGTCTAGTTTTTACTTAAAAGGAGATGGTAGGAGCAATGAAAGGGCATGTGTGCTGATTCAGCACATCCTGTTGGCAATCTCTGCCAAAGGTTGACGCCCTGGTGCCAAACTAAGGTATAAACTGTGCCAGGACACGGTTCAGTCCACATGGTGTTCATTACAGGGTATATCTACTTGTTTGGCTCCCCATCACTGTAGCATCTGAGCATCTTCCAGTCGTCAATGTATTTAACCTCACAGCACCTCTCTGAGTTAAGAAAGTAAAGTCACACAGGAAATCTGTGGTATACCAGCTAATTGAAGGCAGGTCCCCTGAGTCCCAGTCTAGTACCTTAACCAGAGGACCATTAACCTCTGTGGATCGGGGCCTAAATCTTCCCCCTCAAGGTAAAATCTCTATGAATACAAGTGGTAATATCACTGCCTGACCTACATCTTTTAGGGCAGGACCTGTGCCCTGTACATCCTCTGGTTCCCTGCAGCGCCGATATAAAGGCTGGAGCAGCTCCAACCACCACTTAGTTTCTTCTCCCACCTGGGGTGATGAGTCAAAATTCACAATGTCCTCTTTCTTCCCCATAGCTCTTAGATAGTTTAGGGTTATACTTAGTTTAATGTAAGTTTTATTTAAGCCCGTTGGCTAAAAAGGCAGACAAACAAAAATTGTTTTCCTCTTCAGTCTCACTTTGTTACTGAGTAGGTCTGCTGATGAAGAGCGGGTCTCTGTTTAACACCCTCAAAAGCAGCCATTACTTGCTGTGAAGCTGGTTTCTTCAAGTGCCCTGGTTACAAGGGAAGTCATGCCAGGAGATAAGAGCTACAAGACCTCCTGCTGCTGGCAAACAACACTCTGTCTGCTTGTCAGCACTCACTTCTTTGATGGACCCTCCATCTGAGCCAATGGCAATATATTCTTTGTTTCACTTCTCTATTGCTATTGCCTTGGCCTTCAGGATAGGAGAAATTCAAACATTAAAGGCAGGGTCACCATATTTTGTCTTTCATAAAGACCGAGTAACTCTCAAACTGTAGCCAATATTTTTGCTAAAAATAGTCTTGGGCTTTCATATCAACCAGTTTATACACCTACCAGTGTTTTTTTTCCCCTTCCCTAAACCTCAGGATTCCTCTGTAGATGTTAAACTCCACACACTAGATGTGAATAGGGCTGTGTCACTTTCTCTATTTAGATTAGGGATCAGCAACCTTTGGCACGTGGCCCGTCAGGGAAATCTGCTGGCGGGCTGGGATGGTTTGTTTACCTGCAGCGTCCGCAGGTTTGGCCGATCGCAGCTCCCACTGGCTGCGGTTCGCCGTTCCAGGCCAATGGGGGCAGCGGGAAGCAGTGTGGGCCGAGGGATGTGCTAGCAGCTGCTTCCTGCAGCCCCCATTGGCCTGGAACAGCGAACCACGACCTGTGGGAGCTGCGATCGGCCAAACCTGTTTGACGCTGCAGGTAAACAAACCATCCCGGCCCGCCAGCGGATTTCCCTGACGGGCCACGTGCCAAAGATTGCTGATCCCTGATCTAAATGAAGCATTTTCATAAATAGCCTAGACTTTCACGGCTTTTGGTAATAAGACTAAGAGTCCAGCTGTTTCCTCTCAAAGATTTTCTAAATGGGTTACAGACTACATTAATATTTCCTGCTTTCTGAACAAAGCTCCCATTCCCTATCAAGTTAGAGCTCATTCCACTATGGCCCATTTGTTGCCCATGGGTCACTGAAGGAGGGGTCCCAATTCCTGAAATTTGAAGCGCAATTGCCCGGAATTCAGTTCATAGGTTTACCAGTCACTATTCCATTGCTGCATCTTCTAGATCAAATGGACACTTTGGCAGAGCATTTCTCCAATCATTTATTTATATAGCGACTCCAGTAATCTCCTTCCTTGGAGGGTAACTGCTAGCACTCACATCAAAGGGATCTGTGTGGCCAAATGCTTGAAAAAGAAAGAGAAGCTCTTGTTAACTTACAGAAAATAGAGTTCTTCAAGATACCTTTGTCTACACTGATCCCGCCACTCACCCTCCTTCACCACTGATATGAAGTCCTTGCCTGGATTTCTATGTTAGTAAATGAACTGAATAGAGTTGAGGCTGCGCCACTCTCTCTTGCTGTAGGGGGTACAAGCCCCAACTGACACTCCTGGCTAAAAGATTCTGGGCTTGCATGCATGAGGAGCATGCATACCTACAGTGGGATCCATGTGGAAAAAGGCATCTTGAACTGTAGTTACTATAAGGTAGGTAACCTCGCTTTCTGATAGAAAAATGGTACTGTCAAAGTTTCTCTAATCAGCTCTAGTAATGAGGTTGTCTGTTAAACAGTTGCTGAAAAGGTTATGACTGCTGAACTGAATCATTTTGCTTCCTCCATGATTCAGCGTTTGAGAGTCTCAGTTACATTTGTTTACTTTCTTTCTTTTTTATGGCTACAGTGTAACTAATCCAGGGAAAAGTACAGGACAGCTCTTCACATTCTATTGACATGCAGTTTACGTTTTCTTATGTGCACATCTGCAAGCTTTACAAAACTAAGGCAATGGAATATTATCTATTCGACTGAAGGATTCTGGGAATTGCTCTCCACTCTCACAGGGGAAAGGGTTTATCTTTCAAAACATGGATGGGCTTCAGCTTTTATATAATTAACTTGCTTAATAGAAGAAGAAAAAAAATCCCTGTCTAAGCATAAGAAATTGGCTGTCTTAACGCCAGTTCATTAAAAAAAATCCCTGCTTGGTCCCTACTATATATCACCAAGGGAGGAAGATATTATTATAAGGAAAAGTAGAGATTGCTTTAATTTATTATAATAAATTGGTGGAATAATTTTTACAAATGCGACCATAATTTAAGAATCTCTTTAACAAAATAAAAGCTGTAAGTTACTGATTCAGCGAGATCTGTTGTACATTTTGTAAGTTTACCTTTTTAGATAATGTCTGACTTTGCTAGATAAAGTATTATATTTTCCAGTGCCTCACAGAGTACATTTGGGGTTGGCTGAAACAAAGGATATTCACTCTAAGTAATCCTCAGTCTGATCTAGATCTTCATACAAGGCCAGCATGTTATGCTGTGAGACACTGGGGGGAGGATAGGAAGTTGCGGGGCACAAGGGGTAATGAGTTTACTTGCCTGAGCTTTCCTTTCCAGTCCCACTCCCAGTCTGCTCCTCAAGTACCCAGAGTATTGAAATATTGGAATTCCTCCTGCAGGATGGAATAAACAGCATAAGACTAAACTTGGAGACCATGATTTAAGTATTGCAGGATGTGGCTCGCCACTCACTATGATTATTACTCTTGGGCAGTAGCTTTGGATTCATGTCTGGAAGAAATTCAAGGTGCTGGTTTTGATCTATAATGCGTTTCATGATTTAGTCTCAAGGGCCCACACCTACAAAGGAATCAATGGAAACTAGGAGTGGAAATACCCTTGTGGATCTAGGCCCAAGAGATCTTCCAGATCACCTCTCTTTTCTTGCTTTCACTTGGCAGTAGAGACTAGATAGACTGCTCAGGTTAATAGTTGACCTGGGGTTGAAGCTTTGGAATTTTCTGTAAGGGCCCTTCAATGCTAGAAGCACTCCCCTTCCTTGTATAATAGTTTGTTAGACCTTCAGAGTACATTATAGAGTTAGTCTATTTATCCAGAATTTTTCAGAGGTAGTGATGGGAGAGGAGCTATGCAAGGAAAGGTTCAGCTGGTATAGATTAGTGAATGTTTCAGTGTAGACATGTCAACTTTTTATAATATTTTTGTGAAATACCTTTTAAATATTTGAATTCTCTGTGCAGTTAGAGTTTGAGATAAGCACATTGTATAAATAGAAATAATAAAATTAGAAAGTGTTTGCAAAGCACTTTGAAGATGTCAAGCTCTAAAAGAAAATGCTATTATATATCAGAGAGAGAGGTTTGCCAAGTATTTGAAGTGCTTCTCTAAACTGTACCCCTATACTTTCTGATGTATTTATGTCCAGAAATCATTGAGCATATGCTCCAGAAAACTTCACTAAAATTAGAGATGGAAGGATATTAAAGATTAAAAGTAAAAGCCAACTGAACAGATATCATATAAAAATAAAGGAAAGCAACCTTAAGTCAACACATGACCATGATCTTGGAAACGAATCCATGTGGTTTAAGTGGAGATACTAATGGGTACCAAGGTCTACTGGGGTGCTTTACCTTGCAGGATTTTTGGGGCATTATTTTTAATCTTTTAGATCTAAAGTGTAAGGCTCAAAAATTAATGATTTTTTTTTTTGGTCAGGCTGGGGCATAAAAGGTCCAGAAAGTGATGAGGCAGTTTGTTTTACATGAAATTGATTCCAAAGCAATTCTACATTGTGATAAAGAAAAAGGGGAAAAAAAGAAAAATCAGTAATAAACAGTCATCTCTGTAAAGTGTCCTATTATGTGATTTAAGATTATAGGAAGACAATCTTGGAGTACAAAATGTACCATTTTTGCTTTATTGCTCAGAAACCCCAATTTATCTATTCTGGAGTTCTAAAAAAGTCACTTCTTTAATGAACAAGAAGCCCTGCTAGTGTTATATTATCTCTCCTGTTTCCATAGAGTTACATGCCAAGCTATTTTATTCATCTGAGAATGTGATAGAGCACTACTTAAAATTTTGGGACTTCACTTTATTAAAGCTAATATTCTGTGAGGTTGTTGGGAGAACGAGGAGCCAATTGTTTCAGTCGCTTTAAAGTAACAGTAGTGTTCATGTTAACCTCTTTCTTTTTCTTTCTTACCGCAAGCCTGTGCCAACCAAGGGTAGCCCATTAATGTAGTTAATTATAACAGTTTTTATTTGTAGAATCAAGGAGGGAGGGCTGCAATGCACACGGAATGTCAGAACAGATAGAAAGCTTTGTTCTGCCTTTCTCTTCTAGAACGCATAACCCTGCTTTAACACCATGTCTTCAATTCATTTTTTAGATCTTCCTGTATTATTGGGGGAGTACAAGAAGCCCTATTTTGTGCCCCCGCCCAGCAATGGGGGCCAGTTGCAACAGAGTGCATTCCCTCTGTGCACCTCTTGGGATGCAAGACTCATTTAAAGGGCTACGGGAGCAGTGGCGAATAGTCAGAAGAATGGTCTCATCCCCTCACATACCAGACAACTCCTCTGGCTTGCAAGACTAGAGGAGCATGGTGTACCTGTTGAAGAGCTAGCAGAGTATACACTTTCTCTGCATGCCAGGGAGCTATATGAGGGGTGGGCTTCCTTGGAGTGAGGGGGCTGCTGACTGTCTCCAACCCACAGCCTTAATGGTACAACTGAGACCTATGATAAAATTTTAAAAAATGCCTAAGTGACTTAGAAGCCTAAATCCCACTGACTTTCAATGAGACTTTGGTTCCCAAGTGGCTAAGGGTATGTCTGCACTGCAGTTAAAAACGTGCAACTGGCCCATGTCAGCTGACTCAGCCTGAGCCCCACAAGCCTAAGGGGCTGTTTAATTGCTGTGTAGATGTTTGTGCTTGGGCTGAAGTCTGAGCTCTCAAACCATTCCCCCTCATGGGGTGCCAGAGCCTGGGCTCCAGCCCGAGCCTGAATGTCTACACCACAATTAAACAACCCCTTAGACCAGTGGTTCTCAAACTGGGGGTCGTGACCTCTCAGGAGGGTCGCAAGGTTATTACATGGGGGTCGCAAGCTGTCAGCCTCCACCCTAAACCCCGCTTTGCCTCCAGCATTTATAATTGCACTAAATATATAAAAACATGTTTTTTAATTTATGGGGGGTGCGCTCAGAGGCTTGCTGCATGAAAGGGGTCACCAATACAAAAGTTTGAGAACCATTGCCTTAGACCAAGCCCACGAGCCTGAGTCAGCTGTTGCCGGCCAGCTACGGGTGTTTAATTTCAGTGTAAACATACTCTAAGTCACTGCTGAAAATTTTACTCCTAATCTTGTTTCTTGCAAAGTCGTACCTGGTGATTTTAATTTATGCAAAAAAGAAGTCCACATAAATTGTTGTGCCCTAACCTGTGCAAAACTGCCTTTGTCCTGAGAACCAAGAACGGTGCTAGTAAAGTATTTTATAATGTACATTTTGGCCTGAAAATATAATCTGAATTGACTGCTATGGCCATCAATCTACTTTTTATCTATAGAAAAAATTATGGCTGCAGTTGTTGCCATTACTGTTTTCCTCCTTCGATAATACGATTGCTTAAAGCTGAGTGAAAACCAAAACCAGTTACTGCCGTTATTCAGTTTATTTTTAATTCACTTCACATTCCCTTTTATGTGTTTTAAAAAAGACAGACATTTGTATGATTTGAGGGATAGGGAAGCAAAGTTACATGCACAAGTATTTGCCAAAATTGAAATTCATAAATAGTTATATTCATGACTAAAGAACCTTTGTGATAATTGAATCAGGGAATAAAACCAATGTCATGTGATTTATCTGACCAATCACAACAGCTTCAGTAGCAAATACTGAGTATCAAGTACTCTCCGAGAACTGTTTAGGATCAATCCACAGCGTTAAAAATATTCATTAAAAATATCAGAATTTTGATTAACAAATAAACTGGGGAAATAGACTGGCTAACAGATATTTAGCAAGCAGAAAATGAGGCTACATTCTTAGGATGAATTATTCATTGTGGATTATTTGCTCAGTTCTAATAATTATAGCAGGAAATAATTAATTAACATTACAGCAAACACTGTAATTTTTATAATAAAAAGATTGATCATGGAAATGAGCACCACAAAGAGATTTCCCAAATGGAGAAAGAGTAGGATATGGTCAAAAAGAATGTCAGATTAAAGCTCCATCCTGCAAAATACACAAACGAATAACTTCGTGTGTGTGTGTGATCCTATTGAGTGTGATAGACCCTAGGGACATCTTTATTGTTTTCTGGTTCCCTTTCATCTTTATTCTGTCTCTCTTCCTATATAACATTTCTATTTATAAAAACTGCTCCCATGTGTCACACTACTCACATCTGTTCAAAGGACTGTGTCCTAACTGACTAAAGCATAGATGTAGGGTAGCTAGATTATTCAAGGTCTGATCATTTTACTATTAAGCTAGAAAGCAGTGAGGGCCAGAACAAATGTGGAAGTGGGCCAGAAACCAGTAAAGATGTCTCCATATTCTAGTGAGACAATAGGGCAGGCTGTGAATGGGACTCAGTATCTACCCACATTTGCTCTGGCCCTCACTGCTTTCTAGATGGAGTTTTGATGGCTTTGTCCTGGAGTGGAAGGAACATCCTTATTGACCCTTGAGAAGAAATAGGGGGGAAACGATTACAGAAAGAGTGTACCCTCCTTAGCAGCCCTCTTTCCTGCTAAACTTTTTAAAAGGCTAAACAGATAGTATTTAAAAATCAAACACCTAACCTTGTGGAGAAATCTATAATACTTAATAGACAGATGTTATTTCCATAGCATTAGTAAATCAACCTATAGAATTCTGTAGCAGGGAAATTAAATTCTATAGATTGGTTCGAATATTCTATATAAAATGTACAGGTAAATTAGGGAGAGTCATTTTTTTTCATTCAAAATACTTTGTCAAACAAAAATAGCTTTTCATTAATTCCAAAAATGCCATAGGAATTTTGGTGTTGAAATTTTTCAAATTTTCATAAATGAGAACCTTTTTTTCCCCCCTCAGTTTTGGCAACCCATCACCTCCCCCATCCCAAGCACACAAACAAAGAAGGAGATATCTGAGCCATTAGCAATTATCAGTGAAAAGTCATGGAAGATGGGAGACATTTCAGAAGACTGGAAAAGGGCAAATATAGTGTCCATCTATAAAAAGGGAAATAAGGACAACCCAGGGAATTACAGACCAGTCAGCTTAACTTCTGTACCCGGAAAGATAATGGAGCAAAAAATTAAGCAATCAATTTACAAACACCTAGAAGATAATAAGGTGATAAATCAGTCAGCATGGATTTGTCAAGAACAAATCATGTCAAACCAATCTGAGAGCTTTCTTTGACAGGGTAGCAAGCCTTGTGAATAGGGGGAAAGCAGTAGATGTGGTATATCTTGACTTTAGTAAAGCTTTTCATACTGTCTCACATGACCTTCTCATAAACAAACTAGGGAAATACAACCTAGATGGAGCTACTATAAGGTGGGTGCATAACTGGTTGGAAAATTGTTCCCAGAGAGTAGTCATCAGTGGTTCACAGTTATGCTGGAAGGGCATAATGAGTGGGGTCCCACAGGGATCATTTCTGGATTTGGTTCTGTTCAGTATCTTCATCAATGATTTTGATAATGACATACAGAATACACATAAAGTTTGTGGATGATACCAAGCTGAGAGGGGTTGAAAGTGCTTTGGAGGATAGGATTAAAATTCAAAATGATCAGGACAAACTGGAGAAATGCTCTGAAGTAAATAGGATGAAATTCAATAAGGACAAATGCAAAGTATTCCATTTAGGAAGGAACAATCAGTTGCACACATACAAAATGGAAAATGACTGCCTAGGAAGGAGTACTGCGGAAAGGGATCGGGGGTCATAGTGGATCACAAGCTAAATATGAGTCAACAGTGTAATACTGTTGCTAAAAAAGCGAACATCATTCTGGGATGTATTAGCAAGAGTATTGTAAGCAAGACATGAGAAGTATTTCTGCCGCTCTACTCCATGCTGATTAGGCCTCAACTGGAGTATTGTGTCCAGTTCTGGATGCCACATTTCAGGAAAGATGTGGAGAAATTGGAGAAAGACCAAAGAAGAGCAACAAAAATGATTAAAGGTCTAGAAAACATGACCTCTGAGGGAAGATTGAAAAAATTGGGTTTGTTTAGTCTGGAGAAGAGAAGACTGAGAGGGGACATAACAGTTTTCAAGTACATAAAAGGTTGTTACAAGGAGGAGGAAGAAAAAATTGTTGTTCTTAACCTTTGAGAATAGGACAAGAAGCAATGGGCTTAAATTGCAGCAAGGGCGGTTTAGGTTGGACATTAGGAAAAACTTCCTAACTGTCAGAGTGGTTAAGCACTGGAATAAATTGCCTCGGGAGGTTGTGGAATCTCCATCATTGGGGATTTTTAAGAGCAGGTTGGACAAGCAACTGTCAGGGATGATCTAGATAATACTTAGTCCTGCTTTGAATGCAGGGGACTGGACTAGATGACCTCTCAAGGTCCCTTCCAGTTCTATGATTCTAAGGGTGGGAGTGGGGACTCTTCAATAAAAAAACCCCAAATGTTTCAAGAAAAATGTCAATGAAAAGAAATCCTCTTTGCCTTCTCTCATTTTTTTTACCAGAATAAAAAGCATTTTCCAACTAGCTCTAATGTAATTCACTAATAATTTCAAAAGGTTGCCTAAAAGCATTGTACAAAAAACTATTTGTTTCATGTCTATCAAATTTGTAGGACTTTTCTAAATGGAAGAGGTAAGTTTAATTTATTGGTTCATTTAACTAGCTGAATTACTAAGTGATAATATGCCATTCATCTCTTAACTGTAGCTAACGTAGTAAGAGAGAGTTTCTTCCCCAAAGATTTTACAATATACATTGATGCAAGAAGATATTGTAATGAAAAAGTGGAGGGAATATAGAAGGGATAATCATGGTCACACAGCATGGCTCCATGCATGGTTTGCATTTTTTAAAAGGTATAAATAAATAAACAAGAGATACTAAATATGTCAGTATCCCTGCTGGCTACCTGCCTAACCATGAGCCTGAATGCTTATTAAAACAGCCACAGTTCAAACGACGCAAAACAGGTTCTTGAAATCAGAGTTCAAACAATCAAAGGCAAAAGGGATTCCTGGAAACTCTTTTCCTTTCATCCTAGGGAGCATCTGGCCCCAGGGTCTGTCTAAACATAGAATAGTTCTCTCTTTATATTTCCTGGTTTCTCCCCCTCATGGAGCATTTAGCCTCACCTCAGCCCATTTAAATTTTCCCATGGCAAAGCTCCTTGGCAATATCTGCAGTAAGGCAGACATCTGTTGAAGGCACTGTGCTTATGGTTTGGGCTTTTTTCCTTGCCCTAGTCCATACACCTCGTGAGAGTATTCTACGTTGAGGAGCAGCTGTGATCTAGTACATTAAGCATGTGAACAGGAGTGAGTTCTGAGGAACCCAGGTATTAGTCCTGACAGCCACAGACAGGGCCGGCTCCAGGCACCAGCTTGTCAAGCAGGTGCTTGGGGCGGCCACTCTGGAGAGGGGCGGCACCTCCAGCTATTCGGAGGCAATTCGGGGGACGGTCCCTCACTCCGGCTCTGAGCGAAGGACCTCCCGCCGAATTGCCGCCACAGATCGCGATCGCTTTTTGTTTTTTTTTTTTTTAGGATGCTTGGGGCGGCCAAAACCTTGGAGCCGGCCCTGGCCACAGACAAGTAACTTTAGACAAATTTCTTTAACCCTCTGGGTCTCATCTACCATGTATGTTAAATGCCAGCTCCTGGGGGCTCGCTCGTTTGGGGGCCATCCACATTTCTCCTTCAGCTAGTCACACCTCATTTATCACAGGTATGTACCCCCGTTGGATTAGATGGCTAGAGCTGCAGTACAGCACAGGAGGAAGCTGTCTTGCCTACCCATATTACACGCACGACTGCTTGTGTGTTGATTTTTTTTTAAATTTCTTCCATCTTTTTGTTTTAGTGCAAATCTGCATATCCAATGGCAAAACTTAGATCTACGATAGGGAGTGAAACATCTCCCAAGTTATAACAATTCTATTGTATTACATTTAAGATGGCAGTGTTTGAATAATGTTCTTAGTAATAGTCAATACAATAACTTGGGAGCTTTACAAAGTGACCCTATTTCTCTAAAATTGGCCTCTTAAGTGTTTTCTTTAAATCTATGGCTGAGTAGGATACTTTTCAGTCAGAAACCTACACTGTTCCCATTATGGGCTGTGTTGTTTATACAGTGCCCAAAAATGTGGTAGGTGCTACACAGAACAGGTACTGCTCTGAAGAGCTTACAAAATTTTTTTAGATGTGAGAATACAAGAGAGAGTAACAAGCAATTGGGGAATCAATCAATTTCTTTTATTATTAGGTGGATCAGAGCTCAAAATTTGAGCAAAAAATTACTATTTAAATGTCTAAAATCCCTATTGACTTTAATGGCAACAAGATCAAGCCTTAATTATAATGATGTCTTCTTCCAGAAGCAACTGTAATAATTTCATATTCAGATTCTATAAAACCTTCTGTTTATGAATAGATACTTTTCTTTTTACATCTGTTCTTATAACCTTTATATGTCAGCTACACTGGTGTGTCTGGTGGTGAAAACTTGAGTTTCACTTTAAATAAATGTTTTCATGTCTGAGTAATAATGCAAGAAGTTTGAGTCCCCATGTCATGATTGAAACGTTGCAGTAGGAGTTGTGTTTTGCAGCTCAGACTTTCAGAAAGCACTGTCTAAAATTCCAGTAGAAATAGCCACTGACAATTAAGAGTATTAGCTTATATTTTAATTGAAAAATTAAATATATCTCTTTTACACTTCTGGGTTTTGCTTCCATTC
>NW_020664369.1:5649194-5696922 GCF_002925995.2 Terrapene triunguis
AGGGGATTTTTTGTCCTCTAGGCCGTGTGCTCAGTTGTTTTGATTGATTTTCACTCTTTTTATTACCTGCAAAATACTAGGAGATTTTGAAAGTAATAGCAACCATCGTTAAAGAGTATAGAAAATAAAAGACACTTCTACTGTCTTAGGGCTGCTTCTATCTTCCATCACTTATCTGTAGTGGCACATAAGCTTTATCTATGGGCTGGAGAAAACAAAACAAAACATTACTTTTTTTTCAACTCAGAATTTTTCTGTCCTCTTAAACATAGACTTGAAAGGCTGCATACATTGTATGAACTAACAAGAAAAATGAATTAAGCTCCAAGAGTCTCGTTTATTCTAAGCATTGCATTTATTCCTGCTATTAGCAGGATTCAAATGAACGGTTATGGAAAAATGTATGTTCATGTGTGTTCTTATGTATACATTATAAGGATAAACCCTTTTGCCAGTTCAAGTGCCCAGATGCCTAAGCTAGAAGCTATGGTAAACTATGGAGTACAATAATAATAAAATCTAGTTCTTATACAGTGCTTTTCCTGTATAGAGGTTAAAGTGGTTTTACAGGTGGGGAAACTGAGGCACCGAGTGGGGAAAGTGAGTTGCCTAAGGTCATCCAGCAGGCCAGTGGCAGAGCAAGGACTAGAACCCACATCTCCTAAGGCCTAGATGAGACGCAATACATCGATCCCCGATAGATCGATCACTACCCGCCGATGTGGCGGGTAGTGTAGACATACCCTAAGTCTCAGTCTAGTGCACTAGCCACTAGGGAACTCTGCCTCCTCTTGTGGGTAGTGTTTAGCTGGCTCCTTGAGGCAGGAATCTTATCTTATTCAAATGTAAAAGCAGCATGTACATTTACAGTGGTCTATAAACAATGTTCACTTTAATATACAGTCCTTACTTGGACAAGTTCCTATTGCTTTCAGTAAGGACTACAGGATTGGGCCCAATATGGGCAACATGGGTGAATTAATATTATGTGATCCTTAATGTACAGATATCCTGACAAGGATTTTTTTTTAAATTCACAATCTGAACATTGTGATGTTAGGTTTTGGAATTTGGGCCAGATCCTCTAATGCAGTATGGCGGCTTTACACCACATCAGCAGTGTAGCTGACTCTGGGAGGATTAGCACTCTGTGAAAGGGTGATCCTTGTGACAGACATGGTAAAAGGGCTCTTCTACCACTCACTCCCTCTGCTTCTGGCATAGGAGGTAAACAGGGCCATGGCTGGGAAAATGGCATAGTAGCTGGGGTGCCCTTAGTTAAACAGGTCCTTGACCTCCTTTTTGGCCCCATGTGGCATTGTAGAATGGTATAATTAAGAGCGGCCAGGAGGCTGCTCTAACCCAAATCAGAGGAATGCTTTGCAGTGGACCTTTTGCACACCACCCCTTTTACCTGTGCAGTTTGGTTGCACATGCGGATCTGGCCCTTTGTTTCCAACAAATACAATTATTTCAACCTTAACCTATAGACTGAAATTTACTGAAGCTGGTTTTGATCCCATTACTTCCTTTGGGAATGATTTCTTATCGGAAGGGCCAGTCCAGTTTGTAGTGGAAAACCATGGTTAGTTAGTATATATTTCATGTTTATGTGCATCATTTTATGGGCATATGAGTGAATGATGTGAACGGTGTGTTTTGAGTGCTTCAGTGATTGGGTCTGACTGTTGAATAAAATCAAGAGGGAATTGAAATAGCCAAAGAATTCCTTCACCAGCAGCTCACGTAACTGTTGGTTGCATAATTTAAAGCTGTCCTGGGGCATCTTTAAATGATGCATAGATTTTGTTTTCTTATTTAACATTTTTTTTAAGAGAAGAAAGTTAGTTGGCAATTTCACATGGTTCACCTCACCATTGGGAGACATGAATCACTGTTCTTATCAGAGAAATCACCCTGCTAGCAACTCCCCCCACCTCTAAAAATTATTTCAAATACTTCCAAAGAGAGAGACTGTTAGGGATGTTCTCTCTTTAAGATAGGAGTAAAGAAGGGAATAAATAAAGCCAGGTTAGAGCCAGTATTAGAAATTGTAAACTAGAACTGTGCACACTCTCCGGGGCTTGGCTTGGGAAGGGATTTATCAAACTAAGTTGTGGTTTGGTTCACAAGGGCTGACAAAGAATCCCACTTTTCACTCTATTCCACCTATGCTGCTCCATTAACAGGAATTTGCACTGTTAAGCAACAGATGGTAGGAGGCAGAAAATAGAGTGAAGAAATCCAACATAATGATTTTATTTGCTCGGTACATTTAAGCTTTTAAAAAATCACCAAATTAAGACAACATCATTAGTTAACAACATACTGTATTTGTTTAGCCCGCTAGTCTGAAGAACTGGCATCATTAAAATATTACCTGTGGGTTATGTTTAATTACAGTATTTTTGAGACAGAGGTATACATTTTAATTGTCTCCCTTTTAAAACAGAAGTCAAAGTTTAACAAGTTAATATTTACGAGAGAGAGAGAGAGATTTTAATTTAGAGTAGGAGCCTTCCATAAACTGAAATATCTTTCCTAGCTGCTGCCTGTGAACCACTAGGTGGCACAACCCGCTTACATTTGTTCACTGCAGTGTTTGTGAGAACCTAATCAAGCTGGGGGTTGCTTAGTCCTGCTGCAATCAAAGCTGATATAATGTATAAACAAGCATAAGAAGTGACCGACATGCACAATTATTATGAAGGCACAACGAAACCCTCAAGTACCAAGTGTGATTTCTGACATCCACTGGCCAGCTGAGGCAGATGCTTTTTCTGATGTACAAGAGAGAGAGAAATTATTCTTGTAAATGGCTGAGAGCTGCAAATGGAAGTGTGGAGACAGTGTTTGAGTGATCTTGCACCATTGTCCTAGTATATTACATCATATGGTGAGACTGGCAATGCAGTGTTCAGTTGCTGGCTTGCCCTGCAGTGGTACTTCTCCCTGCCGTCCCTTAGAGCTATTTTATGTGTTACTGCCTTAAAACTCATATGGAGGAAAGAAATAGGACTGAGGAAATTCAAATAATAATTATATGTGCAAAATATTTTTTGACCTGCGGTATCACCAACCCCAAATGTTCAAAAAGCATGAGTCAGGCTCACCAAAAATCATACTATTGGCTTTAAAATAAGGAGATGATGTAAAATGAAATAGATTTTTATTTGCCTTCTGATTTTTGAGCCTTTACAGTGCAGTGGGAACACATTTTGAAGCTTTCTCCACAGCCACAAGGGCTAGAAACTTACTTTTTCTTTAAGAATAGAGGCTGCAATCATCACTTATCCACTTGACTCCAGGAGCTGGGGCTTTAAGGAAAACAATGCCTATTATGAGACTCATGACAAAGTCATGAGAATTGGCAACAGTGAATCTAGTACAACATTTGCAGTTCGACAGGGTGTTGTGATATTGGGGTCTGCACCGTTAAGCACTGAGCTTTACAGACACTCTGGGCAGGGTGGCCTGGAGCTCTTGTTATACACGGGCACAGCCATTTGAAACCAGACACAGAATAAAGCAGAGCTTTTGCAAGCATCTTAAGTGCTTAGTGATTACGGAACACTTCCAGTGTTACAGATTATATACACTGATTTGTTCAGCTGGCTGAAGATCTATGGCGAAGGGAGTGTCTTCATTTCAGTGTTGTGTACTGCCAAGTGTGCTCTTGGTGCTTACCAAACAGAATACAGCATTACATAGTGGAGTCTAATTTAAGTACATTTCAGTGATGTGCTGCCAATGTGTTAATGAGGGGCTCCCATACAGTTATACCCCATGGCCTATAAAAAAACTCACTTTCTAGGGAAACATATGCACAAAGGAGGGGCTGCGTGAATCTATTCATTTGTTTACTGATTTACATAAAAATGTTCACACCAAGTACATACCTGCCAGTTTCAGGAGGGTTTGTATTCGGCACATCTCAGCCGTGCTTTTGCTGCTAGTACACATGCTTCTGTGGCTACACTGCTATTTATATTCCTTCTAGTTTGCTGCGAGTTGGTGTGAATATGCGTACATGAGCAGGGGAATCACACCCCTCCCTTCTAGTACAGACAGAGCATAAGAGGCACTGGGGCTGGAGCCAGCCTTGAGGAGCTGTGGTACAGGACAGAATCAACATATCTGCATTTGTAGAAGATGTTCGTATGCTGTATAGTACAGCACAGTATCAAACTTGTATTATTTCTCATGGGTAGGGCTGAAAACTTCATCAGGGAGTTTTGGGGTGTCCTATGCAAGCAATTTTTTTTAAAAAAGACCTGACATATGGTGCAACCTGGTACGTTCTAACATCACAAAGATACCCCTGAAAAGCAATTTACTCTCCACCTAAGTAACTGCATAAACTTCTTCACCCTCCAGCCTCCCATGGTATCCTCCCCTTCTCCTCCTGTTGTTCTCCTCTTAATTTAAATGGCAAACATCTGGGGGTGGGAAATCAATGTGTTAAATATTGAACCAGGCACATCTATGGCAACATGCCAGTGATAAATAGTAATATCGTCTCTAGCAGGGATAGTTCAGCAGCATTCTGAGTGGGTGTGAGTGCCATCACAGGCAGGAAAATCATCCCAAACCTTCCAACAGTGTGGTGGCAGAATTAACTAGGGGTTAATAGGAGTCCTCAAGAGCCCCACAGTACACCACCGTGTTTAGCGCATTATATTTGGCTTATGCTCCCTACTGTATGTGCAAACTTTAAAAAGTAAGATCCGTGAAACGGTATGATCATAACCTTAGTTTTAACCCACTTTTGGAAGATACGCAGTGAAATCAGAACTACATAGAGGTATTGTAATGATCAAATGGGATTGTTTTACAATGATGGAAACCAAACAGAGCAAAACCAAGGAAACAGATCACACTGGGCCAAAGTCATC
The DNA here is from genome assembly GCF_002925995.2 of Terrapene triunguis. NCBI lineage: Eukaryota > Metazoa > Chordata > Testudines > Emydidae > Terrapene > Terrapene triunguis. Next base: position 5,654,090 of record NW_020664369.1, read on the forward strand.
CCCAGTGTTACCCTATTGTTTTAAATGGAGCGACACCACAGGTTTGTATTCCATTTCCTTTAAGCTATCTTCTCAGAAAACTTCATTTGCATGACAGAATTGAATTTATAATGATACCATATTCACAGAAAGGCTGTATTTTAGCGTGGATAACTTTTCAAGTTATTTCCACAACATAACTTGCTGTACAGTAATTAATGACATAACTCTTGGGACAGCCACACATTTATTTTGTTTCTAGGAGTACTCTGTTCTCACCAGCTCACTTTACTTGATCCTGACAAACTACCCTAGATATTGCAAATGGGTCAGACATAGATCATTTAGGAATTATCAAGTTCAGGTTTATCCCCAGTGAATTCAGTACAAACCATAAATCACTGTGGTGAAGTACAGTTATTCCTGTGGGCATGTCAATTGCAAGCCCTTTCTAATGATTTTAAAAATCTCCTAAGTAAATCTCCTAAATATTGACACAGCTCAGTCCACAGCAGGGAACATTTGTGGTTCAACAGCTATAAATCCTAGAACAGTTGAATAATCTTTGGCTTTAATGTATCAACATCTACTGTACATTCTCCAACAGTATTATCTTATTTAATAGCTCATTTCTGTTCCCCCTTCCCCCGAAATCTCACGAGAACAAGGTGTGTATCTCAGCAGGCTACAATCAAGCCACATCATTCATAAACCACATATCAAAAATTAGTTCTATATGCACCACACTGAGGTGAAGAATTCTGATCCTAGCTTTGCTAGGAAGAGCAGATGCCAGTTTCAGACAACCATGTCCTTGGATACCCTAGCTGTCAGCAACTTTTCTTCTCACCCATTGTCTTCCAGAGAGATCTTGCTTCAAATTTTGTTTTGGAGCAACACAAAAGCACCATATACTGGCAGCCATCAGCTAACACATGAAGCAGTTCACTTTACATTAATTCTGTTAACTATAATAGTATAATATGAGAGAATCCATGGGGAAGCAGTAGATGTGATATATCTTGATTTTAGTAAGGCTTTTGGCACAGTCCCAAATGACATTCTCATAAGCAAACTAGGGAAATGTAGTTTAGACTAAATTACTATAAGGTGGGTGCTCAACTGATGGAAAGATCATAATTAAAGACTAGTTATCAATGGTTCACTTTCAACTGGAAGGGCATATCCAGTGGAGTCCCACAAGGGTCAGTCCTGGGTCCGGTACTATTTAATATTTTCCTTAGTGACTTGAATAATGGAATGGAAAGTGTGCTTATAAAATGTGTGGATGACACAAAACTAGGAGGGGTGGCAAGCACTTTGGAGAACAGGATTAGAGTTAAAAACCACCTTGACAAATTGGAAAATTGGTCTGATATCAGCAAGATAAAATTCAATAATTCCAAGTACAAAGTACTATATTTAGGAAGGAAAAATCAAATGCACAACTACAAAATGGGGAATAACTGGGTAGGTGGCAGTGCTTCTGAAGAGGATCTGAGGGTTATAGGAGATAACAAATTGAATATGAGTTAACAATGTGATGTAGTTTCTGAAAAGGCTAATATCATTCTGGGGTGGAAGATATGGGATATATTTGTCCTGATCTACTCAGCACTGGTAAGGCCTTAGCTGGAGTACTGTGTCCAGTTCTGGGTGCCACATTTTAGGAGAGAGATGAACAAATTAGAGAGAGTCCAGAGGAGAGCAACAAGAATGATAAAAGATTTAGAGAACCTGACTTATGAGGAAAAGTTTAAAAAATCGGGCATGTTTAGGCTTGAGAAATAAAGACTGATAAGGTTGATAAGTATTCAAATAAGTTAAGGACTGATTGATATTCTTCATGCCCACTGGAGTTAGGACAAGAAGCAATTGATTTAATCTGCAGCAAGGGAAATTTAAGTTAAATATTAGGCAACATTTTCTAACTATAAAGGTAGTTAAGTTCTGGAACAGGCTTTCAAATCATTAGAGGTTTTTAACATCAGGTCAGACATACCCCTGTCAGAGATGGTCTAGATTTACTTGGTCCTGCCTCAGTGCAGGGGACTGGAGTTGATGATCTCTTGAGATACCTTCCAGCCCCACATTTTTATGATTCTGTGTTGTGTTGGTGGGAATCATGGAGCATCCATATCACAGGCCTATGGTTCAGATTCATTCTAAAGCACTCAGCTATTATGGTGACGAAGGAGATATAAATCTATTGATAGATATGGAAGACGCTACTTTTACATTATGAGTAATAGTAACGCTGTATTTCATTGCAAGAAATACTAATGAAATTACATCCACAGTGAACGCCAAGACTCCCCCTCCCCCCCATTATAAATGATTACTGGAATCAACTGTAAATCTTCATGATCTTTACTAAAGGAGACCTCTTATGCTCTGAATACAAATTTGCCATTACATGTGATGACCCTTATCTTCTTTTAACATGTACTCCTTCAGAGAGTAAAGTAATGTGGTAATGGCACCATCAAGCTCTTCTGCATTCTGATTATATAGATTCTGTATCGGTATAGAATCATAGAACTGGAAGGGACCTCTAAAGGTCATCTAATCCAGTCCCCTGCATTCATGGCAGGACTAAGTATTGTCTAGACCATTCCTGACAGGTGTTTGTCTAACCTGCTCTTAAAAATCTCCAATGATGAAGATTCCACAACCTCCCGAGGCAATTTATTCCAGTGCTTAACCACCCTGACAGGAGGTTTTTCCTAATGTCCAACCTAAACCTCCTTTGCTGCAATTTAAGCCCATTGCTTCTTGTCCTATCCTCAGAGGTTAAGAATTTTTTTTCTTCCTCCTCCTTGTAACAACCTTTTATGTACTTGAAAACTGTTATCATATCCCCTCTCAGTCTTCTCGTTTCCAAACTAAACAAACCCAATTCTTTCAGCCTTCCTTCATAGGTCATGTTCTCTAGAACTTTAATCATTCTTGTTGCTCTTCTCTGGACTCTCTCCCATTTGTCCACATCATTCCTGAAATGTGGTGCCCAGAACTCCACACAATACTCCAGTTAGGCCTAATCAGAGCGGAGTAGTGCAGAAGAATTACTTCTTGTGTCTTGCTTACAACATTCCTGTTAATACATCCCAGAATGATGTTCGCTTTTTTTGCAACAGCGTTACACTGTTGACTCATATTTATCTTGTGATCCACTAGGATCCCCCAGATCCCTTTCTGCAGTACTCCTTCCTAAGCAGTCATTTCCCATTTTCTATGTGTGCAACTGATTGTTCCTTCTAAATGGAGTACTTTGCATTTGTCCTTATAAAATTTCATCCTATTTAATTCAGACCATTTCTCCAGTTTGTCCAGATCATTTTGAATTTTAATTGTATCCTCCAAAGCACTTGCAACCCCTCCCAGCTTGGTATCATCTGCAAACTTTATAAGTGTACTCCGTATGCCATTATCAAAATCATTAATGAAGATATTGAACAGAACAGAACCCAGAAATGATTCCTGCAGGACCCCCCTCATTATGCCCTTCCAGCATGATTGTGAACCACTGATAACTACTCTCTGGGAATGGTTTTCCAACCAGTTTTGCACCCAACTTATAGTAGCTTCATCTAGGTTGTATTTCCCTAGTTTGTTTACGAGAAGGTCATGTGAGACAGTATAAAAAGCTTTACTAAAATCAAGATATACCACATCTTCCACTTCCCCCCTATCCACAAGGCTTGTTACTCTGTCAAAGAAAACTGTCAGGTTGGTTTGACTCGATTTGTTTTTGACAAATCCATGCTGACTGTTATTTATCACCTAATCTTTTAGATGTTTGCAAATTGATTTGCTTAATTATTTGCTCCATTATCTTTCTGGCACAGAAGTTAAGCTGACTGATCTGTAATTCCCTGGGTTGTCCTTATTTCCCTTTTTATAGATGGGCACTATATTTGCCCTTTTCCAGTCTTCTGTAATGTCTCCTGTCTTCCATGACTTCTCAAAGATAATTGCTAATGGCTCAGATATCTCCTCAGTCAGCTCCTTGAGTATTCTAGGATGCATTTCATCAGGCCCTGGTGATTTGAAGACATCTAACTTGTCTAAGTAATTTTTGACTTGTTCTTTCTCTATTTTGATCCCTGATCTGATCTTACCTCATTTTCACTGGCATTCAGTATGTTAGACGTTCAATCGCCACCAACCTTCTTGGTGAAAATTGAAACAAAGACATCATTAAGCACCTCTGCCATTTCCACATTTTCAGTTATTGTCTTTCTCCCCTCGTTGAGTAATGGGCCTACCCTGTCCTTGGTCTTCCCCTTGCTTCTAATGTATTTATAGAATGTTTTCCTGTTACCCTTTGTGTCTCTAGCTGGTTTGATCTTGTTTTGTGTCTTGGCCTTTCTAATTTTGTCTCTACATGCTTGTGTTATTTGTTTATATTCATCTTTTGTAATTTGACCTAGTTTCCACTTTTTGTAGGACTCTTTTTTTTTTTTTAGATCATTGAAAATCTCCTGGTTAAACCAGGGTTGTCTCTTGCCATACTTCCTATCTGTCCTACGCAGTGGGATAGTTTCCTCTTGTGCCCTTAAAAATGTCTCTGAAAAACTGCCAACTGTCTTCTATTGTTTTTCCCCTTAGACTTGCTTCCCATGGGATCTTACCTACCAACTCCCTGAGTTTGCTAAAGTCTGCCTTTTTGAAATCCATTGTCTTTATTTTGCTGTTCTCCATCCTACCATTCCTTAGAATAATGAACTCATCATTTCATGATCACTTTCACCCAAGCTGCCTTCCACTTTCAAATTCTCAACCAGTTCCTCCCTATTTGTCAGAATCAAATCTAGAACAGCCTCTCCCCGGTAGCTGTCTCCACCTTCTGAAATAAAAAAAAAGTCTCCAATACAGTCCAATAACTTATTGGATAATCTGTGCTCTGCTGTGTTATTTTCCCAACAGATGTCTGGGTGGTTGAAGTCCCCTATCACCACCAAGTCATATGCTTTGGATGATTTGGTTAGCTGTTTAATAAAAGCCTCATCCACCTCTTCTTCTTGGTTAGGTGGTCTGAAGTAGACCCCTACCATGACATCACCCTTGTTTTTACCCCTTTTATCCTTACGCAGAGACTTTCAACTAGTCTGTCTCCTATTTCCATCTCAATCTCAGTCCAAGTGCATACATTTTTAATATATAAGGCAACACTTCCTCCCTTTTTTCCCTTTCAGTCCTTCCTGGGCAAGCTGTACCCTTTTATACCAATATTCCAGTCATGCGTATTATCCCACCAGGTCTCTGTGATACTAACTATGTCAAATTGTTTATTTACTAGCATTTCGAGTTCTTCCTGCTTAATCCCCATACTTCTTGCATTAGTATACAGACATCTAGGATAGTGATTTGATTTCCCCCCCCAGTTCTTTCTTGTCTCTCCTTTATTGCTGCTATAATAGCCCATGCTCCCCCCCCCCACAAATTCCAAACCTTCTCCCAGGTTTCCATGTTCTTGACTTACCTGTGGGCTTTGGTCACCGGCCCGCTTTGAACCTAGTTTAAAGCCCTCCTCACTAGGTTAACCAGTCTGTATCCAAATATGCTCTTCTCCTTCTTCGATAGGTGGACCCCATCTCTGCTTAGCAGTCCTTCTTCCTGGTACAGCATCCCGTGGTCAAGGAAGCCGAAGCCCTCCTGGCGACACCATCTTCACAGCAAAGCATTCACCTCAAGGATGCATCTTTCTCTGCCTGTATATACTGTTTCTAAACAATGTAATGTCGTTTAATGCTAAACCCTGATCTCATTTCCAATGTATCTAGAATTACAATAGCTATAGTACATAAACCAAACATTTCCATACCAAAAATACTATTAAGCCCTTGCTGGTTTTGTTATGATGTACCTGAGAAACTACCTCTCTCTTTATTTCATGCTATGGCACTTGAGGTCAGTCAAGGCACTCAAGCTGTTAATCCCTAAATTTGCACGTATGGGGTCCATAGAAAGACATTCTCAGTGGACGGCCCAGTAGAACACATATCTATTGAACATTAGGGCATGTGGCAAAGCCTACTTATTCATACTTAGCCTTGTAGGGCCTGAAGCAAAGCCCATTGAAGTTAATGGACCGATTTCTAGGTTTACTTGGGCTTTGGACTAGGCCTTTAAGTATAATTAAAAACAGAAACAAAAAAAAAATCAGTAATATCACTTACTGGGAAACTTGTCTCTGCAAAGCTGGAAAATTATGTCTAAGTATACTTCAGATCCACTCACGTGTCTAGATTTTGAAATTTACTAATGTAACTGAAGCTTATGAGTTGTTCCATGTTCTGTGATTACACTGACTCACAATTTTTCAGCTCTAACATTCTAACACAGGGCTTAAAAAATGTATCCTAGCACAAAGACTGAGAGTGCCTTTGAATGCATCGTCTCTAATAAGCAACAAAATATCTTGCTCTTTTATCTTGCATCAATCCCTTCTCTCTGATATAGAAATCATGGAAAGGCCGCATTCATTAAAATAAAGAGCGAGGAAAGAAAGAAAGAAAGAAAGAAAGAAAGAGGGAAAACAATCTCAAAATTACTCTTAAAAACCAAATGTAAAACTGGCACCCTAACATCACGTTAGATCAGTGTGAATTTATAATCTTAACAACAACAACAATGACTGTGGTTTTAATGACTGTGTGTGTTCCATAAAAGGAAATATCTACCAACGCGGACTGTCACTCATATTTTTTGAAATGTTGCTGCATGTATCATGTTTATTTCTAGGGTTGGTTGAACATTAGAATTTGCATTTGGTGGAAAATTATGATATGTCAGAATTTGTTTTCAGCCCAAATTGGAAAAAAAAATGAATATTTCTGTGGGGTGGAAAATTCAGAAAAATGTTGGTTTGAAAATGTTGAAACAGGACATTCCCCAGTGCAGGGGTCGGCAACCTCTGGCACGCGGCTCGCCAGGGTGCTGACCAGGGCCGGGCCAGTTTATTTACCTACCGTGTCGGCAGGTTCTGCCGATCGCGGCTCCCACGGGCCGTGGTTCGCCGTCCCAGGCCAATGAGGGGGGTGGGAAGTGGCGCGGGATGTGCTGGCCACGGCTTCCTGCCGCCCCCATTGGGAATGTCCTGTTTCAACATTTTCAAACCAACATTTTTCTGAATTTTCCACCCCACAGAAATATTCATTTTTTCCCCCAATTTGGGCTGAAAACAAATTCTGACATATCAGGAAGCCGTGGCCAGCACATCCCGCGCCACTTCCCGCCGCCCTCATTGGCCTGGGACGGCGAACCAAGGCCCGTGGGAGCTGCGATCGGCCGAACCTGCCGACGCGGCAGGTAAACAAACTGGCCCGGCCCGCCAGGGTGCTTACCCTGGCGAGCCGCGTGCCAGAGGTTGCCGACCCCTGCCCAAGTGAAAATGTTTTGTTTCAGCTTGTTGAATCAAATTGAAACTAATCTGTTTCTCCTTGAACTGCTGAGGTGTCTCATGCCCCTATTCTCTCCTCTTGGCTGGGTTCCCTGGCTGGATTACATTTCCCATTCATCCAGACTGGAGACTATGATGTATCATGGAAGATGTAGACCAGCTATGGAGGCCCAGCCTATAGAGGATATAGAGCCTATAGAGGGTGCATGAGACATCTGAACTACAACTCTCATGAGGCAGTGCAGTAGCTCAGCCAGACATAGATGAATTTCTTTCTGATCCTAAATGAAACTGTTCAGTTTGGTTCAACAAACCAAAATATTTTGATTTGGGTCAACCTAACCCAAGACAATTTTTTTTCCTGACAGAAACTTGAAAAAATTCAGTAGCCATTTTTGCATGTGGTAGCTATTGCAGAATGCTGAATTTCTAGTAGCAACAACTGTAAATTTTGTGCAATGTCAGTTATTGTTCAGATGAGGAATCTCTGTTTTGCATAGCAAAGAGGTATATGATTAGTAGCAATAGAAGCAGGTAGAGAGGCAGCACAAATGTGGAAAATATCTTCATAATGGGAACAGTGTCCAGAATCCCAGGAGAGATAATAGCTCATTGCAATTGGTGTAAGGTGTATGAGAAGAAACACTCACCTGACTCAGATATGAATGTGTACAGACACTCCATTTTTAATAGAGCTGGAAATACAGTATCACTTCTGAGTTCATGCACCCGAACAACCGTGCATATCTGAAAGCATGCAGGTTCTGTAAGACATCAGTATGACAACTGTATGACAAATGAGTCTGTACATTTGTTACCAGTCCATCCGGCAGGCATTCAGAGACATGACAGAAGCAATGACTTCTCACTGGAGTTGATGTCTACTGCAGTCCCATGTGCAGAGCAAAAAGCTGACATACCATTCCATATATAAAAGCAGAAAAGGGGCAAGTTGAGAATGCCATAGGCAGCTTCGACATGCTCCCTTTTCATGAGTTGCTTTTGAAGGAGAGCATAGTGATTAAAGAATTTGGCTGTGTTATGTCTCTCTTTCAAAAAGCCATACCCACTTCCTCCTACATCTCTAACATTCCTCACTTTGTGAGCATGATAGAGCGATGTACAGTATTTTCTTTGGTGCTACTTTGCACTCCTTTCAAGAAAGTTGGGAGTAACTTTGCTACCTTTTGGTAAAATGCATAATACAGGTCAGATGAGATAGTCAGGCTGGGACATATTGTACACCCCCTAAATCTTCGTTGAGGATTTTGAAGTCCGTTTTCAAAGATACCAAAGAGAAGGATGTGAGAAAAGAGATGTCCTGAAGAGGAAGCAGATGAGGTGCTGAAATAGAGTGGGAGGAATGGGAGCTGAACATTGACTATTTTATGTAGTTATAAGTTCTTTTCAAAACTGTAAATATATCTATGTACCCAACGGTGTATATTTAACTATATCTCTGTCCCCCAGATCTTCATATGTGACTTGTCATCTTGTTAGGTCACAAGCTCTTTGCACTGTGTCTCTGTGTATAGTACCCATCATAGTGGTGCCCCAGTTCTGAGTGGGGCATCTTGCTGCTTTTTCAAAAGGATCACGCTTCATTCATGAACTGCCGTGAGAGGAGAGTATAATTCAGTCTTATCCTCAATCTTTCTGGTGATAGCCAATCAAGTGGCCATTTAGTGCTAAATATTGGTGATGTTTTTGTGATGTGAATGTTAAGAACGAAATTATTTTTTTTTTCCATAGAAGGCTACTCAGAATTCACAAAATGGAGCAGAGAACCTTGCAGATATTTCTTCTGTTTCAGCCCTTTGCTACAAATACTTCCACAGAAGGAAATCTAGCAGGCCTTGAGTCAGGGAGCCATAGTTTCCAGTACACTTGTGATATCCGGTTTCCGTTGTGAAGGAGGGCGGATAATGCCTAATACTATTGTCTCTAATATTTTAAAGGTCATGTTCAATAGGAATTGTGACATCGCTCTAAACAAAAGTGACATCAATGAAGATAAAGACACTAAGCTTACAAAAGTGTGGTCAGAATCGTTCCTTTTGCTGCTGTCTGGCCTCTATATGCATCCGAAGAAGTGGGTTGTAGCCCACGAAAGCTTATGCTCTAAAAAATTTGTTAGTCTCTAAGGTGCCACAAGTACTCCTGTTATTTTTGCGGATACAGACTAACACGGCTGCTACTCTGAAACCAGAAAGAAGATGGCAGCTGATGCTTCTTTCGTCCGATGTACCTGATAGCTATAGAAACTGTGGCTAGTTTAGTGTACTTCACTTCACAGTAGTCAGTGGTGGTGCTAGCCCGTTGGGGGCCCTAAGCAGGAATACCCCCCATACTAAAACAGGCACATTTGTATGAAAATAATAATAAAAAGCGAATAGGGGCCTCCTTGAGCTGCCTGGGACACTAAGCAATTGCTTAGTCTGCTTATGCCTAGCTCCAGTTCTGACTGTAGTTGCTCTTGCTGCCCAGTCTGGTTTCTTGGTAAGGGTATGTCTTCACTACCCGTCGGATTGGCGGATAGCAATCGATCTATCAGGGATCAATTTATCGCGTCTCGTCTAGACGCGACAAATCGATCCCCGAACGCGCTCCCCGTCGACTCCGGAACTCCACCAGAGCGAGAGGCGGAAGCGGAGTCGACGGGGGAGCCGCAGCCATCGATCCCGCACCATGAGGATGGGAGGTAAGTCGATCTAAGATATGTAGACTTCAGCTACGCTATTCTCGTAGCTGAAGTTGCGTATCTTAGATCGATCCCCCCCAGTGTAGACCAGCCCCCAATGAATGAGAGGAGGCAGCTATTCTGCCCACATGAGGTCACTGTGGAGCTGCTGCAGGCTCAGTCGTTGCCTACATGGATTCTGCTGCCATAGTTCATGGAGTAAGGGGGTCCATTGGATAAGAGACGAAGGCTGCATGTGAAGTGTCTGGTGGTGGTTGCCATGGCTGAAGCCTCAGATTTTCTTCTTTGTTTCTTTGACCCAGCCCAACCAATTGAGTTTAATATACACCACTGCACATTAAAACATATATAGGGAAAAAAAGATTGCTAAGAACTTCACAAATGTTTTTTTTCTCTTTAATGGATTTTGGAAACCCATCATGTACAAAGAAAAGTTTACATTTCATCTCTTCATTTGTTTGCTGAGAAGATAATACATTGTACTACACAACTCTTGGTTCATACCAATGCATTCTCAACAGCATGGTTCTGTTATCTTCAGTCCTTTCTTATTTGAAAATAATTAAACATCAAGAAAAAAGGTTATGTCAAGGAAAATGGAAAACACAATATTTACAACAGGAATACAGGCCTTTAAACTTTTTTTTTTTAACATAGTGTTCCAGAGCCTTTATATTTTATTATGTTAGGAAACAAAATCCTTCAGATTACTTGCATTCCTTAAGCCTTTTTAGTAAGTTCTATACATTTTGAGACATTAATTTCAATGTAATTTTAAAATAGTCTCTTTGGTCCACATTTTTAAAGGCATTTAGGCTCCTAAAGATGCAGATAGGTGCATAGGTGCTTTTGAAAATATCACTTGACACCAGTCTGCTTGTTTAGGGGCCTGAATACCACTACAAATCTGGTCCTTTGTCTAACCTAATCTAAACTCTTAGTCTAATCTGTGTTTGTAATATGCGTAGCATATTTGGGCCAGGTCCTCATAGTTTTCTGCAAAGTGAGTAGCAAACATTCGATACTCTTAAATCATAATGTAGGCACCATATGCAACTGTAAGATAAACACATCCCTGTTCAAGAGGATTATGCCTTGTCCATCATTGTATGTGGTTCTCTTAAATGGAATATATTGTTGCTTATTTCCATGAGAAACATTTCCAAGGCATTTTGCAGCCTTGGTAAGGAGGGAAAGCCCTTGCGTTCTTTCCCTATTCTCTCTTGATCTGATTTACATTTGTAAATAGGTCCCTTTACAGTTTAATAGGGCCTTAAAGTGGGTATAGACTACATTCACTTTTAAGACCCCTTTACACTGCCAGAGGGTCATAAAAGGGCCTTAGTGTAAACGAGAATAATGCTCTCTGTGCTGTTTCCAGATGCTTCACTGTTAACATTGTCCCTCCTGTTCCCCAGTGGAATGGACCTTAGGCATGTCACAGAGGAATACTCTAGCTAAAGGGGGGAGGGATAGCTCAGTGGTTTGAGCATTGGCCTGCTAAGCCTAGGGTTGTGACCTCAATCCTTGAGGAGGCCACTTAGGGATCTGGGGCAAAATCAGTACTTGGTCCTGCTAGTGAAGGCCGGGGGCTGGACTCAATGACCTTTCAAGGTCCCTTCCAGCTCTAGGAGATAGGAGATCTCCATCTGCTTACAGTGCTCCTTACCACCAATCTCAGAATAGTTTTAGCATTGGCTTTGAGGAGGCTTCTCATCTACCTTCCTAGCTGAGCAGGGCCGGCTCCAGCATTTTGCCACCCCAAGCGGCAAAGTGAAAAAAAAAGAAAGATAAAGCCGCGATTGGCGGCACTTCGGCAGCAGCTCTACCACACCACTTTATTCTTTGGCAGCAATTCGGGACTCAGGGACCCGCCACTGAAGACCCGGATGTGCCTCCCCAAGCACCTGCTTTCTTTGCTGGTGCCTGGAGCCGGCTGTGTAGCTGACATTAGACCATACTTATGTCCAGGTAAAGAGGAATAGAGTTTCAGAAGGTAAAGTATTTGGAATTTTTAAAACTTTGTAAAACAAGGCAAAGCATGTAAAATATCTGCAAAGGAATTCACTTTCAAAATCCACCTCTCCAGTGCAATATTTACACATTTTAAATGATCCTAGAATTACTGCTACTTGACTAATGTGGTGTAGAAAGGGGTAATTTAAAACTATTGGGTACCAAGTCATTTTATTTTAAAAATTACCAAAAATATTTAGTTTGGAGAAACAAGAAATTGTAGGCCAGCTCTTACTAATTGTTTCTCTTACTTCCAGCTCAGGGATCTGTCTCCCACTATTTAGTCCCAGTGGTTCTATTTCATACCTTAGGGATCACCATGTTCAAAATAAGCACATATATTTACAATGGCTATTTTATTATTAAAGAAAGTAAAAAAAAAACATTAAACAATACAACACAAGTGACAGGACACAGATGATAATCTGGTTACTTCCATTACAATCGCTTCTGTATGTGTCTCTATGGAGAGATTTTACCAGAGATTACTCCATTGAGAGTGGACTGCATCTGCGGTGTTCTTCATTTGGTAAGTTAAGACCGAAATACATTGTTTCCCAAATTTATTGTGAGCCCAGTTTAGTATCTCATAGATATTTTTATCTATGTTAATAATTGGGCAAAAGAATTGTTTAAAGGCAGGGGTTCCTTTTGGTTATTAAGAAATGACCAGACAGTTTACAATTGGGTAAAGCAAACAATCTCAACTAAATCCAATGAAATCAAAGACTGTATTTAAACCAGCTACTTAGAAGAAGCCACTTTAAGGAGCTGTCTTAAGATAGGCCAAATACAAATATTAAAATCTTAAATCCAATTAAATCCCACTATTTCTCAGTTTATCAATGTTTAGCCCCTGTCTCATCTTCAGGAATAGATGGTCTAACTATCTGGTGATTAGCAGGAAAAACCGTTAGTATCTTAAACAACATTTCCACATCTCACTAAAATCATTACCAGAGGTTTAAATGTAACCCCCTGGCAGTGTCATAGTGAACTTCCTCTCACCAATTCATGTTGAAGTTTTGGGAAGATTTTCCTTGGATTAGTTTATTCTTGAGTGTTCTCTGGAGTACTTTGCTTGTAGAGATGGACAGGATAAGTTGATGCGTTTGCTGCTGTTTATGCAGGGTAGCAGAGGGTGAGTGTACGTGAGGGATGCTCACTACAGAGTTTTTATTTATACTCTTCTCCTTCCTATTTCCCGAAATTATAGGAAAATGCACTTTTTTTGAGGTTTTTTAGATTCAAGTTGTCTGCTGTCATTCTTTAAATAAGAACATAAGAATATAAGAAAATGGGTCAATACTTTCATGGATTGTCCTTAGGAGCCTCTTTATCATCTGAACATGTAAGTTTTTTATATTGGGGTTGTAATTCTTTCATGACAGTAATATTTTCTTGGTTTTTGATGGTGGGAGATTCTTAGTACATCTTTAAATGTAGTTTTAACTCTTTCTATTCAGTACATTTCTAAGCTATTTCCTTAGAATTATTAAAGATCAACAGGATATGAAATTCTGAAACACTTCTTTTCTTTCTATAAAGTTTTTTAGTTTTCCAAACAATCTTTTTAAAATTCAATAATTCTTAAGGTGTCTTTAGCTTAAATAGTTATTAAAGAAGTTGTTTATTCTTTACATCAGTTTTGGAGAGATGATTCTCTTCTTGTCTTTCTCAGGTGGATGAGGGAACTGCTTGAACACTACCAGTAATTAATTAATTGCTCATTAATATAAATATTCTGTACTTAAATGACTTCTTACATTAGTAATTAGTTTAGCAAGATTATTAAATTTCAATGTTGGTACATAAAGCATTTTACCATTTACATAGCAATGATATTAGGAAATTACATTAGACACTTTGCATTTAGTTAAAATACTTGTAAAAATGGCATTCAGAATGATTTGCCATTTCAACATTTAAGAAATAAAGAAAGAACTAAAACATTTCCAACTAGACATGTTTTTTCTCTAGGCTTTTCTGAATGTTTTTTAAAGTAATTATAAAATTCATTTCAACAAAGATATTTCTAGAATTCTTTGTGTGAGTTTACTTAGAAGTTTTTTGTTTTGTTTTTTTTTGAAGGTGAATTAACCCTAAATTTACTGCGTTGATAATATAACCCAACATTCTTTTTCACAATCAAGTCTTTTGCTAAAACATGAATGTTTTAAATGGTTTGTTTTCTTCAGATAAGGAGTATATTTGTACCGAGCTGGTATTTTCACAAGAAGGAAGTGTCATGGCCTAGATAAGACGCTCCTGATTTAGTGGCCTTTTAGACCAAATGGGGTTTACCAATTGCAGTATACAATTTGCAGTTTAAAAACTCCTATTAAATGTCCTATATAAATCACCAGTCACAACAATGCTTGCATCCATTTTTCAAAACATAGTATAAGAGAAAGTTAAAGCAAGATAAAGTTTTAAATGCAGTTTTTCTGAATTTCTATCAACACTCTTTGGAGTATTAAACATGGTTTTGTGACTAAGGAGGGCTTATCTTCTTAACATTTGCTTGTCTACAGGGTGACATAAAGCAGAAACTGCCTAGAATTCCTTTGGTTAGCTTGAACATTTCATATAATTAAAATATATATGCATGCGAGGTACTTTTCTCCAAGCATTATATGTGTGAAAATAATGATACATATATCCTAAGTTCAGGAAAGGCACAGGCAAGTTTAATGACAAAATAAAATAAAAAAATACATAATTTTTGCCTCAACAATAAACTCTACAGTCAGAGCTTGTAGCAGATTAAAATTCCGGATCTGAACCCACAATACCTATAACTCAACTGCACTGCTTATAGTGCTTCCAAATCAATTAGACTGTGGTACACTGGATATTTTCAATAGGATCTTGCTCAACTGCAGTACTTCCTATGCTCCCAAGCCACTTGATTGCACTAAAGTGAGTGTTCCCCAGGCCACTGCTATTCAAATGCACTATATGCTGTACTAAAGACCCTTGATTGTACTACTTACAATCAGAATTGAACATGAACCTGATCTTCCAGAGTTTGGGTGTGTTCAGATCTGAGAATTCGGTTTCACTCATGACAGATACCTAAGTGTCAGAAGGAAAGTTAGTCTGTAGATCTGTACTTTTTAAAGTTCAGCAAAGTTTAAATCTGGAGTTTTGTTTTAGGACCATTTCTACTTCCAGTGCCACATGACTATAGAGCTAATACCAATGCTATAGTACTTGACTGCACTACTTACAATGCTCCCAGTGCTACTTGACTCTGCTACTAAAAATGTACATGATGATATTGCCACTTGCCCACTGCTTCCTAATGCACCACCAGTGGTCTCATTACTGAATGCCTGGAGGCAAAGTGAAGTGTTCCAGTCTCTTCCCATAAATTGGCAAAGATAAGAATGGAATAATAAATAGAACTCAAGTGTTATATTTTTTCCATTCCATCTGGAACATCTAGCCCATGACTTTGGAATAGGTTGTAAATTCCCCTAAACACAGTCACCCATTGATTATCACTGATGCACATATACTGAACTTTGTTCTCTTTTTCTAAACAAAAAAATGTCTCCAGCAAAGCATCTTAGCTCAGCTGCTTTCCAGTTTTCATGTGCAATAGATTGTATCTTTTACAAATTATTAATGTTCCTATTACAAACTGATTTGATTTATATTTTTGCTGCTAGCAGTGGTCTAATTATTTTCATATTACTGTGTGGTCATAATGATAATTGTCCTCAATTTACACACTGACTAAGCATTTACTTTCACAGATTTGGAGATTGTGAGATTACTGATGAGAAAATGTAGAAGTTTAATATAATTAGTTGTAAGGGAAGTCTCTAATAAGGAACCATAAAAACTCAATTTTCATTGAAAGGATCAGGTTACATTACATGATTTTTTTTCAAGAAATAGACAAAAGCCGAAACTTACTGACAATAGATCTTTTTGTGACTGTAATGTTTGTGGGATCTTTAGAGCCATTTACTTTTTCTTAAGATTTTGTATCCTTCAAATCTAATAACATGAAAAGAAGGTGGTATCAATGATTTATTGCAGTAGTGCCTTCAGGCACCAATCAAGAATCAGCACCTCAAAGTCCTAGGTATGTACAGACATGCAGTAAGAAGACAGTTCTTACCCTAGAGAGCTAAGGTAGAATCCACTGAGGTCAACGGGAACTTTGCCATTGACTTCAACAGAGCCAGTATTTCAGCCCTAGAATGAAAGTTCTGACAAGACATACAATAGGTAGCGGATAAGGCACACAAATGGGAGAAATGGAGGCAAGCAAAGATACAAGCAGAAGTCCCAGCCATTGTCAGCTGGGACTGTAGGCCTCAGGGCACAGGTGAATTGTAAGCGGGATTTTGAGACAGATATGGTGGTGACTAGATGGATTGTGTTGGAGAGTTTTTGCCATACCCAGGGTGGCATGGGAAACCGTCTCCTCCTTGAGGGTGGTGAAGGCTGAATACAATGGCAAAGAAAAAAGCTGATGTCATGGTGAACTAACAGATCAGACTGGTAGGGCAAGGCTAATTCATGAAAGACCATACATGTAAAGACAAGAAGTTGTGCTGGATGCAGAGGAGAAAGAAGAGCTAATCAATAGAGGGACACAACACTTGCGATTACATAGGAAGAACAATAAAAAATATACTTGATTCAAATGAAAAGGATGCCCAAGTCAATTCTTGTATAGAAATTCTCATTGTTCAAGCCTTCATCAGAGTCAGCAGAAAGATGGAAAAAATGATTTCACAAAAAACCAACAACAAATAAAATCAAACTTTTCAACTTGTTTTCATTTCACATGGTTTAAAATGGACTCATTTGGATTTTTTGAAATTTCTGTAAGTGTCTTTATTGAAATTTTTATAGAAATGGGTTTTGAAATTTTTCATTTACAAAAACATTTTGATAAAACCTTTGGTAAAATCATCATGGAAAATTTAGTCAACTTTGACAATTTTGTCACTTTTTTTTGTTAAAAAAGTTTAACTTTCGGGGGTGAGGGGAAGCCTTTTATTTATGCGGAAAAAAAGCTTCCTGTGAAAATTTTTCATCAGCTCTAGTTCTGATATTGCTCTAATATAGACTTCATTTTCTCTTTTTATAACACAAGATAGAATGTTTTCTTTAAAATGTACATTTTGGAATGGGAACAGCAATCTGGCACATAGTCAATTGCAACTAACCTATGGATCATGCTGGATGCTTTCACTTCTTACTGTCTGCTCTCTGAAGAAATACTAAATTCCACCTTTATGGATTTAAAGCAGGGGTCGGCAACCTTTGGCACGCGGCTCGCCAGGGTAAGCACCTTGGCGGGCCGTGCCAGTTTGTTTACCTGCCGCATCCGCATGTTTGGCCGATCGCGGCTCCCACTGGCCACTGTTCGCTGCTCCAGGCCAATGGGGGTGGCGGGAAGTGGCGGCCAGCACATCCCTCAGCCCGCGCTGCTTCCCGCCGCCTCCATTGGCCTGGGACGGCGAACTGCGGCCAGTGGGAGCCGTGATCGGCCGAACCTGTGGACGTGGCAGGTAAACAAAACAGCCGGGCCCGCCAGGGTGCTTTCACTAGTGAGCTGTGTGCCAAAGGTTGCTGACCCCTGATTTAAAGCTTCATTCAACTGAGGCAATAGCTGAGCACTAGAATTTGATCCAGTCTTTAATCAATAACTATTTTACGCCAGCCAATACAACCTATTGAACATCTGGACACAAACACCTTCAGAGGGGAGATGGTTGAAATGATGTACCTGGGTTAGTGTGTGTTTCAAAGTAGCAGTGAAGGAGAAATACTAGCCCAGATCAAAAGCATGCTTTCCTGTTTTTTTACAAGGAGGTATATTGCTCAGTAAAGCCTTATCTAGACTAGATGTTTTGGTCCTGTTGTAACTCAAGTTACTGCCTGATAACTCAAGTTAACGTGATTGAAATTGCCAATATAGACATTCCACAAATGTTTGCTCCAAGACAGACATTTATTCCTAGCTGTGGTCTACTGGACAATCAAGACCACAAGTAACTTCTGGATTATTAGTTTTTTAAACAAGGTCAGTTGACTATAAAATACAGATTCAGTCATGGTCAACTGTAATCACACAGGTAAATCTGCAGCTCTTTGGTTTGATAACATGCTTAACAGCTTTGACAATAAAGGCTAAAGTAGGCTCCTATTTATTTCCATAAAACACGTTTGGATGAGTGAGATAGTAACATTACAGCAGCTGTTACAGCTTTATGGAGGGGGAGGAGTGGTGTTAGAGTTATAGAGGCCAAAATTAGAAGTAAAATGGCTTAAGTTAGGTTCCCTTACACTAACTTTCACCTACTTGCACTCAAATCACCCATGGAAGTGCAATGTAGCTACTTCCTCTTGTAGAGATGGATTAACTACGCTGATGGGAGAAGCTCTCCTGTTGGCATAGTAGCATCTTCACTACAGCTCTACAGCAGTGCATCTGCAGTGCTATATGTGTAGACAAACCCTAAATGAGAGTAAGCAGTCTACATTGCATCGTCTTATTAATCACTTCCAAATTTGGCTCAGAATATTTATAAAGTAAGTCCCTATGTCACATACTGATGCATTTTTTTTTGGTTTTTTTTTGTAGGGTGTATGTGGAGGTTTGATGGACTGTTATTACAGTACTACTTGCTTTCAGGTTGAAAAATGGGGGGGAAGGGAGGGAAAGGGCGGGAGTTGAAAGAAGGTATCCCTATTGGAGCACTTTCTACAAGAGAAATGGTAACACCTGAGTGCTGGAAGTTCTTGGTTCACTGACCTGTTCCCTTCAAAGTGGATAGACAGATAAGGATTTGTATTCTTACAAAAGTTGTTGTTCATCCTGTACAGTAAGGGTGGTATTTCAGCTAAATTATATGTAAGCATGGGAAATACTTGCTGATATCCATGAGTGTGAACTTTGTGGAGGAACATTCATAGTACAGATTTTTGGGGGGGTGGGGTATTAATTTTCTCGGCCAATATTTTTGTGCTCCTTCTGGTATTTAAAATATGTTTTATTTAATAAGGGCTTTCTTTTCCATATTTACTGAATTATAATACAAAAAATACCTATCTCTTATGTAGCTCTTTCCTTTCTTCAGAACATCTCAAAATACTTTATGCAGGAGGTCACTATAATCATTCCCATTTTACAGATAGAGAAACTGAGGCACAGAGAGGGATTTGCCCAAGGTCACCCAGTAAACCAGTGGCAGAACTTGGAATAGAATCCAAGTCTCCGTTTCCCGAGTCACATTCTTGTGCTGTATCTGTTAGGCCACACTGCCTCTGATAATAGGGTAGCATGAGTTCTACAGGGAAAATCATAAATATAGATGTATGAAATCATAGATTGTTATCATGGAAATGATTGTGACACCACAAATATAGCATTAGTATTCCACCACAGAAAGGAAAAATACAGCAGACTGCAAGGGAGCAAGTGCTTGTTTAAACACAAATAGCTTTGTTAATTAAAAACATAGTTTGAGAGGTTATAACCCTTCTATCTAATTTTAATTCTACCTGATGTATCTAAGAATGAGTTATTAATGCTGATATTCTGAAAATGCCACTTAGGTCTTGTGTAATCAAAGAGCTGTATTCTGTCAGAACACTAAGGAACCCCTAGTGTGAATTTGTAATGAACAAGCTGAATGGGTTGCTTCCATTCAGGTGCTGAAAGCTATTGTTAGGGCTAATAAACAAACACCATGGATTCACCCCTGGAATATGATAAAAGGATACATGAGGATAAAGGCAAACATAATTTTGGGAAACAAAGAGGTATTGTTTAGCATGAGATGATATCAGAAGGAAAAGGATGTTAGGGGTGTGTGTACTTGAAATAATTTCCAGAGGTGATACAGCACACCTTGAATACATTAACAGCAAGAAGTATATGTAGCTTTTGACAGAAAGATGTATGTTGAACTGGGCAAAACATCTAGGACAGGAGTCATAGAATATCAGGGTTGGAAGGGACCTCAGAAGGTCATCTAGTCCAACCCCCTGCTCAAAGCAGGGCTAATCCCCAGACAGATTCTTGCCCCAGGTCCCTAAATAGCCCCCTCTAGGATTGAACTCACAACCCGGGGTTTAGCAGGCCAATGCTCAAATCACTGAGCTATCCCTCCCCCTGGGAAGTGGTGTGGGCTGAGGGATGTGCTGGCCACCGCTTCCCACTGCCCCCATTGGCCTGTGACGGTGAACTGCGGCTAGTGGGAGCTGCGATCGGCCGAACCTGGGGACGCAGCAGGTAAACAAACTGGCCCGGCCCACCAGGGTGCTTATCCTGGCGGGCCGCATGCCAAAGGTTGCTGATCCCTGATCTAGGATCATTTATACATCAAAGAGAATGGGGAGGGCTCTGGAACTAGAAGGACTCTCTAAGACAGTGTTCAATGACAGAAGAAGGTATGTTTTTACATGTGTTACCTAGCCTGCTATAAAATCCTAATGGAGACAAAACACTGTAGTTTTTACGTAAGGTAAACTGGACAAGATCAACCACAGGCAGGAGGTATGGTGGTGACCGCATTTCGCAACTTTGCAGTAAAAAATGGTGTCCTGTCTCCACTAGGATTTTACAACAGGATTGTTAATGTGCATTAGTTATCCTGCTGTAAAAAAATCCACCTTTTTAAAAACACATAACCTAAGGATACAGACTCCTACTCTTAATATCAGGTTATGCTGCTGTATCCTCAGAGGCAGTGAGAGTACTGTCATACTTGTACATAATGCTATAGGCCAGATTATTTTTTAGTATTCTGTACCACCAGGCTTAGTCAGTCTAAGGAGAGAGAGAATCACATTTAGACATGTGTGGATTTACAATCCTCTTGATTTCTTTTGTGTTTTCTCTATCTTCTCTAATATGCCAGTGCGGATCTTTGCCTTTTGCTAACATTAGTAGGTACAAAATTTTCAGATGGAAATGTGATTTCCAAGTTGAAGCTGACCTATACAGAAAAAAAGAGAAAATTCCAAAAATTACATTCAAGATTTTAACTTTAACTCCTCCCCATTGTACTTGTGTCTTAAGATAGTCTCTATTTGATAGCTAATAGATAATATTTTATACAATACCATCTATAATATAATAATAATGAATTTTACTCTTAATCTTAGAATAATCTAAAGGCTTGCAAGATGTAAGAGTATATAAGAACCTAAATAAACAGATATCTCTATCTC
Organism: Terrapene triunguis; assembly: GCF_002925995.2. Lineage (NCBI taxonomy): Eukaryota > Metazoa > Chordata > Testudines > Emydidae > Terrapene > Terrapene triunguis. The sequence goes on from NW_020664369.1 coordinate 5,675,401, forward strand.
CTAGCTAGCTGGATAAGAACGGACATACTGGATTAGACCAATGGTCCATTTAGCCCAGTATCCTATCTCCAACAGGATACCGGAGATTAAGGGTGAGACTACACAACAGGACAGTTTGCGTGATCCACCCCTATCTTACTCTCCTGGCTTTCAACATGCAGAGGTTTAAGGTTGCCCTGAGTATCCGTTTGCATCCCTGACCATCTTGTCTAATAGGCATTGATGGGTCTATCCTCCATGAATTTACTTAGTTTTTTTTTTTTTACCCAATTCTACTTTTCACAACATCCCATAACAATGAATTCCAAAAATCAATTGCGTGTTGTATGAAAAAGTACTTCCTCTTGTTTGTTTTAAACACGTTGCCTATTAATTTCATTAGGTGACCCTGGTTTTTGTGTTGTGGGAAAGGTTAAATAACGCTTATCTATTCACTTTTTTCCCACACCATTCATGATTTTATAGACCTCTATCATATCCCCCTTTAGTTTCCTCTTTTCAAAGTTGAACAGTCCTAATCCTTTTAGTCTTTCCTTGTAGGAAGTCATCCCATACCTTTATTCATCTTTGTTGCCCTTCTCTGAAGTTTTCCAGTTCTACTATATCCTTTTTGAGATGGGGTGACTAGAACTGGACACTGTATTCAAGTTATGGGTGCATGATGGATTTATAGAGTGGAAGACATTATAATATATGCTATCGCTTTCTTAAAAGTTCCTAACATTCTGTTAGCCTTTTTTACCACTGCTGTACAATAAGCTGAAGTTTTCAGAGAACTACCCCCGGTGTCTTCAAGATCTTTCTCGAGTGGTAACGGCTAATTTAGAACCCATCATTGTATATGTGTAGTTGGGATTATTTTTTCCAATGTGCATTACTTTGCACTTATCAGTGCTGAATTTCATCTGCCATTTTGTTGCCCAGTCACCCAGGTTTGTGAGATCCCTTTGTAACTCTGAGCAGTCAGCATTGGACTTAATTATCTTGAATAATTTTGTATCAACTACAAACTTTGCAACTTCAGTGTTTGCTCCCTTTTCCAGATCATTTATGAATATGTTGAACAGCACATGTCCTAGCACAGGTCCTCTCTCCACTGTGAAAAATGGCCATTTATTCCTACCCTTTGTTTCCTATCTTTTAACCAGTTACTGATCCATGAGAGGATCTTCTCTGTTATCCCATGTCTACTTAGTACTTAGATATTATCTTAGGTTTTTTATAATATCTATTATAACAGCATCTAAACACCTAACATGCTAAGCAATCTGCAGATTGAAATAACTGCCAAAACACTTGCCCGGAACACTGCAAATCTGACCATTTTGTGCGATGTTTGTACAACTCATGCATGAGTGCTCACTCCTTATTACTGAGATTTTGTTTAAGATCGAGACGATAAATAAGGAAGGTATATTTTCTGACTTGAACCTAAAGTGCAGAAATGTTTCCAGCATTGCACACTGTCATGTATTTTTTTAAATGAAAAAGGGTTAGAGAAATGGAAAGCTTCACTAACATTGTTTCCTGATTTTTAAAAAAGGTTTTTAAAATGTTGGGCAGCCTCATTCTGCTAATTGTGATCTTCGTTCTTCTGAAAAGGAAAACATTCACATTGTTAAATTATCAAGTCAATTGGCTTATCTTTGAAACTGAAGAGACCAGGAAGCAATAAGAAGCCTTAGGGAAGTGAAAGGAATTCACAGTAAATTTAATCAAATTCAAAAGCATTTGTAAATCTCTGTGCATCTGCATGTTATTTTTCATTGTGGTATCTGCATTTTCATGGAAATTGTTGTAATGCAATGTAGTAAAACTATTTAAAAAAATTCATTACTTATTGTCTGACATATGCTGCTCTTACTTCCTGGAGAGCATCTATAATATAATTTGGATTGAGCATATAGAGGGGCATTTCAAGTAAAGTATTCATTGGAGGTCATATTTTTCTTTTGTAATTACATTCAGAGGGTGAAATCTCCACCCTCTTCCTCTGCACAAAGTCTGTTCTAGTTTTGCCTTGGAAAATGTGTAATCCAGTGACAGTCTACAGCTATCCAACCCTTTTCTGAAGTCCCATGCTTTGGAGTCGATTTCACCCCAAAGACCAGAAGACATTTGTTTCCAATAGCCTTGCTCTGTTCTGACCTGTAAGACTTGTACCCTCTCTCCTCCTTTAAATCCTTCCTCATTCTATTCTTACATTCCTTCCAATATCAGGGCATCTGAGCCCCTAGTGACTCACCTCTGCCATCACACCTATAAATAAATATGTTATTTATGATGGCTGGGTTGGGCAGCAGACAGGGATAGTTGACACTTTAATTATAACATTTAATTAGAGACCTGCAACCTGACCCAAACCTGATGGGGTCTTGGTCAGGCCACGTGGGAAAATAACCAGGCCCTCTCAGCCTCAGGTTGGGTCAGCTCTTGTCCTCCAGCCCATGGAGTTGAGATGGTCACTGTGTGCCCCGCTCCTGATGGCCACCGGCACTTTGGTACGTGGTGTGTGCTGTGGCATGAGTGTGTCAAGCAGTTGCCGTGCAGCAGGAGATGATGGATGGCAGGAGCAGGACATACAGCCATTGGTGCATGCAGCTGCTGCTGTGCTGATCTCATGGGCAGGACGGGGACAGCCACCCCATGAGCAGGAGGTGGCAGCAGTTGCGATACTGTTTCCGATTTGGGGAGAATGGTTGTGGTTGGGTTGGAAAATGATTGGACCCGCTTGGACTCAGGTCAGGTGGGTGTGGGCTTGAGTCAGGTTTGGGTTTAGGTTGGGCCTAAAATTAGACATGAGCAGACCTCTACATTAAGTATTTTAAATTCCACAAATGACTCATCTATGTATTTAAAATATGTGATTGTCTCTGTCCCACTTACCTTTTGTATATCATTTGCCTGCTAAGTCCCCATTTCTGCAAACATGAACATGTGCAAATCTTTATTCATTGGAGTAGTCCCAATGATTTCAACAGAACTACATATGAATAAAATTAGCCATATATTTAGTTATTTGCAGGATCGATGCCTTAGACCAGTGATACTCAGACCTCAGTGGTTCAGGAGCCAAATTAGCGATCAACATTACCCAAAAGAGCCACAGTTGTGTGAATTCATTGTTCATTTACTGACCAAGTATTATTTTATCAACTACAATTGGTTAATAACTTAGGTTGGTTAATAATTAAATCAGTGTTTTAATATCATGTGCTGCAAAGAGCCGCAAGAGACACATTACTGTGCCACTCGTGGCTTGCGACCCTCAATTTGAGTATCACTGCCTTAGACAGTAAGTTCTTTGAGGTATGGACTGCATATGCCTATGTGTTTGTATAGTCCCCAGCACAAAGGAACCTCAATCCTGATTGAATCCCTGATTGCTACTGAAATGTAAATATTAAATGATAATATTTCTGGTCTTCACTGGTCTGTACTTAAAATATGCCAGCTGTGACAGTCTCTTTTCTGCTTATAAGAAAAGCAAATATTTTTAAAATGAGGATTAAAAAATAATAATAAAAGCCAATACCCGCTCATGCTGTTCTAGCACTTCTATCTGTGGGAGGATCCATAGGAAGTCAGGGTCATTCACACAGCGGCCCTAGGCCACTGCAGCTGTCCAGTCCCCCAAAGCTCTGACCATGGTTGCCTGCGGGACACACTGGCAGGGATGGGCTTCATGGCAAAGATAATGCAGTTGCAGTCTGTATTTTGTTGGGAGAGACTGCAAAGCATTCCGACTGAGAATAATGGGAGTATCCTTCTGGAAATTCTGGTCCATGGTATCTGTAATTAATAATTACTATTTAATACAGTAGCTCCTAGAAACTCCAGCAGAGATCAAGACCTGATGTGGCAGGTGCTGGATGCAGAAGTAACAGTCCCTGATTCAAAGAGCTTACAGTCTAAGCAGACATGACAAAGTGTAGTAGAAAGGAAATATCGTTATCTTCATTTTACAAATGTGGAACCGAGGCACAGAAAGATTAAAGCCCTGATCCTGCAAAGACTTATGCACTTATTTATGCAAGTGAGTAAATCCCACTAAAATCAAAAGGAGGTTCACCAAGATGATTCAGCAAATAATTTCAAAGAGCAAAATAAAAACTGATAAAATGGTAAGGTGCATGAAAATAGTTTACTATACAAAAGGTGAAATTTGTAGAATAAATTATTCAATGCAAATTATCCACCGTTCTTTAGTAAGTGTTTACAGCAATGAAAATATCTACTACAACAGACTCATCTTGGCCCATTCCCTCAAAGACTTTAAGGTCAGAAGGGACCATTGTGATCATCTAGTCTGACCTCCTGCACATTCCTTCAGGCCACAGAACCTCAACCACCCACTCCTGTAATAGACCCATAATCTCTGGCTCAGTTACTGAAGTCCTCAAATCATAGTTTAAAGACTTCAAGTTACAGAGACTTCACCATTTACAGTAGTTTAAACTTGCAAGTGACCCATGCCCCATGCTGCAGAGGAAGGTGATCCCCCCCCAGGGTCTCTGCCAATCTGACCTGGGAGAAAATTCCTTCCCGACCCCAAATATGGTGATCAGTTAGACACTGAGCATGTGGGCAAGACCCACCAGGCAGATACCTGGGAAAGAATTTTTTGTAGTAATTCTGAGCCCTCCCCATCTAGTATCCCATCTCTGGCCTTTGGGGATTTTTGCTATTGCTGGTTGCTGATGGGCTACATGCCATTGTAGGCAGTATCATCATACCATCCCCTCCATAGACTTATCAAACTCAGTCTTGAAGCCAGTTAGGTTTTTTGCCCCCACTACTCCCCTTGGAAGGCTGTTCCGGAACTTCACTCCTCTGATGCTTGGCCAGTTTATATCCATTTGATTTTGTGTCCACATTGTCGCTTAACTTAAATAACACTCTCTCCCTCCCTGGTATTTATCCCTCTGATGTATTTATACAGAGCAATCATATCTCCCCTCAGCTGCCTTTTGCTTAGGCTAAACAAGTAGGTTTTCCATTCCTCGGATTATTTTAGTAGCCCTTCTCTGCACCTGTTCCAGTTTGAATTCATCTTTTTTAAACATGGGAGACCAGAATTGCACAGTTTTCCAGATGAGGTCTCACCAGTGCCTTGTACAATGGTTCTAACACTTCCCTGTCTCTACTGGAAATACCTTGCCTGATGCATCCTAGGACAGCATTAGCCTTTTTCATGGCGCATCACATTGACGGCTCATCCTGTGATCAACCAATACACCCAGGTCTTTCTTCTCCTCTGTTGCTTCCCACTGATAAGCTTTCCCACAGCTTATAGCAAAAATTCTTGTTGTTAGTCCTTAAATTCATGACCTTGAACTTTGCTCTATTAAATTTCATCCCATTTCTATTACTACGGTTTACAAGGTCATGCAGATCTTCTTGTATGATATTCTGGTCCTCCTCTGTCCTGTCTATATCTCTCAACTTTGTGTCATCCGCAAATTTTATTAGCGCAATTCACTTTTGTGCCAAGGTCAATAATAAAAATCTTAAATAAGATTGGTCCCAAGACCAATTCCTGAGAAACTCCCCTAGTAACCTCCCTCCACCTTGACAGTTCACCTTTTGGTATGACCCGTTGTAGTCACCCCTTTAACTAGTTCCTTATCCACCTTTCAGTTCTTATATTAATCCCCATCTTCTCCAATGTAACTAATAATTTCCCATGTGGAACTATATCAAATGCCTTATTGAAATCCAAGTAATTTAGATCTAGTGTATTTCCTTTGTCTAAAAAGTTAGTTATCTTCTCAAAGAAGGAGATCAGCTTGGTCTGGCACGATCTACCATGTTGTATTTTAACCCAATTACTGTTCACCTCTATGTCCTTAACTACTTTTTATTTCAAAATTTGTTTCTAGCTCTTGCATACAAACTAACAGGCCTGTCATTTCCTGGATCACGTTTTTCCCCTTTCTTGAAAATAGGAACTATATTAGCAATTCTTCACTTATAGGATACAGCCCTCGAGTTTTCAGATTAATTAAAAAAACCTTGCTATTGGGCTTGCAATGTTATATGTCAGTTTCTTAAATGTTCTTGGATGGAGATTATCCGGGCCCCCTGATTTAGTCTCACTAAACTGCTTGAGTTTGACTTCCACCTAAAATGTGGTAATTTCTACCTCCATATCCCCATTGCCGTTAGCCACCCTGCCACTACCCCTAAGCTCTTCATTAGCCTCATTAAAAACTGAGGCAAAGTATTTGTTTAGGTGTTGGGCCATACCTAGGTAATCTTTAATCTCCACCCCCTCCTCAGTGCTTAGTGGTCCCACTTCTTCTTTCCTTTTTATCTTCTTATTTATATGGCTATAGAACCTTTTACTATTGGTTTTAATTCCCTTTGCAAGGTCCAACTCTGCTTGGCTTTGGGCAGTTCTCACTTTATCCCTGCACTTTCTGACCTCCAAGAGGTAGCTTTCCTTGCTGATCCCTCCCATCTTCCGTTCCTTGTAGGTTTTCTGCTTCCTTTTAATCACAGATTTGTGATGCTCTGCAACACTCCCCTATCAATTTTTTTTCTCCTTGCTTGGGATACAGGCTTGAGATAGCTTCTGCAACTTGAACTTAAAGTAATTCCAAGCCTCCTCCACATCCAGATCCTTGAGTTCTTCAGTCCAGTCCCCTTCCCTCATTAATTCCCTTATATTTTTTTAAAGTTAGCTCTTTTGAAATCAAGGACCCTTGTTGCAGATCTATTTTCGTTTATCCTTCTGTTTAGTTTAAACTGAATTAGCTCATGATCACTTGAACCAAGGCTGTCCTCTACAACCAGTTCTTCTATATGGTCCTCACTACTCATCAATACCAAATCTAAAATAGCATCACCTCTTGTTGGGTCAGGACCTGTTTGGTGAAGAAATCTGTCAGCTATCACATCCATGAAAATACGGTCCCTACTATTATTACTAGCACTTGTTGTCCAATCTATATCTGGAAAGTTAAAATCTCCTATAATCACACAATTCCCAGTAGTATTTATTTCATTGAAAACATTGAAGAGATCTCTATCCATATCCAAATCATATCCTGGTGATCTGTAGCATACCCCAACCACTATATCAGGGGAACCTCTAGTAGCTTTCTTCCCCCAAAGTGATTTTGGCCCAAACAGACTCTGTCTTATCCATTCCATCACTTCTAATTTCTTTACAATCTACTTCATCATTAATATACAATGCTACTCTGCTACCTTCGCCTTTATTTCTGTCTTCTGAACAGCATATGCCCTTCAATACCTGTACTCCAGTCATGACTACTATTCCACCATGTTTCTGTTACCCCTATAATATCTGATTTCATTCCTGCACCAGTAATTCTAGTCCCTCCATTTTGTTAGCCAGGATCCTTGCATTAGAGTACAAACATCTTAACTGCTGCTGCTTGGCTTCGCCCACATTCCTCGCACAATTAGATACAGTCATTCTACTGCCAGTATCACCTAACTGACTGGTTATCAGTACCATCGTTCCTCTTAATGTCCATTCTCCTATCCACAGCTGGTACTTTCTGCATTTCTATATCCTTTCTTACTTGATTTTCCTCCCTCTTAATGTTAAAATAAGACGTGGAGATTATATGAGCATCTCCCAGCAGTCTCTCCTGAGTTCCTAGTTTAAAGCTGTTTTAATAAGTTGCGCCAACTTCCACCCCAGAAGTCTATTTCCCTCCCTATTCAGGTGGAATCCATCCAATGAGAAAAGCCCTTTGTCCATGAATGCCTCCCAGTGGTCAAACATCCAAAAACCCTCCTTATAGAACCACTGTCTGAACTATCTCACCATAACCTTATCTTGCTTTTGTTCTCCTTCTCTAGGGACAGGCAGAATCCCAGTGAAGATCATCTGAGCCTCCATTTCCTTAAGCGTCTTCCCCTGCTTGGCATAGTGTCCCTTGATATGTTCCAGTAAGAATCCAGCTGTGTCATTTGTTCCCACATGAAGGACAATCAGTGGATTATTTCCTGCTCCCATTAGGATTTTCTTCAGCCTGAGGCCCACTTCTCCAGCCTTCCTCCTGTTCTTTCTGGCTTCAAGTCCTCTTGTCTTTTATTCTCCATTGCAATCTTCTGCAAGAGATCCTGCATTCTCCCGGCACTCTGGACTCTGGGTATCTCCATTGGCTCTTCCCACTGCTCCAGGCCAATGGGGGCGGTGGGAAGTGGTGGCCAGCACACCCCTCGGACCGCGCCGCTTCCCGCCGCCCCCATTGGCCTGGGATGGCGAACCGCGGCCAGTGGGAGCTGCAATCGGCTGAACCTGTGGACACGGCAGGTAAACAAACTGACCCAGCCCACCAGGGTGCTTACCCTGGCCAGCCGCGTTCCAAAGGTTGCCGATCCCTGCACTACAATTTTTGAAGAAACCCCATGAGCTAGTAAAAGGCACATACTTGGTAATTTAATTCTGCACTAAATACTAACAACCCACTCCAATTGCCTTTCTCCCCACCCCACTTCCCTTTCTCCCCTCTGATAGGAGGGGTGTTATCTAGCCACTTGAGCTTGAATGGTTCCTTGAAATATGTGTTAGCTACTTATGCTAACCAATCTGTTCCACCTTGTATTTAGCTGTGATGCTCTGAGTACATTTCCCAGACCTGAAGAAGAACTCTGTGAAAGCTTGAAAGTTTGTCTCTCTCACCAACAGAAGTTGGTCCAATAAAATATATTATTTCACCCACCTTGTCTCTGTAAAGTTTCCACACAGTTGTCTTTTGATATGGACTCCTCTGCAGCAGCACACTTATTTCAGCAAAAGTACAGAAATTACTACAATTCCTAGAGAGACTAGGTGGGTGAGATAATATCTTACACCTCTCCAGTCATAGAAGAAAAAGGAAAAAAAGCTGATATATGTGCGTGTGTGTGTGTGTGTGTGTGTGTTAAATGGGTTATATACATTGTTGTAATAAGCCTCCAGTGTCTCTACTCAGTCCATGATTTTTAGTATCTGACAAAGTTATAAATTTAAGTTCCACGGCTTGTCTTTTGAAAGTGTTGTACAGGTTTCCTTTGAGGATGAGGATTGAGAGTCAGATATTAAGCGATCGCTTTGTGAAAAGTGTTCACCCACATGTGATAGGATGTTTTTTATCTTTTACCTTTTTTTGGTGTAAGTTCATTCAAGAGTGATTGTCTCATTTCACCCACATAGTTGTTATTTGGGCATTTAGTACACGGGATGAGGTACACCATGTGTTGTGATAAGCATGCATAGGATCCATGGATTGTGAAAGGTGTGTTGCAGGGGGCAGTGTTGATCATTGTAGCAGTGCAGATATGTCAACAGGTTTTGCATTAGTTCTGGCAGGGTCTGGTGCTGCTTTGAGTTGGAGTATTCTGGTCTGTGGGGAGCTTACTTCTGATTATGAGCTTGGAGAGGTTGTAGGGGATTGAAGGCTAGAAGAGGAAAGATTTCTTTTGGGATGGGTTGTAACTGTTTGATATACCATATGGGTTCCAGTGTGGGGTGGTAGGTGACATTTAGGGATGTGCGGTCAGAGGAGGTTTTATTTCTGTATTAAAGCAGGTTCTTTGGGGGTATTTGGGTGGCACATTTCATGATGAGATCTCCTTCTCTGCTGGAGTGTCCTTGTTTGGTGAAGTTTGCTTAAGTGTGTTATGTTTTATATCCTGGACTTTCCCCTTAGAGCATATTCTGTGGTGTCTGAGTGCTAGGCTGCAGAGAATAGATTTCTTAGTGTGTTTGGGATGGTTACTGGATCTGTGGAGGTAAGTGTGGTGGTCCATGAGTTTCTAGTATATAGTTTTCTATAGGATTCCATTGTTGAGCTCAACATTGTGTCCAGGAAGTTGATGCTAGCATGGGAGTTGTCTACAGAGAGTTTAATGGATGGGTGGTTGTGGTGGAAATCTATGAGGGAGTTTAGGTCATATGTCCAGAGGATGAAAATATAATTGATGTATCTCAGATATGTCACTGGTTTTGTGGTGCATTTGTCCAGAAATTCTTCTTCAAGGCAGCCTATGAAGAGTCTGGCATCCTAGTACCCATGGCTGTTCCCATGGTTTGGATACAGTGTTTGTTATTGCATGTAAAATTGTTATGGGTGAGAATGAAATGGATGAGTTTGGCAATGTGTTTGGGGTGGATATCTGAGAGTTGTCCTTTCTCTTAAAAATACTGTCAGAGGCAACGATGCCATTATCGAGAGAGATGTTGGTGTATAAGGAAGTGACTTCCATGGTGGCAAGGAGGGAGGTTCTGAGGCTTTCTGAGGTACATTGTTAATGTTGTGGAGTTTCTGGAGGAAGGCAGTTGTGTCCTGGAGTAAGATGGCCCTTTGTGTGGTTAGTAATTTAAGAACGTTTTTTATGAATCCCGTGGGCAGATCTGAATAATTTGCCTGGATTCTCTTGTTTATGTATCTTGGGAAGTATGTAGAATGTCCCTGGGGTTGTTTGGGGGATGGATTTGATGATATCCTTACATTCCTGGCTGCTCTGGGGTCTTCCTTAAGTTCTTTGTAGTAGGTGGTGTCGGGGAGTTGTTGGTTGGCCTTGTTAACATAGTCATCACGGTTGAGGATTGTGAGGGTGCCCCCTTCTGCCTGCTGGTTTGATCAGTAACTGGTGGTTATATTTCATGGACTGTATAGCTGTCCTCTGGATGGTGGAGAGATTATGGTGGATGTGATGTTTGTTAAAGATTTCAGTCAATTTTTTCCCCTAAAACAATCAATGTAATAATTAAGAGTGTGGTTTTGTCTTCTGCGGGGTGTCCAGTCAAATGATTTTTTTTCTTATGACTGTTGGTGGGGACATGGCAATTGTGGGTGCTGTCATCATTGTGAAAGAATTCTTTGAAGTAGAATTGGAGGAAAAATTCTTCTAGTTATCCCCATGTTAGTATAGTATCAGGTTCTGTGGTGCAGCGGAAGTTCAGTCTGTGGGAAAGTACAAATAATTCAGCTCTGGTTAGGGGTAGTCTTGATAAATTTATGATGCTGTGGTGTTATGTTGTGTCCATGTGATGGGGTCTGGTGCCATGGTTTCTCCCAAAGGTGGTGTTCTGTTGGTTGTGGAGTTGTTGGTTCCACTTTTTCTTTCTGTGTTGGATGGCTGCCATCAGGGGGGGTTTGATAGTTGTTTTGGGTATCCTGGATGACTTCCAGTTAATTTTCCTGATTGTTTTCTTCCAGTGTGTGGAAGCATGTGATGAGTTCTTGTTTGAGATGAATTCCTAAATAATTTCCCTCTGCGCTGGTGCACAAGAGAGAGAAAGGGAGCTCATTTTCCTTTTCAGTTGCTAAAACTTAAAACCAGCCAACTTAAAAACAAAGATTTTTTTTCTCTTTCTCTCTTTGCCCTCCTGGGGTGTAAAAGGAAATTGTATTTGTGAAAACAAACAGCATGCAGCTATAACAGTTCCTCAGTCCCAAGCATTTTCTCAGACTGACATCCCTCCCCCCTAAGATCTACAATACTCTTCTGGTATATTAGAGACCCCCTAGGATCATTGTGTTGGGCTACGTTAATGAGTTCCATGTAGACCATAGAATATTCTAACTATGCAGACAACATTTTAATGTTTTTTTTTCAAAAGAAAAGTTTCCTTTAAACAGAGTGAGTGAATTCCAATTCCAAAGTGTTAACTTTTGCAGTTCAGCATACTCTGTTTTTCAGGTTTTACAGCTGTCAGTATCTGTATGTATTTTGCTATGTGCCCTTGAATGCATTGATCGTATATTAGTGTTTTGATTTATGTTTACGAAGACAATAATTGGATTCTGATGAAAAAGGGAGAGAGGGAGGAACTGGGAAGGAAAGAGACGAGAAAGAGGGAGCAAGAGATCATGAGGTAAGAGTCTGATCCAAAGCATATTAAAGGCAATGGAAGTTTTTCCATTGACTTCAATGGGCTTTGGATCAGGTCCAAATACAATGAAGAGAGAATGATGCTCAGTAACAGTTGTTTTTTGCAGTGTTGCTATAACCAAAGGTGTATCCCAGACTTTCTCCTTGGAGCATATCCTGTGTTAATTGCCCAGTTCATCTTGAATGGTCTCTTGAAACATGTGATCAACACAAATTGATCCAATAAAATATATTACCTCAACCTTGTCTCTCAACAGTTTTTTTGACAGAATGGTAACCATATCATTCACGAAAGTTAGCGTCGGACAACCAAAATTTGATATGAGGACCCAGAAGACTTCAAGGTTCTAGAATGATATGTTCATCTTGGTTTCATTAAATTGCAATTATTTCTGTCATTATTACTTACTGCTTTTGCTCTGTTCCTGTTTTATTAGCCACAGGATCTCTTTTGAGACACTGGATTTGCTGTAGGGCACTGCTGCAGCATATACCATTAACTTACACTGCAACCTTCGGGTTGTTAAAAACTGGTAGTAGAAAGTCCAATGGTCACAATTTTAAGGGAAAAACAAAAATGCTGAAAGTAGAAAAGTCATTAGTTTAGACTGTTCCCTTTGGTTGATTTGCACCAATCCTCTCTAGATACATTTGGCAGCTAAGGAGACAACATCTAGCTCTGGCAAGGAGAATAGATGAGCAACAATTCTTTGCCCTGAAAGCCAAATGCTTTACCGCACTAACGTGCTTTTCACGATTTCTGGTATCAAAAATCTTGAGCCTGTTTTTAAATTGGCATTGCAAGAGTTATGCCAGAATGATGCAGTGCCAGAACCAGTCCATCAGGACAGTCCCCACTGACATAGCACTGATGATTTATTTTGAAACATTTTCTGCATTAGTTCTGTCATTTAGGTATTCTCAGGATAGTATTTTTCCTAAGAAATAATTCTGTTACTTTGCACTGATCTTGGTAAAATATAAATGGGCTATATGTTTTATTTTGTTAGCCCATTTGTATTTTATATATATTAAAGAGAGTACACACCAGCATCCCTCTCAATAATGGTATCATTGCCTCCGACAGTATTTACAAGATAATGGACAACCCTCAGATATCCATCCATTGCCAAACTCATATATGTGTATGTGCGTGTGTGTGTGAGAGAGAAAGAGAGACAGGGCTTCATTTCTTTGCCTCCTCCAGTCTCAGTTTGTAAGTAACCTTTTAATACGTAGGGAAATAAGCATTGGATTCATACTCATGTCCATCTAAATTAAAGCTCTTCTCATTTTCTTTTTGTGTGTGCTATTTTTAATGTTTCTCTTTTAATCCCCCTTTGTTTCATTTGGCTGCTGCAACAATAGTCTCCAGCCGCTGGCAAAGAAAGCAAATGAGCAAATATTCTCTGTGTCTTGGAAGCTGAATGCATCACTCCAATGACATGCCTTCCAACATTCCAGTTACCAAGAGTTCTGAGCGTGCTCTTAAATTGGAAACTCAGCAGCCATGCCAGCACAACCCGTTGCCAGAATTGCTCAGTCAGGCCAGTCTATACTGATTTATTTTTAAACGTATTCAACATTGCTTCCTCTGTTTTCTGTCAGTTAGCTAGACTGTCACAGGTTTTGATTCTCCATCATCTCTAGTGTGAATTCTATGAACATATTATCAAGCAGCTAGTGCGCTGAGGATTTGAAACTGACAATACAGGATCAATGTCTCAGGGGCTCAACTCTGAATTTCATTAATTCAATTAAATTCTTTGAATACTGGATTCAACCAGAACATTGATTCTGTATTGCCTGCACGTTCCATGTACAAGGCATCCCACATGTAGAACCTGAGTACAGCCTTCTTGTCAGTGTACAATTAAGGGAAAAGACTAGATTCTGAGCAGAAGGAAGGGATAATCAAATGGTGAACCTGCTGAGTCTATTATGTAAAAACTGTTCAAGAGGCTAGTCTGCTGCAGGCGAAACTACTCGGGGATACTGTATGCAAAATTGGGGTTCAGTTAAAAAGATATATACATAGTTATACTGGATTAGGCTTTAAAGCTATTGCTGAATAAAATGAACTTGCTGGAGGAGTCTTAAGTTCCCTTGGGACCCATTTAGTTTTCTTGAATCAATTAGAAGAGGGGGCTTAATATTGGGCCACCTCTCTAACTGACCCAGTGGGAAAATAAATATACCCTTTTTTTAGTGTGCAAGATTCCATGCCCTCCATAACCATAGTTAATAAGAGTTAGTTTCTGTTGCAAGTGACAGGTGTGTCTTGTTTTACCGAGGGGTTGTAGGAAGATTCATATTTCCAGTGCTAGTAGTTACTTACCTCCACGGTAACTGACATTCACTCTTCACAAATAAATAGGAAAAAAAAGATAATGTTTTTTTTAATAATTCAAAAAGACTGCATTAGGACGGCCCCTCATTCAAAGCCCAGATAGACAGCTTTGGCCCAGGGGGTCATATAGGGGTTGCGAGAGGAGTTCTCCACCTCAAGCTGCTTCGTGGCACTGCTGCAGTCTCCCAAATGTAGTAGCTACATCTGGACAAGAAACAGTTGTTCTGTTCTGTGAAAATTTTCAAGATTTCAGAAACTTTTCTTAGTCCAAATCAGGCCAAAATGTTGAAATTAATATATATATATATATATTTATATATATATATATAAATTTTAAAAAATCAGTTCAGGTCAAAATATTTTATTTACATTTGACCATTTTTCCTATTTTGATTTTTTTAAAATTATACTAGACTGAGCTTGAATTTTGAAACAAAGTTATTTTGAACTGGAAAATATTATTGGTTTGTTTTGCAAATGTCAAAACAGGACATTTTGACAATTTCAAAACGTTTTTTTCCACATTGATCGAGAAGTTTGTACAAACCAACCCTTTCTTGCAAAAAGTTTTAGTTTTGAAGAGTTGACATTTCTCTACAAAAGAAATTGTTAAAAAAAACAAAACCCAAGCCGCTTGAGTAGTAGCCTCCATATGGGTTTCAGCCCCAACCTAATCCCAGCCCCAAATCTGCATCTGCATTCAGGAAGTACCTATGGTGCTGTGCGTGCAGTGCAATGGCATGTATTCTCAAATTCAGTAGGTATAGACTATAAATGTTTCAGGGCAGGGAGTTCCTCTTAGTGGGTGTCTGTGCAATACCTAGAACAAGAGGCTCCAATCTAGGCATTGTTATGGGACAAATAATAGTAATAAATACTAATAATTAATAACAGCCACCTCTGAAATAACTGCATTAATTTTGTTGTGTGCAGGGACTTATGTGGTAATGGAGGAAAGGACAGGGTTTGCCCCTGTATGGCAGTGAGTCTCAGAGCCCAGATGTAGAGATTCAGGCTTGCAGGGCTCTTGCTAAGGTGTGAACATGTAGATGTTACATTTTGGGCTAGAGGCTCTGAAGCCCAGGGAGGGGGGTGGCTCATTAGACCTGGGCTCTGAGACTTGCTGCTCTGGGGCTCCCCTGCTTCCAGTATAGACATAGCCTATGTGTACATTTCATCACAGAGGTTTTGTACCGTCAAATGCATTCATTATTTCCTTTGCATTAGAAAGGGTCAACTTTTGCATTTCTTACTTATTTTTCCTCACACCTTAATTAAGCAAAAGTCCTATAATCTCCCATTGAGATTTTTGACTAAAGTATGAGCAAAATACTGAATAAAGATTTCAAGGGTTTTAATTCCAGAGCTTGATCATCTCTTCTTGATTTGTAGACTCTCCATACCAGATGTGTGGAAATTAAATTGTGGGGAGTAATATTTCATTCAATACCAGTATTTGATTTGGTACAAACTACAGCAGTGAAACAAGAAAAATTGCTAATATTAAAAGAATGCAAAGTTTTGCTCGAGAGAAATTGATCATTTACGTTATATAGGTCGGTGACATATAATCATTCTTGTTCTTGTTAGTTTGTTTATTACATAGTTCCACCCAAAGGCCCATTCAAGATCAGGACTTTATTGTACAAACACAAAGGAAAATACAGACCTGCACTGAAGACAAAAAGCAGGTGAAAAGTGAATTGAAATTAATACAACCTACAAAGTAGTCAAAATAAGTATATCTTTTTATACATACTACCAATGTGTCATTTCTAGGCTTGGCAGAATTCAATTTTTATTTTTTCAATGAATAATATCAAGGTTTATTTTTAAGCATTATTTTAAAATTTTCATTGATTTATATTTTTACAGTTGTGGGAAATTATGCGGGGAGTCTGACAATGCGGGAGTGGGGGGGGAAGACAATAATTATTTAATGATAGTAGATGCTGAGGTTGAAAAAGTTAAAACACAGATTGTCAACACCACTTGTCAAAATTAACAAAATAAATATCCTTAAATCAGACTCCTTTAAGTTCTCAAGCAGTATTTCTTACTTTGCCTAGCTGTAAATTTTGATTATTATCTATGGAAGAAAATTTTCCATTGGTTTGTGTGTGTATGGAGAAATGGTTTACTTAAATTTATTGATAAAAATCTAATCTTTCCAAGCCAATCATTTATCATGCACACAAGCACTTCAACTGACCTGGCAATGATCTCAGTTTAAAATTCTGGCATCGGCAGTAGAGTTAGTGGGGAAAATGATAATAAAGCTGCTTTTTCCCCAACAAAATTGAAATATTGATGACATTTTTGAAATTTAAACATTCTCTATAACTGAGGAGAAGAATCACAATTTTTGGTAGAAATTCCCCCCTCCCCTTTTTTTATCAAATTTTGCTGAAAATTCAAAAAATGCCCACCAGCCCTAATTAGTACCCTTTGGAAAGAAAAGAGCTATTTACTTCAGGCCTGATCCCACCCATTTTATTCTAGAAAATCTCTCTTTGACTTCAGTGGTCATGGATAATAGGGGTTGGATCCTGAACTGCTTAATCCAGCATCTCTCCCTTTGCCTTCAGTCCTGAAGTCCCAATGACTTCCATGAGGGACATGAAGGAGAGGCAGTGTGGTCCAGTGGACATGGTCTTGGACTCATTCCTGCTAGCTGTGTGACCTTGGGCAAGTAACTTCCTCCCAGATTGTCAAAGGTATTTTGGCGCCTAACTCCCACTGATTTCAAGGATTGATTTTGAGGATCTGGGTCTTCACCGATTTGGGCCTCTGTTTCCCCATCAGCCCTTTATCTGCCTTCTCTGTTTAGGTTGTCAGTTCTTTCGTGCAGGGACTGTCTCTGTCTCTGTCTGTATCGCTCCCAGCACAATGGACTCAAACTCGTTTGGGGCCTCTCAGCGTTACTGGAATTCATGTAACAATACTAATGAGGTTATCCTGAGTAAAGATTACAGGGTCAGTCCCCTGTTATACAAGTGCAGTGATTACTCATTATACAAAGATGAATTATATTACATATATTTGTGACATGGTCGGTTGTCCTCTGTGACTAAAGCAGAGAATCATCCAATTAATTTGTTCATGACAAACAAGCAGGTTTTAAAACAGGGTCCTAGAGTGGAAAAGAAGGGACCGTCCTTCATTAGCTTTCTCCCTTGTCTCAAGGCGTATTTATTGTGTTCGCAAGCAGAAATAATAAATGCCGAAGCATAGGACCACTTGTGTGAAAAATCTTCCAGCTCTTTTGAATGTAAATGGATTAGACTTTTGATTGAAAACATTTTACATTCTTCCAAAGGATGAAACTGTTTTGAAACTTTAAGGACCTATCCATAAAATACTTAATTTAGAAGGATAATGGTGAATGCAAAGGAATAGTTTTCGTAATGCATGACATGTGGGTTATTGATCAATAAAAGGGACACTACATTTGTGTGTTGAACCAAAATAGCCTTTAACCAGCCCACACTTACCAGATTATAGGTCAGCTGTACACTGCTGTGGAGGCAGACTGTAATTCTGTTTTCTCACATTCTGTGACAAGAGGCATCAATAAGGTGCTGAGTAAGGGTTCAGTTATGCTTCTTAGGAGTCTGAATCCTGATAAGGAGGGAGGGGATACACACTGCCTCAGTAGTGGTGCGTGGGGCCAGCATGCCATGGAGCAGGGATCTTGTCTTCTCACTCAGCAAGAAGGAGCCATGCAATGGTGGGTTTTTCAGGGCTGACATGAAACCTGTCCCAGACAAAATGGGATGGGCCTGTACACGTGGACTCATATGGCACAGGTCATATATTTTATGCAGTTCAGGAATGAAGTTCCGCCAACACTCCTGCTGTTTAAATAGTGGGTTCTCACTCATGCTAAGTGGTGCCAGTCTGGGTTCTAAATATGTGGTCTCATTAGCATTGTGACGGGGCACTTGCCCCGCACTGGCGCTGAGGGGGTTAAAGCCAGCCTAGGGAGGCTGAGTGCTAGGCAGCCAAAGGAGTGGCTGCAAGGGAAACAGCCAATTAGGGTGGCAGCTGCAGACAATTAGGGCAGTGACTGGACCAGCCAATCAGGGCCCAGCTGGCCCATATAAAATGAAGCTGCAGACCAGTGTGAGGGAGTCTGCTGTAGGGAGTCCTAGGGAGAAGACTGGCTTCCTGGAGGGCTGCTAGGACTTACAGGCTCAAGGCCCTCGGAAGGGGGCAAAGGGAGCTGGAGGCAGGAGCAGAAGGAACTGAGGCTGCGGGGAAGTGGCCCAGGGTATAGAGACAGTGAGCTGGAAGGAAGAGGCAGCAGGAAGCTGCTGTTTGCAAGGTCCCTGGGCTGGGGGCCGGAGTAGTGGGTGGGCCTGGGCCTCCACCACTAGCCACTGAAGGAGCGGCCTGGCTGCGGACTGCCAAGCTGCTGTGAGGAGTGGCTGGACTCTTGTTGGAGGAGTCCTCTGGATGAGGGGGAAACCGGATGTTGACACAGCCGTCGGGCTGTGCCACGAAGCAGACACTGAGAGGGTTTGCAGGCAGAGGCGAGGACGGGAGAGCCACCCCCCCCCCCCCCGAGGGTGCACCTGCTGGGACTGAGCTAATTCCCAAAACACCCAGCAGGAGGCACTAGTATGGTGAGTGATCCCATGACAAACATATATTGAAAACCCTTCAAAGCACATTGCAGCCCAAGGGGTCTGATGATGATTAGAGCTTTGCTTTCTTTGTCCATCCCCCAGAGACACAAATCTGAGTTGTCAGGTATGTCAGTGTAGTAGGAGACATGCCACACACGTTTTTTTGGTTGTGATGATGTAATGAGTTTGCTGGTAGGTGTTCGTGGGCACAAAGGCTCTGACAGCTGCAGCTCTCTGAGAAACTCACAGAAAGCTCTTGCCTTCCACATTATTATGAATTATCTACAGTCATCACTACTGCAGCACCTTTCATCTAAGGATCTCAACATGATTTACAAAGGCTAATGAGTTAAGCTATACAATAAACCTGCACAGTTTTATTCCCATTGTGCAGATGGAAAAACTGAGGCATAATTGGGAAACTTGGGGAAATTGAAATGTATTATGTTTAGGAGGGGAGTACAGTCAGATAGTTTTAGTGAATTAAACCACAACAAGGAATAAAAGGCCTGGATGCACAAAAGGAGTTAGGCGTGATGATGCTGAGTTTGCTAACTTTTAGTGATGCTAACTTTTAGGTGCCTAGAAAAAGCATTGTGATACACCAAACCTGAGTTAGGTGTGTAGGCTCTTATGCAATTAATGGGGAGACATAGGCACCTTGAAGTGCAATTCACAAAAGTCAGCTTTCTAGGCAGGGAGCAGCCTAAACTGGAGACTGGGAGATACTAATGAGCAGCATGTGTGCTAAGACCCACTCCTCTCCTAGAAATAGGCATCTAAGGTCAGTCTGCGGGGAGGTGCCTGTCTCAGATAATGATTCTCAGCTGTGAACCCCATCCTGGAATTAGACACCTATGCTGTTTTAGCAAGAAGCCTGGGGAGGAGGAGGACAGCCACCTCCCTCATAACTTTTAGGCCAGTGATTAAGGTACTCACCTGGGATGTGGATTACACCCGAGGAGGTGAAGAGATTTGAAGACGGAATCTGCCCTCCCTGAGGTGAGTGCCCTAACCATTGGCTATGAGCCATTCTGATGTGGGGCTGGCCTGGCCTCTCCTGTTGAAGCTGTTGCCCTGGGGATAAATAATGAAAGATTCATTGGCTCACAGGGACTGCATCCTGGATCTCCAAATCCTTGGTGAGTGCTCTAGTGACCATTTTACAGTCATTCTAATGCTTATGCTTAGGGTAAATACTTTCTCTTTCTCACACACACTCTCTCTCCTCTCCAGCCCAAATGACTCCAAGTATTTATCCACAATGGAACAGCTTCAACAGTAGAGACTGAGAAATCCCTATATCAGAATGTCCCTTAGCCCAGTGCCTAGCACATTCACCTGGGAGGTGGCAGAACCCTTTTTATATCCCTTTGCCCCCTCAGGTGGAGGGGGTTGGGGAGCTGAACCAGGGGGTTCCTACATCCCAGCTGAGTGCTTTCACCACTGGGCTGAAAGTTATGCCCCCAATTGTTTTGTGTGTGAAGGCGCTTACTAGATCGAGCCCCACACACAATTTAGAGGCCTAACTCTTGTCATCCTCTGGTTTATGAATTGCTCTGGGGCTTAGGTGGGCTATAGGCATTCAGATACCAAGACGGAGGCAGCAGTATGTGTGTCCAGAGGCAGAAACATAGGGGACTTTCAGTGC
Source organism: Terrapene triunguis (assembly GCF_002925995.2). Classification (NCBI taxonomy): domain Eukaryota; kingdom Metazoa; phylum Chordata; order Testudines; family Emydidae; genus Terrapene; species Terrapene triunguis. The sequence continues at coordinate 5,695,895 of NW_020664369.1, forward strand.
AAAAACTTAGGCCCCGAGTAAATGCCTACAGAGTTTAGTGGGAATTTTATGCATCACAATGGTCCTGAAACTGGGAGCTAGGGACCTAAAACAGGGACTTTGGAGTCTAACTCCTTTTGTAAATCCAGGGCAAAGCATCTGTCTAGCAGAATTGTGGTCCAGACTTCATGATTTCCTCTATTGCAGCTAAAGATGGGGCAGATCCTCAGTTGGTGTAGATTGTCATAGGCCTATTCTAGTCAAAAAGCCTCTGACAATTTACACCAGCTGAGGATCTACACCTTACTGCATGACATGACTCCATTTCACGTGCCACATGCCACAAAATGCTTCAAACCCTAATTTACAATATTGCAATACATAATAGCTGTTTAGTTAGGTTCTGAAAGCCTCCTAATTATCTGCTCTTGAAAATATTGAACAATAGATTGCTTTGGGGGAAAGGTCTATGCAAATCTATTGTATAGCTCTGTGTACAACATTATTCTGCTTCTAATACGATTCTGAAATAGGCAGCCATCTCATTATATGCTTTTGACCTGTATTCTGTATGTCGGGTAAATAGTCTCCAAGATAATCCATAGTGGAATAATCTTTCTGGACAATTAAGTGGGATCCTACATTTTCAGTTGAGGCAAATATGCTTGCAGAAAATGGTATTCTCAGTTTGGAAGGTAATTGGTAGACGATTACATAGGGAAATTACTAGAGTTTATTGTGTCTTCTATAGCTGAAGCATGATGTTTTGATTCACAGAAACTATTTTTTATATATATATATATATATATATATATATATATACATATTTTTTGATTGGTTATGATAACATCCACACATGTGACCCATAAAATGGAGGGAGAGAGCACAGCATGGCTACAAAAGATGTGGACTGGATCAGAGCTACATAGCTACGCTGGAATCCCATCAGGGATTGCACACTAACCTGATAACTAAATACACCTCTACCCCGATATAACGTGACCCGATATAACACGAATTCGGATATAACGCGGTAAAGCAGCGCTCCG